>NC_064903.1:20334404-20642656 GCF_929443795.1 Astur gentilis
CTAGAATGAACAGTTAACCTGAGCACCGCTGGTGCCTGTAGTCCCATTGCTTACCCAGGAGTAAGGTAAACAGTGTTTTCCTCTAACAGTGGAATTGCTTCAAGAATGCTTTTTCAAGCTTTTATTTATTGTATTCACCTCAGGATCATGAATAAAACAAACGGTAAAAGATGCAACACTGTTCTCACAATAAGGTCAAATAATATAGAGTGAAATCCAACACTCTGCAGGAGGCCAACACAAGTCATACACCCCAATTAAGCCATCAAAGTAGATTTAAGTGGAATTTATTTGTTGTATAAGATTTGAACTATGAGTTTCACCTTTAGAGAGGCAGTCTACAAAGAACAATTGCTGGGCTTGAACTTGTCCCCAAATAAATCAATGTTATCCTGCTGATACCACAGGAAAAAATGACTTCCAGAGTCAAGTCACTTGACTCTTGTTTGTAAATACCTATTTCTAAACCTTTGGAAAAGTATTTCAGCACAGAAAATAAGGAGAACACATTCCTATCTTGGCCTTATGGCTTTTGTGAATTATTTATTCTGGGTTCTGAGTGGCTTGTTTCTTGCCCTTGCCATCTGTAGATTTAATGATTTATATTTCCACTGCAGAATGTTACCCGGGATTGAATATTGAGTACAACAGCACCAGACATAAGGAGATGGGTAGGCACAGGAAATAAGGTTCTTCATGTCAGCCATGTTCAAAGGGTGAATGAACACAGAACAAAGTTTTTGCAGTATCGTTTGGTTGTCTTTCAATTTTAGTCCATGTTTGGACATCTCTAGTACATGGTAGAGACTACAGTATCATTAAATTTTTATCTTCTGGTATATACAGAATTTGTAGGCTCTGTGTAAACAAATATTCCCAATACACTCTCTCTATTAAAAGTCTCTATGATATTTCTTGAAGACCTGCTTAGGGAACCTTTAAGGTTTTGTATATGCTGACTTTATATATTGGCATAACTTGACACTGAGATTCTGAATTTGTGATCGCTTGGCCTTTGTTGGTTTGATTCGGGGGTTTTTTAATAATATAATTATTAGTTGAGCCTAATGCCATAGATGAACCTTTTTTTCTCTCCTTCAGATGAACAAAATAAGTTACTACTCCGCTCCCTTCTATATTGTTTAAGATGTTCAGCTTGATAGATAATGGGGAAAACACCTGCATGAGCTCAGCTTTTTGGCTAAGCTTGTTTAGTTAACATTTTAGTGGAATGTATCTAAAAGGAAGTAACAAGCAAATTAGTCTAATTTGAAAGTTCTGGGTTTTCTATATGTGCTGTACATAGAATTTGGACAGATATAAAATCCTGATCTGCATTTGATAATTTATGATTGTGAGACCCTTGTCTTTAAGTGGAGCTGGGAATGAGGATGCTTCTCTCTTCATCCCATATTGAAACAGAAAAAAGAGGGTTTTTTCTGATGGAACTTGCTTGCTTGAAATAAGTATATGTGATCCAGTATAACATTTAAACATCTCATTATGTCCTTTCATATTTATATATTTTCCGTTTCTTCTTAGTGCTGCAATAAATTCGGCCCTTAAAATGTGTGGGTTTGCTCAAATGTAGTTTCAAAACATCAGCCTTTTGTGGACAGACCTCATCATGAAAGGAACTGTCAAAGATGAACATGCAGTTTGTTACTGCAGGGAACCAATAAATAAGAATTCAAGCTTGTCAACATTTAGCTGTAGGAAATTTGAAGACATGCAAGCTTTAATGTCACAAACATTCATAGAGTGCCGAGAGAGCTGTCGAAATGTCTTTAATGACACCACTTAATGGGAGCAGATAAATGTAGAATGGGACCCAAGGCCTGTACCTGAGGAGTGCCATAAACAACTCTGTCAATACAGGGAAAAATATAGATCACTGAAATCATATTGTGAGTGGGATGAATGTGCTATCAGAATTAAAATGTTGCAAGTGTAGCCCAATGGTCTGGGAAGCTGCCAGTAGTTTCATTAGCCGTAGGGAATTCTACCAATTCAGATTTGTAGTATGTATCAAATGAACAGGTTAAATAAGAGCTTCAGAAAACAAGAACTTAACATCACTATTGATGGGTCTCATCCAGGTCTCAGATGAAATCTTTGGAATGCCCTTCTTCACAAGAAGTACTCCTAAGTTTCATACTTTCTTGCAAGGTAGTGCAAGGTGACTGTGATTACAGAAGAAGTCCCACACATCATGTTCTGTCTTGGGAAAGTCTTCTCTTTTCCATTGAAATACAGGCCTTTCATCCTGTGGGAGCACGTTTTCTGTGCCTGTATCAGGACACAGAACACATGTCACTGAATGGAGACCCCAGGGATGTCCCGTAGCAGTACGTGGCGTTGCGAAACCAAAGTGCTCATCTTCTAGGACTGAGACCTGGGCTTTCATCAGAAGCTTGAGAGTCTTAAAATACAGCAGTTCCTATATTGTATCTTGTTGCATTGTATATTGTTTGGTTTGGCTTATCTCTTTTTTTTTTTTTTTTTTTTTCTTTCTTTTTTTTTTCTTTTTTTTTTTTCCGTAAGGTGACAGGAAGGATTAGGAAAACTAGACTTATCTTAAGTTACATTACAAATAATTTGGAATTGTTCATTTAAACTCTGTGATTATTATGTGCAAATACTTATGTAGGTTACGTTTTAGAAATTAACTCCTCTTCTCAAGGAGATGCTTCTAATTATCCATTTTTAATAATCCTCAGTGGAACAGGTACCATTAAAAAAATGCACATTAATCATAAGTAACATGTAATTATAAGCGGAAGTAAGTATACCTGCACTGATGAGCCAGTGACATTTAAGGACATTTGTGCTAAAAGGAATGCAGTATTATGAGACATTATGTCACAAAGGTGAAACACAGCAAAACTCGTAAAATGCTTTTCTTTAATGAAAAAGATTGTATTTAACACTGTGGTTTTTCTGCCAGTCTTGTTTGTTGCAAGAGAAATTGTTGTATGCGATCTAGGTTACAGTAAGAGCAAACTGCATATTTCTGTCTGTGAAATGAAATTAAAGTGGGGTGAACACAAGCAGTCTCCCTCTTTGGTCTGTCCTTTCGTTCTGGGAAAGTATTTGGGCAAAACTGAAGTGCAGGCTGCTCAACTATTTAAGGTGTAATTAATGTTAAGGTTGTGATTAAGGCACTGATACAAGTGAACCTTTAGCAATATGCTTAAAAACTGTACTGATTGGAAACGGACTGCTGAATGCAACTCCAAATACTAACCATTGGAGCATTTGCATAGCTGTAGCTTGTTTCAATGGACTTTCACCAATGTGAATTGAGAAAAATATTTTCTGTTAATTGAACCTGGATTTATCATTAAAATTCTGAAAGGGAAGCCGACAGATAGATATCACTGAAGGTGAATATACTACAACAACGGGTGAGTAATATTATATACCTGCAGTCATGAATTTTATATGAAATGTCTGTCAATAGGATTGGAATGACTTTTTGCTTATCACCCTAGCAAAGGCATACAGGGAGACATCCAGAGAGCAGAAAAGAAGTTGTAGACCATCTGGCCGCAGGATTTTCAGTCCAGTTAACTATAGTAGGTTGATGTCTCAAAATCCTGAAGCAACTGTGCACTTTTTGGGTGTGTGTTGTATCCAAATGTATATGTTTGCTGGCACTATTTTCCTATTATTTATTTCATATGTTATGAATGGTTGTACCTAGTAGATAATTAAGATGTATCTGATCCAGATTTTCCTAGGTATCTTATCACTGCAGGAGTCCTTTTACCTTTTCCTTATTGCACATCTTTTGTGTCCCATTAATGTCATTGGGAGTTATGTGTGAGTTTGGAAGGAAAACAGAGCTAGGGACAGAGCACCTGAAACTAATATTTACCACCAAATACACAAATCCTGCTTCTAAGACAGGATTTCACAGATGCACGTATTTTAAAGGACAGAATCGTCACTGTATAGAAAACAATAACATACAGAGGCTTTATTATGTAGCGCCTGATACTGAAGTGTGCTTAGCATTATTAGTAAATCATAGTATTTTATGATAAGCACATGGCTCATTCATCTGCCTTTTTTATAGTGCAGCTTTTGCAAAGCTGCCCAAGTTAATTCTGATATAGAAGGCCTGTGTGAAAATAGAAGCATTTCATTAAGAATACATTAAAAGGAAACTAAAGTGATGAAAATATGCCAGTAATGAATCTCCACAATTAATGGCCCAAATTAATGAAGGTTTCTCAATTCAGGAATTAAATAAGAGCTTCTAGAATACTTGCTTACAGATATCTAGCTTTCAGTCCCAGAAAAGAGAGGATTAATTTATGTCCTTTTCGATGGATTAATGTTATTTGGCACAATTTCTAAAGTTCTTTCTTCTCTCTCATTCTTACATATAGTATCAGACCTGTATGCTGAGAGCTATGAGAGGAAGTAGCGAGTAAAAGGAATAATGCATACATTATCCCTGCTCCTAGTTAAGTATCCTGTGCATCTGCAGATTCAGTTAGTTTTGCAAATAGGAGAAAGTGCTTGGATAGCAATATTTTTTCAGATGTTTTTTATGTGGAGGTTTAATATGCGTAGCCTGTCTTCAGTACACCTGTATGCAGTAGACCGAAATGGATCTTTTATGAAAATGCATTTATTTTGCATTATCCCTGAATAAGCTTTACCATGTGAATACATTGTAGCTTCTTTTAAAGCAGGAACAAAAATACAGGACAGTTATATTTAAAGGAATTCCACATCTGATTTATGTTGCTGGAAAATAATTATAATCTTGCTGATAATGTAATGTAATGGGTTTTTTTAAATCATAATGCTTATGAATAATAGCTTTAAATATACTTTTTTAAAATCTTCAACAGAAATTTTAAAAACCTGTATGTATTTCACATTATCCATATACTACATGTAGGTTATGCACAGTTGGCAAAGGTGCAGTGTTTGGTCATCCACATGCGTCTGTCTCTTCCTATCTAATTTACCCTCAGATGATAAGGTTGAATATTTATGTTTATTAGAAGTGATCTACAGGTGGAGATGCCTAACACTGTAGGCATATGCTGAGATTGGTAGCGCACCAACTCTTACCAAGGCATTCAGTGTTGTTATAACGTGAATTATCCATAATTAGAGATAGTCAAAAGTAAAGATTTCTGCAGCAGAGAGAAGCTAACCTCAAATTCAAACTTTCTAAATATTGTGGGGAAAGAAAAATCTTCCAGAGCTTCCCATTTACTGGTAGTTATTGGCAATGCCAGAGACTTACAAGACCCAGAAATTTCAGAGGAAATGCTGGTACTTTAGTCTACAGAGTCTATTAGAAGTTCAGGAGTGTATGAAGTTGTGGGTGAGCATTGCTAGAAAAATTCAGAGCACCCTTAGTGCCAGTACTGGAATAGCATCAGGACTTTGATGAGGATGCTACCACAGTAGCTCTTTTTCTTTTGTCGTTATTGATAGCGTACTATTAAGGACACTGTCTCTGCTTTCTGTGCTTCAGATGAGAAAGAACAGCACTTGGGCTGATTCTATGCTACCCAGTGTTTTTTGTAAAATCGGTATTTTAAGCTTGATATTCTTGACAAATTCCAAACATGATTATTCTTTCCTTTCAGTTTCAGTTGGTGAGTAGGTATTCTCATTATCAACTTTTGCCTAGTGCTGCTGAATATACTGCTCTGGTGACTGGCTATCAGGAACCTGTCTCTGAACTAATTTTTAGAGAAAAAAATTGGTACTGTGTGAGTAAAGCTGCATATTATGGCTGAGCCTGCTGAAAGGGGAAATCCATCTCCTCCCACCCCTTCCTTCGTGCTGGCTCTGTGGCTTCTTGGGCAATTTTTTAGCCAATTCTGTTTGCTATACCCTGCAGAAAGGTATTAATTTTTTATTTGCTGGGTTATTTCTACTGGTGTAGAAGGCTTTAAGGTATGTAGAACTAGATCAAAACACCAGACCATATTATCCAAATGCTTATCAGGGTACATCTGGGTAAAAACTGCTGAGATACTGGCTCTGCTAGAATTAGTAACTTCTGTCTATACCTTTTTAGTTTTCCTGCAGGACTACTTTTTTTTTTTTTTTTTAAATCAGATCTTTCCTACCACATTTCCATTCTCTTTGTGCCAGGGTCACATCTCCCAAATGTCGCTGTCCTCCTTTTTAAGGAAACTTGAGCCAATACTATGTCTGTGTTTTCCTTACTGTCTCTCTGACGGTATATGTACGTATATATACTTTCTTTCCTCTGGGCCCACTTCTAGCTCCTGGGCACTTAACTAGTTTCTCAGTACTTCTGTCACTTCCAGTGTGTGAGCTGCAGGCATAGCCCAGCTCCTGGAAGGGATTAATCTGGCGCGTTTCCCTGACAGACAACGTGACTGTCATAGCAGAACGGGGACACAAGTTCCCCACCCTCAGCGTCTGAAGCCCTTTAGCCTTTCTCAAAGGAGAATAGTAGTACAGCAAAAAACATTAATACTGTACTTTTCTCAGGCTAATATATCCCGTTCCTCAGGAGGGATAATTACAGCAAGGCCAGCTAGAGCATCATGCCATGTAATATACCCTCAGAGGCGTATACGCAAGGCTCTGTGGCTGGCGAAGGGCATGCTTTCTTGCCGGCGGAGTGAGTCCTGCTTGACTATGGTAACAGGCAAAGCTAAATGTAGCTGTCTTGGAGCAAGTTACATTCTCTTTGTTAATATGTTTCTAGATACTGAGTCAATTTATATTTGTCTCTACTCAGAAATACCTGATTTGTCCCCAGAAGTGTGTGTGTGTCTGTATCTATAAAACAGATATGTTAAAAAATGATGGATATATACTTATAAGATTACACTGTAAAGATTTAAATGAGATGTATTAAATAGTTGAAGTACAAATATTTAATAACATCGTTTATAATTAAGAAATCCAAAATAGATATTTTCTCTCCTTTGCCATTTGTTAGAATGAACTGATACTGTGCCATTTTTTCTCCATTTAGTACAGTCTCTGCTGTGAAAATGTATTTTGAGACATTTTCATTATTTCAGATGCACAAGGAAAGACTAATCAGCTAGTGTTAGAAGACTAACAACATTCAAATGCAACAACAGATGGCATTAGGAATATTGCTTGAATAGGGAGTTTAAAATGAGGCTCAGAATTCCACGTATGTTTCTGCATAGGTTGCAGCACATGCCTCTTGATGTACAGCTGCTTTTGTCTGCAGATCCCAGTTATATTTAGGCCCTTGCAAAACTAAAAATGATTAACTGAAAACCAAAACGAATATTGATTTAAATAGCAAAACATGATCTTTCTTACCAGTTATTAGAGTTTGAAATGTTTACATTGAACTGTATTAACTCTGTTACTATAAAGAGAACTGGCAATTGCCAGTTCATTATTTATGTCAACTTACATGTATCCTAACTTTGTAAAAACATAACAATTTGAATTACAGTTCTCTGTGCTAAGCATCAAGGTCAAGAAAATATTTCCTTTTTATTTGGTTTTCAGAATATCATCTAAAATGCTCTGCATGTGTACAAGAACAAGGGAAAGAAATAAAGTATTCTTTGCTGTGGTTAAACCAGAAAGAACCTACTGGGTACTTACTTTTGAGAAGGCTTGGCACTACTAGTTTTTGCAATAGGAAGTTAATATTTGGCAGAGGCAGCCTTTTGTCTCTCTTTGTTGTTTCCTTAAACTGTTGACATTTTTAGACTTTTGAAAATGTTCATTTGTTAGATATTCGGTGCAGACTTCTTAGTATGTGGCCACTAAATCCTGAATTATGTCCTCCAGCCTCAACCTGCTCCAAACCCTTGAAACATACTTGGATTTATGGATATGTGCAATATCTGGGCATGTTGTACCATTCTCAAAGACTGATCAATCAAGCTGCCCACAGTCTAGAACTGCACGAGCTCTGTAGACACCTTGTAATTCATACTTCATTGCATGGGAAATAAAATGGGTATATAGAAACATCTCAGCTTTGGACAGTGACTGTCATGTTTGACCAATGCAGCTTGAATTGAAATGAATTTTAAAGGAGTAGAAGTGTCTCACAGTGTGTCATAGATTGGGATGAGTTAAGGTTAAATGAACCTGCAGTGAAGGATTGGACTTGGACGCTGGGAAGAAAGAGATTGAACATTGAAGCTTAGGACTGAAAACACATTTTTTCCTAGATTCTATGAAAAGATAACAGTGGAATTTTGTTTGATGAAAAGTGTTAGCATAGCTCAGAATTCTTATTCCAATTTGGACTGAAGTAAAAATGTGCATTTGAGAATTCAAAGTTTTTGCCTCCTCCAATAGAGCCCTTAATTACAAGATTTCCTTACTGTTTCTCAGTCAAATCAAGTAAGACAGGCACCACATGGAAACACAGAGTAGTCCTCTTAAAGTGTCATTAATTAGAGAGTTAACTGCAAGTTTAATGTCTGGCCCGAAGACAAAGATTAACAGTATGTTTGGTAAAGAATAGGAGCAGAACATCTGAAATGATGTGTTATGCAAGTCCCTCAACAAGACAGCTTGAACTCTTTAATGTTATATTACAATGTCAGTCAGTGTCAGATTCAGGTCAACTTCAACGTGGGCTTAGAGATAGTATGCGATATCTTATAATCAAGTATTAAAGTTTGTGTACCTGACTCAAGGAAGTAACTGATCGTTATTACTGCAATATGAGTTGCTTCAGAATTCAGCATTCAGTGTCTTTGAAAGTCAACTTGCTGATTTTTAATTCAGGAGTACATGCTGAAATTTTAGGCTCACCTATGAGGACAGGTTGGTGTGAGGATATTTCCATGAAGCTACAAGAATTTTGAGTGCCTGAAGATATAGTCTAAATTGCTACAAATGCAATATGCGACCAAAATTACTAATACTAAAATAACTGTAAGATGCTTTGAGCACTGAACCCTTTATTACGACTTTTGTCAGTAATGAAGTTACACACTTTTGTTCTTAAAGCATTAACTAAGATCAGCTCAACTGTTAAATGACTGCCTTGCTAACAGTACACGTTTTCTTTTACTATGGTGCTGAAACACTGGACGCCGTTTATCTGGTTCTCTTCTTAGATTGACTTCATCACTCCAGTCTCTGAATATTTTCTAAGCATAGATTGTATATTCCTGTGAATCAGTAGCTTTATGACAGTGGAATGATTAAGAGATGAAAGCTAACAGTTTAGACAGATTTTGCATTTGGATTGGTTACAAAGGTATGTCCATTTTTTAATGGAAGAAAAATTGTCAAAATTAAAACTGTTTAAAAATGCCTGAAGTTTAGTAAGAATTCTTGTGAACAATATCTGGAACTTTTAAAATATTTTGAAACTTCATTTTCTGAATGTCATCGTTTTCCTACTATGTTTTTATAAGGTTTAGTATATTGATTTATATATGCTTTAAAAACATATTTTCAAAATTTTCTAAGCTATTTCATGAGTTCTTATGTATGTATGCATCATATGAAATATACACATAATATGGCATAGCACAATAGTATACGTATTGTAGTATTTAATTTTATATTTGACTTTAATCTTAGAACTCATTATGACACTTAATCAGATTAGTTTGGAATTAAATCTGGTCTGCTAATGCTTTTATCAGGTTTATTTCTACCCAATCACTCTGAATATACCAGAAATAACAGCTTTTTTTTCAGGAAGAACTCCAACATAAATTTTAATTTTCACTCATGTAAATATATATTTATTTGTGTGCACCCATGGGTACACCAACCTGCTACTTTGCATTCATGTGGCTCTGTCAGAAGCCCTGCTGTCAGTATGATTACTGAGGAAAGTAGTTCCAGAAATCACCTCTGTAAGTATGCTTTCGTACATTATTTACCTTACATATATGTCTTCTAAGCATTTGCTATTAATGTTTAACTTATCTAAAACATTAATATGCCTAATTCTAAGTGCCTATAATTCACATACATAGTACATATACATCAAATTTACATTGGAACTTTATATTGTATCACTATATATATCTGTTTTACTAATTTTACTTGCATAATAGATAGCTTATTCACCAAAACAGAGTTTAACAGGCAAATGCTAGAATTTAACAAATAATATCAGTTTGTCATTTTTCTCTAACCATTAAATAAGGTAGCTCCAGCTTTTCTAAGTAATAAATTTCTGTAGATCTACATACCAATAACAAACTTCATTTATGTCAGGCCAACTCCAAAAATTGCCTGCTACTTCTATAAGCCTAGCAAAACCTGAGCAAGTTCAACAAAGGGCAGCTGCAATACAGAACAGCTTGAAAGATATTTTGAAAGATGTGTGAAAGATATTCCCTTCTTGCTGCTCTGAATGGGTGGCTGTAATGAAATAGCTTGACCTTTAATTCAAAGTGTTCCTGTTTGTGTTGGTATGAAATGACTTGATACTTGAAAAAAAAAAAAAAAACCCCAACCTGAAATTAAGGCATGAAATTTAAAAATAAAACTTTTCTGTGGCCATTTTATGTGACTGAAGAATAGCTGAAAATACTAAACGTGCTTTTCCTCAGTTTTCAAAGCAAATATGAATATGTCAATGTTTTCCATAATCCATAAATTCTCAATTCCATACAAATCTATTCAGAACCTGAAACGGAGCCAAAGGCGGTTTTCAGTCTAGCATTTCAGCGTGTGATCAGTGATCGTTAAGCCTGTTAACTGACCTCTAAGTGTCATAGTTGCAGCTCACTACAATTTTGAGAGCAGTTTGAAAATTAATTTCTGAATTTGAAAAAATTTGTTCTTGACCTCATTTCTCAAAGTTACAAATGAAGACATTTTGCAGCTGACTATTCATTGCCTTAACCACTGGATTGTCACTCTTGCCTCAGTGTGTTTTGATAGAAAGGTGGAAGGCCAGGGTATGAGAAGATTTGCAGTCATACTTCATGGAGCTGAATCGTCTTCTGCTTAAACAGGTGCAGCTCTTTTCCGTGAAGTTTTTCCTTTTTTTCACCAGTGTAAAGTTAGGCCCTGAACAGTGATAGATTATGCTAGCTGCTATCATGCCCTGTTAAGGTCTTTGCTAGAGCCTTTATTGTACTTGTCTGATATCAGTGATTTTCACCATATCTTCTGATTTCTGGAGAGAACATATGGACAGAAACATACTGATTTGGCTAATATAATTTTTTTCCTTTTTTTTTTTTTCTTTCAACACTTACTTTTCTTATTTCAGTTTTTCACTGAATAAAATCAAATGGAAAGGGTAGGAAAGAAATGAAGAGAATAGATCTAAGGAAAACCTGGAAAGAGCTGTTCAGGGTAAAGATAAGAACTTCTGTTTTCCTCCTTTATTAACATTTTAAATTCAGGTCCCACTATCTCAGCAAGGTGTATCTTGGTAATAACTTGTAGATCCAGCTAGGAATGGTAGCATCATAGAAAATAGGCCTATTTAAAATGTTCTTTCCAAAGAAAAAATCACGAAATTCTCTCCCTTCTCTGTTCTTCTGCCATAGGAATTCTGCTGTATTGTCATGACTCACTGTGGAATTATTCAGATGACAACAGCTCTGGTATACATATGCATAGTTTAACTGGTGGCAGATATTTTTCAAAAGAGCTTACATCTTAGCTGAATTTTGCCATCTCATTCTCTGAGGCATATTATCTCTTATAAGCACATAATATGTCTGCCTGAATGCAGGTACTCTACAAGAGCTTTATTTTAATTGTCGTCCCATTCTCAGTTGGCTAAACACAGCACTGCATAACAAAATCACTGCTGCACAAGTGCAGCTGTACTGACCAAAGATGTCATTCTTGAAAGCACTGTTCACTTCAATAGGGAGTTTCTGCTCAAGAGCAAAAATCCTGGGGCAGCAAAAAAACAAGAGGAAAAATCTTTACTTTTAATTACCTTGAAAACAGGCTTCTCAAAGCTTCAGTTTTCCCAACAGCCTGCCCACTAAGCAGTTGACAAGTACAGCACAGACAAAAAAAGGGTTTCTGACTGAAACAATTACTAGCCAGACCAAAGCCCCAGTGCATACACAGATAGCGTGTCCCAGTAGCATTTCCTTGAACCTACACCAAAGCCACTTTCTGCTACAACAGTAATATATAGATTTTTGACAAGGAAGTGATTTTTGATGGAGGTGGCAGTATCATATAGCTTTCCTGTTCTTTTATCAGCATAGCAATAGAGCTGTCTTCTATCAAGTAAAAGGGAAAAATGCCAAGGGAAATAAAATCAACCAGGCAAACTTTTTACATTTGGACTGATGAGCTGTATGCCCTTGTTTGGAAAATTTAAGGCACTACAAGCTCAGAAGTCCTTTTGCAAATGCAGAGTTTTAAATGATAATGCAAAGGCTTTTGTGAGATTGCTCACAATTTACTCTAATAAAACCAGTTCCGTTGTGAGTTTAACAAGTGCTTGTTCTGTGTGTTATGTAGCAATACTATAGAGACATCTTCTTAGATTTTGATGGCAGGAATCTTGTCGCTATGGCTCCGTGGTTTTGCTTTGCTTTTGGAGGTTTTGACTGGAGGTTTGACAGAGAATGTGAGGGAAGGGATACTCAAAAAGTTAATCCTGGGGGAACATCTGGTTACAGGCACTTTAGGAAAAGGGATTTGGGAAAAGTTTAGATGTAGATTAATATCTAGTCTTTCAAAGTTGTCCATCTTATTAACTGAATTTTAAATTTAATTAAATCTCAATGTCTGGGCATCAGATGCTTTCCCTGGACATTTCAGAACTATACTACAAATATGAATTTTATGCAGACATTTTCTCAATTCACTGCTAGGCTGGGGATGGAAGAATTTTAGTTGAAATAAACAGAACTAGGTTGAACTTGCCCTATCCCTGTTCCCAGCCATCTGGATTAATTTCTCTCATCTGATAATGAGCCCCCATCATCATTTATTCCTCTAGTAGATTTTTGGACCTGTTCTCAACCCTGCAATCTCTAATATTGCCTGAAAAGTTTACAAAGATAGCCTGGAAGGTAGCTGCAAAGGCATTCTCATTACTTTAATGAGTTTCTGACCACTGGTCCAGGCTATCAGCCCTATATTTAATTAAAGTCGCACAAGCTGTGTATCCACCAAATGTCTAGGCAAAGGTCAACAATCTGTTCCAGGCTCCAGCACTCTTGTAATTGTTGTTAGGACTGGAGGGAGGGAGACTCTAAAAAAGACAGAAACCCAGCTCAACTCGGGGCTTTTTAGGGATGCTGTGGTCCTGTTCCTTTTCCTCTGTTAACATTGAACTTGCTCAGACAGCTAACTGCCTCCTCCCATCACTTTTTGGGGGAGATACTTAGCTATTCAGCTCTCTGAACCAGTTAATGGACCTGTCGTAGTTCAACCCCAGCTGGCATCAAAGCACCACACAGCCACTTGCTCACTGCTCCCTCCCGTCCCCCCCAGGGGGATGGGGGAGACAATCGGGGAAGAAAACTTAAAACTCCTGGGTTGAGATGAAGACAGTTTAATAGGACAGAAAAAGAAGGGAAAATACTACTACTACTACTACTGCTACTACTACTAGTACTACTACTACGGGAATTTACAAAACAAATGAGGCACAATACAATTGCTCGCCGCCCGCTGACTGATGCCCAGCCAGTTCCCGAGCCACGGTGCCCAATTCCCCCAGTTTACATACCGGGCATGATGTCCCATGGTATGGAATACCCCTTTGGCCAGTTTGGGTCAGCTGCCCTGGCTGTGTCCCCTCCCAACTCCTTGTGCCCCTCCAGCCTTCTTGCTGGCTGGGCACTATGGAAAGCTGAAAAGTCCTTGATGTAGGATAAACACTGCTTAGCAATAACTAAAACATCAGTGTGTTATCAACATTCTTCTCATCCTGAATCTAAAACACAGCACTGTACTAGCTACTAAGAATAGAATTAACTATTCCAACAGAAACCAGGACAGGGCCATTCATGTTTATGTCGGTGTCAGGAGCGGTAAAGGGATGGGGCTTCATGAATAAGGGTGAGAGAAAAAGAAAAGACCATCTCTGACTTGGATTATTTTAAGCTTACGTAGAGCAGCACCTTAGAACCCTCCCCTCTAGCGTGTGCGTGTGTAATTTAGAGTTTTTTGAAAAGTCTTGATGCAGATGTTTTTGCTATCTTCTATTTCTCTTCTATTTTCCCCCTGTTATGTCCTGAGGCAAATTCAGCAGAGGTGCAACAGATACTCCCTACCCAGTCTGCTACTGATTAAAAGGAGTGCTTTTGATGCTAAAGTAAGTAGGGTTTCTTCTTCAATACTCAGATTATTTTCTTCCACCTAAACAATCAAGAACCGCTTTGGCAATAGGAAGATGAGGAAGCAGTGTTTACCTAGACCATAGAAGCTATCTAGGGAACTGAATTCCTTTTAAAGCATTATTTTCAATATTTAAAATTAATTGGGTAAGAGTTGAATGATCAAGACCATTTTACAAAAGGCTATAGTTCTGTTCTGATATCTGAGGTTGTAGAATAGAGGTAATTAACATCTGCCAGCATAAAGGCAGGCATGGATTTTATTACAAGCATTACTTTCTGAGGACTTGAATGACTTTGACCTCGAAATGTTAATCTTACTGAACTCCAGAGCAAATATCAAATGTCAGGAAAATCCAAATAGATGTGTGGACTTTGAGTACTTAAATTAGTCTACCTTTAAACAGAAGGGGTTTTACAACTTATTAGCAGAGCTGTCCCTCAACTCCAATACGAACAGAAATGGTTATTCAAGATTCTGTGGTTGGCTGATAGAGAAATAAGAGCAGAGAAGGGTGATAACCTTCCATATTAATGTGTGAACTACTGTTGAGAGTCTAGCTGCCTAGGGCAGAATAGTTGCTTTTCTTTGATATATCTTTCCAGAGGCAGAAGAAGACACCTAGACACCTGAAGTCTTTGCCACCACCTGCCTATTTATTCCTTTGTCTTATCACGAGAGGTGTAATGCTGCTTTTCCTGAGCTGTGTCCACAGCTGCCAATAGGCTTTACATATAGCTGAGCCTATGGCTCTGCCTCTGTACCTGACTGACTAGCAATAGTTTCTCATATACCATAACCAACTACTATAAACTGTGGGAGATTTCATGGAAAATGGGGGACATTTCTTTGAGCCCGATTATTTAGAGTGAGCACAAGTAGGCCGCAGTTAGCATGAACGGACTTTTGAACCACCAGAAAACCAACGGACATGAGGAACTTGGAAAGTGGAGCAATTAATAAACAAGGTAACAGAACTGCAGAGGCAAGAAGGAGCTGCAAGAGCTTTAACACAATTAAGAAAGTTGTCATTTCGACTTAGAGCATCTAGCTGCGGGATGGGGACTTAGGAGTTAGCTTGTATCTTTGTTAAAAATCGGGGTTTCTTTTATTCTTATGTATTTTATTAGGTATAATGTTGCTTTTACCGTGTTTAATTAATTGTGTTCATAGATCTTTGCAAAAGGCAATACAGCATGTGTTAATTTGCCGAAAAACAAAAAAGGGGAGTTATAGGAACATATTTAGCTAACGGTCATTCCAGATGCCTTTAGAAGACCTTGAACAGATGATAATAAAGCCAATTAGAAGAACACAAGTACGCATTCCACCATAAAGGGAACTTGGCACAAAGAACCTCAATTCGGCAGTTTATCTTGACCAATTAGAATGAGACAAGTTTCCCATGTTTTAGTTGGTATAACCAATTATGCCTTATTTTTATGCGCGTGTACAGAGATGGTATAACCAATCATATTCTATGGTTGTGCGCGTGTACAATGACTTTGCCGAATATGTGATTATAAATATGTGTGTGTTTTAGCAATAAAGGGTCGTCTGTCGTCTGCTTTCAACTTTACAGGCGTCCATTTATTTCTACCTCCTGCAATAAACTAGTCAGCCTTGGCAACAGCTTGAGGAAAGCATAGCAAAAGGATTTAAAATTTAATAGGAGGCAACTAGCCCTGTTTTGAGACAAATGTTTTTTTGCAAAAAATCAAGTTGTTTGAAGTGAACACCAATACAAATCACTTCGTAATCTTCTCCGGTAGCTAGGTTTCCATGGCTTTGTATACTTTTATAATGCCTGATGGGATTCAGCTGCCTAGTAAGTTTTGTTTTTCGTAAAGGAAATACCTACTCTTTGTAGTATTTAGTTTAATATACATGGAATAAATATAAAACTACTTATCAATAAAAGATTTGGGTTTGAATTACATCTTCAGAAATTATATGAATTTCCTCTTTCTTACATTTTTTTGTGGGTGCAAATAGAAAACATCTTCCCTAAAGCATGAAATCTGCTTCACAAAAGTACAAAGACAGAACTGGAATTTTACCTGCTTATGGTAATTGATATTAACTGCTTGGGGATGCACTTTAAAAAGGCAACATAACTAGATATTTCCCTAATGCTGAAATACTATTACACAAATCTGTTTCTAATCTGTTTGGGATCTTCTCGTGCTGTTCACTCTAAAGCTCTTCCTGTTTCTTTGCTGCTGCTTGCCCCCTGCTGTTTTTGCTATTGTTCTCTGAAAGTAAACTTTAGCAACCACATTTATTTGATTTTCGAGAGAGAGCGAGAGAGATGGAAGTACGCATGTGCCTGTGTATACATATATGAAGTCAACGTGTATACAGAAATATTTTCTGATGTAAACTTATTTTCATTCAACAAAGAGTACTGTGAAAAAACGACTCGAAAATCATTGATGCTTGGTTTGAAATTAAATAAGATTTTCCTGTACTTAATATAACAAGGAACCATAAACCAACTGGACTAACCTGACTGCATTAGTACAGAAGTGCTATGCGGTAATCTTTTGAAGGTTCACATTAAAAAAGAAGGAGATCTGTTACAACAAAGTGGGAATGCTTTTCCCTATAGTATCATTTTTTAAGAGAACTGAAGACTTTGCTGTGCTCAAAAAACTGCACAGATAAAGTTCTGTGACTAGTGGCATTCCCACTAGGAACGTTTGCTATTGGTAAAGAAAAAGAAAAAGGTATTTTTGCTGTTGTTTTGTATTGATTTGGCAGCTAAGTAAACTCTTCTAGTAAACCTATTAGCAATGCCAGGGTGATCTTTTACTTTGGACTACTTGCAAACATTTGCAATCAGATTTGCAGTTCCAGTTTGTGACCCCAGCCTACAAATCTTTGTTGTAATATTATGAGCTCTGTCCATCTTAGGTCATCAAACTATCATGTCTAGGGCAACATGGGTAGAATAAACAGGTTTGTCCATTGGCTGCAACTCCCTAGATTTTTTAAGTTTTGGAGAGACAAAAAAACATTCAGAAAGGACTGTGTAGGATTTTCTTAGTCTTTTCCTTTCCACAAGGAGCCATAACGAGGTTTTATGCCCTACTATGAGAACACTATCTGTTGAATAATGCTAGTCAGTTCACTAATAGCACATCATGCATCTTTGTTCTGAAGAAACCAATACAATATGTATCTGTTTCAAAAGCAGATTTTGGAGTTGGGTGTTTGTAAAAGCAATCTTGCTCTGTGCAGTTGCATTCAGCATCGGTGCAGGATTCCCAGTGCTCTTCTGTGCTGGCGCTTGGATCCCTATATAGTGCCCTGGGAGATCCCTTGACCTTGACAAGAGTCCACTGCTGTTCTCATGCATGCACGTGGAAAAAAGGCCTGTGAAGTTCTTTACAAATAACTTCGTGACTTAAGAAATTCTGTTATTGTATGCTTAGGATAGGAATTTATGAATAATTATTTGTCAGATACTATGTCAGATACGATCGATTATGTACTCTTGTGGGTGTAAGAGGTTCCTGCTGATTTGTTCTTAAGCTTCTGTGTGATAGAAATATGCAACTTTCTTATAAAAACACAAATACTAGGTGACATGTATTGTTCTTAGAGAAGTAGCCAAAGCTCATAACTGTGTTTCTAGGGTGACAAGGTACTTTTTCATATAAGTCTGTGGATAAGGAAGTGGTGCCATGAGGGAATATGGGGTGGAATGAGCAAGAAGGGAACCATGCCACTCAGTGGCATGAAATGTAAAATTTATTTGCTAAGTGGAATAGGTTGAGTGGGTAGATAGCAATTTCTACTCTTTCTGTTCTTAGGTTTCTATTCTATTATACTCACACACTTTACACTCTCAGCAGTCAAGGTCCCTGTCCCTCTGGTCGAGGTTAGACAGCCTTCACGGACACGGGGGAGCAGGACGCTGCCTCTGACAGTTCAACATACCTCAGTGCTAGCTGGCGGTCTGACCTCACCTCAAGCTCATATTTCTGCACGGAGTAAGGTGTCTATATTTGGAGATGGGTAATTCCACCTTCTTTTGAAATATTTAAGAGGTAAATTATTGGAAAATTTGGAACTGGCATAATTTGAGATGAACATTGGCTTTGCATCCTGAAGCTAGCTTTAAACATAGCAACAGCGGACGTGTTCCTTTACAATTCTTTTCCACTACTTAACAAAAATAAGGGCTGGGCAGGTAATATATTCTGGTTTTCAGGTTTTTGATATTTTTTTTTAATGTTATATCCAGCCTGGGAGATAAGCATTCCAAGTAAATTCTTTCCATCAAATCCCTTGAGAATTTCTTTTTTTTTTTTTTTTTTTTACTCTTAGCCTGATTTTGTCTTTCATGGAAGATGAAATTCCTGTGAACAATCAAATGTGTTAAAGGAGTGAGAACTAGAAGACAGTTACTGGTATGATACACAAAAAATGCATTAAGGTTTGAACGTAAACCTGCAGGAAGGAGGTGACTCATCCTTTAGTCACCTTGTTTTGAATTTATGCCAGGATTCAATATTGCAAAGTATAGCACACAAGTTCAGCTAATGTCTGGAGACACTCAGTGAGAGCAGCAACTTTTAATTCTGGATTTCCTGTCTTTGGTGGGTTTTAGTCTGACCACTTATGTTATTTTAATGGAGACATTTCTATCTAATTTCCTTTGTTTCTTTTCAAACCATTAAAAAAAACCAGAAAGGGCTGATATTAATAATGTATTATGCCTGAGACTTCTTCAAATGTGATCAATGTTAATGGGATCATTGAGACTCCCCTCTAGAGATCAGAATTAGTCTTTAGAGCTGCTACAGATCATGTTTTCCCTGAACGCTAAGTACGAAGCATAGTACACTATGGTTCGCTTGTGTTATCAGAGTCAATGGTGCTTTAACAGCCAGATCATTGACATTAGAGACTATCCATTCTAATGTAAAACTTTTTTTCCTATTAAAGAATAAAAAATTATTCCACCTTTTTTTTGTTTGTTGTTTTTTTTTTTTTAAACAAATATCATCTTACATGGTAGACACCTGTGGAATATTTAACTGATTTTGAAAGGAAACAAATGGAAAGTTCAAAATAATTCTACTTGGAGATTATGCAGTGTTATCCAGTGTTAATTAACATATCTTCATAAAATATCAGAAAACAGTATACCAGCCATACAAGGTGTGATGCATTTCTGATGTAGCTCAACAAACCACACTATATGATAACTTTTTCAAGACAGAGATTTGTCTCACCTGAATGGCTACAATACTATTAGATTTTGAGAATTTGCATTGAAGTCAACAGAACGACGAAAGATGTTTTGAATGTTGCATTTAAAACAGGAAGATCAGAACAGATGCCTTTTCCATGGTTTTGGTGCAATATCTGTATGTCTTTTCCTTGGCATTGTTAAAGAGGTTTTCGATCTCGTTATCTTCATTTTTCAAATTGGGAAGTATAACGTGAGTAACTGCACATGTAATAATCAGTTTTGAATTAAGAATGAAGTAGAAATATCATTTAATCATCCAAGGTGTCTTTCCTAGGAATAGCCATCAATTATACTTACATAGTTCATGTATCACTTGGCCAATGAAATTTACCCTGGTTTATGGAGGATTACCTTTAAGCGTGCCTGAGTCTAGACTGAAATATCAGGGCATTTGTAATGGTGTCCAAAAACCAACTTGTAGAGAATGTACGAGGAAGAAGGGGAAAGTCTTCCCATCACAGGGAGCTTGGAAATACTTTCTGCCAGTCTGCAAAATAGGCCATTGTGGCGGTGGTTGTCGAATTTGGAGAAGCATTTCCTTCTGGTGACAGAAGTCTGCAAGGAGAAGCCTTCAGAAAGGCTCCCTGCAGGTCTTAGCAAGCCCCAAAGCGTGCGCCTGGCGCGCGTGTGTATAGCAGCACCGCAGAGGACTGGAAGAAAGCAGCGGTACAAGCCTCATACATATCCACCAGATCAGTGTTTTCTTCCTTTTTACCATTCGCAGTGTATATAAAATATTTTTATGGCCAAATGTCTTCATGATATAGAAAAGCCCCAAAAGTTTATATTCATCTTTCAGTGTTGCAGTAGTTTAGAGGTGTTTGAAGCTGAGTCTTATTTCATGCCCGTCTCTTTTAATGAGGGCATTTTTTTCAGGGCTGGGCTAGCTTAGAAGCTGAGACAGCGCAGCTGAGCAGCACTGAGCAGTTTCCATTTGAAATGAGGCTGTTGACAAAAGTTTAAGGGAATTGAAATGAAGTCTGAAATATCCTTCCTGCCTTCACCAGGATGTTTGGAAGCCCTAGGGTGCTGCAGACTGTGAAAGATTAGTAATTAGAGGCTCACCTTCTGTATACTAATGAAAGGCTCAGAACTAAAGCTTTTAACATTGAAGGGATTGCTACATCCTGCATTTTTTACTTTGAGGTTTTTAGAAAAACTAACTGTGTCAGAGGGCATATCTAGCAAGTTATACTGAGAAAGTGACAGTATTGTTTAAGCAATTAGTCAGGGTTTAAACGTGTGCTGTGCAAATCACTTCCAATGTACTTCATACCTAGTCCGCAGCGCTGCAGCTGTGCCAGTACCGGGCAGCTTCCTCCGGACTTGCCAGTCGTGTAGGGATGATGGGGTGGGGGGCGTCCTGGGGATGGCTATTGCTGTCTTTCCTGCCTATAAATACCCTGTCCCATCTATCAGGAGATAGAATTGGGAGAGGACTGAACAACTTTTCTTTAACGTGAACCGGTACAATCTCTCTCTGTTCCCATGAAATGACCAGATAGCTTTTCTTTGCTGAATTTTTGGCTTTTTTCTGCAGGATTTGATAACGGTCAAAGTCTCATACAGCACCTGTCTGTCATATATATCAATGTTTTGAATTTGAAAAAAACCCCTACTTCTGTTTGTTTTGGCTGTTTTCATATAAAGAAAAAATAGATGAGTCAGTTTAAAAGAATTCAATCAGCTGTCAGTCAACTTCATCTCTTTATAAACTTTACATATTTGTTATGTACTGTTGTGAAATTTCTAGCCTTATTTCATTTTGACTTACAATATACTGATATATAATATTCCACCTCTAAAAAGGCTAGATATATGCAATATCCCATCTACCCCTAATATCAGAAGGGTTTTCCCTCATCAAATACAGGTATTAACAGATGTCAGAGAATAAATTGATAACTCAGCACGGTACTCTAGATTCTGCTCTCAAACATTTATACAAGGACTGTCATTTCAAGAGCTACAGTTTCTGAAATGCAGATTAAAATAAAATTACCATGGAAGTGACTAACATTTCTCCTTCTACAGAAGGCTGTCATGGTCTCGGATGTTATGGTGTCTTTTCTCTTTGGGTTTCCCATGAACCCAAAAATTGAATTTGTTATAAAGCCAGTAAGTTTGCTGCCCTATAGAAAAATATTTCTCATGGACAGCTGCATTCTGGTACATTCTTGTGTATCTCCGTGTGGAGACTGAATCCAGCTAAATATGGGAAGAAAAGAAAGAATATGTACTTTCCCTTAAGAGCCAGTAAGTTGGGTAGGTGTTGTGACCTCACCTTTCATTTTTTGCTGGCCACAATAAATGGTTGGGCATATGATGAGAAATGCTTTTTTCTAAGAGAAGAGGTGAAATAACTTGTTTCTTCCTAAAAGTAAGCAATACTGAAAATCTGAAGTCTTTCTGTTCTGCTTCTAGGTGCGGTAGAGAGGAATGCCACCCCTGACTCAGGATAAATTACATGACTTCACTGTATCCCAGATTTAACAGCTGCTTGAAAGATACATCAAACAATTCACACTATGCATGGGAGGAGCAGCAATTCATCTAAAGGTGGCAAATCTGAGACGTGACAGGTATTAAAAAGGAAAGGCTAAGTGCAGAACCACATTTTTATTCTACTGCCTTTCCACACAGGTCATGAGAGGCAGTCCGTTCATTCCCTCAGTACATCACCAAGTTAAATATATGCACAAGCACTTTCAAAGCCACTCTTTCTCCCTTTCAATTTTATGTCAATCAGCAGTCATTGAGATAGTCTAAATCCTTCCAAAAACAAGTATGTATTGTCTAATGTGAGAGTATCTCAAACTGTTGTGGTATGGATAATGTCAGAAATAGCAAGCAGTACTTCGAGAGTAGCTGGCTTCCCTAGCCTCTTTCTCTGCAGCACTGACTTCAGAAAGTAGAGGTCCAAATATTTTTCACTTGTATTAAAAAAAAAAAGTTGTGGGAGGGAATATGAAAATGAATGGAGCTAATTACATTCATATCAGTTAGATGCAGGGGAATGAAAAGGACAATTTGTGTAAGCAGAGAATTAGCTCTGGTGTTTTCTGAGTAACAACAGCAGTTTGAAGATAAAGAGCCAAATGGTCTATACTACTGAACTCTCACTTTTCAGAAATAGCGTACAAAGTGTGGCAGGCTGGTGAGTACTGCAGTGATCCAGCAAGAGGACTAAAGTTTAAGCAAGCTGTAGGGTATCTACCACTGTCAAGGGAGGAAAGGTTGTTAGTAGTCTTAATAGTGTGGTCATCTTACCAAGAACTCCTAGCTCAAGCATGAAACATTTTTGTCCTCCCCCTCTTACAATCCCAATGTAACTATTGGTTGTAGCAATTCAAAGCTTGAGAGAACAATCAAATTGTGAAAAGTCATTTCTCCTGAATCAAAGCCAGGAAATTCTAAAAGCTAACCTGGAAATGGCTTTCTTCCCTGCGAGATTTCAAGGTTGCTGCAGTAGGGTTAAAGGAGCATTTCCCTAGTGTCCAGGATGGACAGTACCATCTTAGCCCTGGCTTTAGCCTTTTAGCCCTCATTTGAAATGAGACCTGTAGATCAAAATTTAAGGGAATAATTACTATCACTGAAGGCAATCATATGAGAGTTGTAATAGAATTTCCCTAACACTATAAATTATATCAGATATTATTACCTCAGAACACAGTCCATGAAGAACTTTTCAGGATGAATCAAAATTAATTTATAAAATCTGTAATTAAAATGTTGAGGATTAAATCAGTGCTTGAGGTCCTCTATGATTGCATTATCCTTCTCTTACATTTTTGCATAATATTCAAATTACTCTTTTCTTTCCTTAAATATGGCTGTCGAAAAGAGAGAAAAAAAACCTAATAGATTAATTCTTCTTTCTGTCTTCCCTGATATTTTCTTCTTCATATTCCTCTAAAATCAGGGGCCTTGCTAATTGTCTTCTCTCTGTTTGAACAGTTTAAAGAGTGATTATAAAGGGGAGAATTAGTAAGCTGCAAATAAGCAAAATAATATGAGTTTATGTATCAACTATTTAATATTTTAAAAGATCTGTTTTGTATAGCGAGTCTGCTAGTTAGAAATCTGGCTGGAAGAACCCGGAGCAAGAGGTGGGAAGTGGGATAATGCTTTCTGGATGATTGCTAACTTTCAGCATATTGCTGTACCTTTCTTGTCCTTCAATTTTACTGTTGCGATGAACCAATTTTTGATGAAAGCATACTTCAGCAGGCTCCTCTAATTGTGGGCTCCCAGGATTAGCTTATGATATGCGAATTAATAACAGTATATCTCATGTCAAAATGCACGGGCTGCATACCACCCTTAAGAGACTACAAGGAAGTAACTTACTACAGAGAGCCTGGAGGTGGATGTTCTGCTGTCCTCATCGTTAAGTGATACCATGACAGCAGCCCCTTTGCTAATTGTAGGCGATACAAAGCCTCCTCGCTCCCTGAGCTTGAGTTAAACTGAATCGAAGCTGGTTTTGAGCTAAACAACTTTATGCAATGTTGGTTCCCAAATCGTTAATGGGGATATACGATACTGAGAGGTTATGGTTAGGGAATGTTACTGATTTCAGGGGTAGCACTCCATGCTTCAGTCCACACTATCTGATGCCCAGACACCAAGAGATACTTGGAAACTCTATTTTGACTGGGTGTTCAACACCTTTCAAGCATGTCAGTGACTTTGATTCCCAGGGCTCTGTGATCAGCACCTTTGAGAACAGCGCACAATGCCTTCTATTTCTGATGTAAAAAGTGTTCGAATGGGAGCAAATTGCTCTTGCTGTTTTTGCATATGCTTCATTATTTCTGTGCTTCCCTCCCTTTTATTTCTCATTGCAGCCAAAACCTTTCCAAAGAGATGAAACGAATGGTGAGTGGCATCTTGTGGCTCGCAGCTTTACCACATGAATGACTGAAGCATTAGGAATGTTAGTGCCCTAACAGTTGGCAGTCTCCACCTCAAAGACTGAGCAATTCAGTATAATAGACCGAGCAGCCTCAGCTACCATTGTGTCTGGGATTTTGCCTGAACTGTTAAATCTAGGACTTTCACTTGGCACTTTCTGCTGCTGCTGCCTCTAGGCCAGTCATGCGCATGAGTAATTTGTATAAACCACACTTTACTAGCTTGAAATGAGTTGTGGTCCTGCAGGATTAGAACAGATGAGCGCAGCTCTGTCTAGATGTCCTTGTCGACTATTTTTAAAAATATCCAGCATATATGCACAAGTAAAATAGGACAGGAGAAATCGTGCTAAATAAAATGATTTTTTATTGCTGCTTCAGATCCATTTTAATTTTACATAAAATAGAATACAATAGTTGTCTTAGCGAACTTTTCAAATGTGTTGTCAGCGGTAAATTTCTGTAATTCGGCAAAACACTAAGTACAGACTATTTCTGACAATGCCATTTAGATAGAACGGTAGTACTTTCATCTTACTCTTACAGATATTTTTAATTCTGATCATGAGTATAAATGGCTGTAGGCTTTTCAGAGACAGAATGACAATGCTGGGAAGATGGTCTTTGCAAAACTACATCAGCCTCAGTCCCTTGCCTATGCCAGGATCATGTCAGTATCAAATAATTTAGAGGAAGGGAGAATACATCCTGGGTTATACAAACATGTAACGTAGGATCTAATACAGCCCTGAATTGAACTAGTTCTAATACATTTTATTTGGGATTTTGGCAAATCTACTTTTGTGTTAACAGGTTCACGAAGTTAGATTGCTGCCATGAGTCTGTGCTCTTTTTATCGTCTTTTACATTATCTCTTTTCCTGTTGTACAGTGGGTTTTAGCCTAACTTTGGTAAAGAAAACAGCCATTTGCTTATCTTTAAAAGAATGCTTGGTTTGGTTTTTTTTGTATGAAATTTTGTCCACAGAATTGTTTTTGTAAACCAAGCAGCAAACCCAAATGTTTTTAATATAACTAAGCCATCATCTAGCCTCCATGTAAACTGCAAGGAGATGAATAAAGCCTTGAAAATGCTATATTCTCCATCCAGTGCATCTAAAGGAGTACTTATATTTAAATTTTGTTTCATCCTCTTAGCATGAATTCATGTCATTACCAAATGGTAAACAAAAACAGATGTCAGGCTCACTTTAGAAAAAGTGGTGAGCTTGCAGTTAGATATTGAAGTAAACTACTTCTGAGAGCAGGGTTTTGATATACTTCTGTCCACCTCTTTCAAATGAATATTTTTATGTTGGAAATGCCTTCAGTGCCCTTAACATGTTCATAGAAGAAAGTAGCACCCCCCCAAAAAAAAAATTAGAAATATCAAAGCCATAAGGATGAAGAACTTTGAGAATGTCTTGTTAGTTAAGGGTATTTGTTTATTAAGAAGCGAAGAGAAAAGAACATCTGGCCATTAAAATAAGATGAGCAGACTATGGAATAAATCTATATAAATAAGCCTAGCTTAAAAAGCAGAACAGTTATGTGCTTTTCTACTAAACAGGTTTTGTGGGAGTACTGCAAACTTGCCAAGTTATTAAGTAAATGAAAGCCAACAATCGAGTCTTTAAGTACATACCTTAATGTCATAAGAGTATTATGGGCTTACAGAAGAAGAGAGCTTACAGAATTACTGACCTTCATCTATACTCTGAAAGGCATTCAGGTGAGTTAAAATAAGACTTTTTACAGTATCAAAAGACAATACCTCAGAACAAGAGACTCGTGTAGCAAAAGTTTGTAATACAGTCGTTCATTATTCATGAAATCATAATAGATGGCATTTTGTAGTCTTCTACCAGGAGATGTGAGGCATTCTGAGATACAAAAAGCATTCTGTAAAAGCACAGTCAATGGAACAGAGTTCATCTTTGCAACGGAAATAGTGTTTTTCCCATTAATATAGAGGTAAAGTGTTCACAAGTTTAATGGTATTTAGCAAAACAGTCCCATTTTCCTGGATAACTCTTCTCAGGTGCTAACTAAACAGAACTGTCAATATTGAGTTCATGTCTGCCTTAACTGCCTGGTTTGTTCCCTGTCCGCTTCTACTGCTTAGCTACATCGCATGTTTATTAGTGTATTGCTGAGCTTCTCTTGGAGTGAGACGACTACTTCCCTCAGACAGAAATCTCAGATTAATTTTGGAGAATAGTTCCTCTGAGCTGATTTGGATGCCTCTGTCCTGCAGAATCCTTCAAAGCTAGTCCAGCAAGCTTAGCACCTGCAAAACCCCTCCTCTGTCATGAGGCTAACCTCTCAGCATTATTCAGTAAAATGCCATTGTGGCAGAGTATGATCCACTCCTCAGTTTGAACAGAAAAAAAAACACCTCACAAAAAATAATAATGTGTCTTAGAGGCTATGGGGTGATACAGTGCACAAGGAATTCTAGGCCAACGCTATGCAGTGTGGCTATGGCTGGTGTATACAGAATACTCCGGAGCAGACTACCCTTGAGTGCTTTCAGACACTCTGCATCTGGTATCCCAGGTATCCCTCCATAAGGTGAATATACATAGCCTGAAGCATGGAAATACGGTGGTATCATTATGGCCCTTAACACAACCAGGGCAGCTGCTGAGAAAAAAGTCACAAAGGCTGATTTACCTTGTTATCTGGTGGGGTTATCTCTTCTAAGGGAGTAGGGGGAACTTCTTAGCAGTGGCAAGATGTATCTCTTTATAATGAATGAAGCAAGTTATGCTTCCAGTGATGGGTCTGCAGAGATTTGGATAGCTAATGTACTTGGCAGTCTTAATGACTTGACCTCTCAATGGCATTGCACTTCCTGCACATGTGCTTTTCCTTCAGACTAAAGAAATCATGTTATAAGAAAAACAGCAAGGTATTTGAAACAGTCACGGTTTGAAGAAAATAACATTTTTTTTGTTAAAGAAATATTTGCCTTGAGGCAACTGACTCAGTGATGAAAACCTCAAACTTTAAATATTCTGTACTTACCACCTAAAATCACTGTTCATTTTATGGGTTTGGTAAATGACTAACGACTAAAGAGAAAAATCTGGAATAATCCAAAGCTAGCAAATACTGAAATTAGTATATGTGTGATGCTCCGGTAGAGTACACACAAAAGCGTGTACCGCAATTTTCTTATTAATTGAGAGCAATGAAGGATGCTTTCTATTATGTCAAACTGTTTAAATAGTAAAATTAATAAACATGTATTTTAGTGGAAGGTCTGAATCCTGTTCATCTTACTTACCTCACCGGGTCTACTTCTATGAGTAGAGTGAGTAAGCAGCAATGACTATGATTTTTAAGAAACTGAGCAGTTGAGTGGAATTAGAAGTAAAGTATGTTAATCCATAGAAGACTAATAACATTCAGGTTTCTTGTTCTACTGTGTTCCGTAATGCAAATTTATCTATCAAAGAGAGGAATGCAGTGCAATTAGAAAGTGATTAAGAAAGCAAACAAAAACTTCTGCTATCAAATTACATCACCATCCCACCAAACATTTAAATTAGTCTTCAAAGGCTCCTCTCAGCTGAAGCCATTCTCAAATTCTAAGTATATGTGCTAAGAATAGAGAACTGAAAATCAGTGGGTTGTTACAAACTATCAAGTGTTGTCTCAACATATAATTCTGTCTTTCTGAATTATGTTGAATTTTGTAGTGGATTTTTCTATACAGTGCCATTTCCTGAAAAATTGTAGTTTCCCAGAAGATCATGAAAGGGACAGTTATTCTAGTGGTTCTTCATATTATCCGCAAGCTGAAAATACTTCAGGCTAGCTTTCAAGGAATAAGCTTCAGAGCTGGAGGCTGAGAGCCAGGAATATATATATCCATTATGGAGCCTGATTCAAAATTTATGGTATATCAGAATATATGGCAAAAAAAAGCACTGGATATTCTTGTTGTTTTGTTGTGGATCTGAGGTTCATTGTCTCAGCTATGGTAGCCACACAGAATCACTCCTTGTCTTATCTTGGACAACTGCTTAATGTATCATTTCTCCTCCATCACAAAGGAGTGCAATTTTCATGTTTAGATTTGATTTTCAAACAGGTTAGGTAGTCAATAACAAAGGTGGACCACAACGAAGTGACTCAAAATCTGTACTCGGTTGCAATTTGAGTATTTCCCAGGCTATATTTGGAGCAAATCAGTTGTTAGGGTTTGAGGCCTGATCCAAAGGGCACTGAAATCAATAAAATTGTTGCTCATGAGTGCAGTGTGGCTTTGATCAGGTTCTGTAGATTCATAATCCTCTAATGACAAACGTTCTAGAAATTATTTCTTCAGATTATTTAGGAGACAATTCTTTAATATCACTTTGCCCCAAAGAGATGAACAAATGGAAGCCAGAGATCACAAATATCTCTTCTGCATAGATGAATAGATAACCTGTGTTAAGCTTTTATATCTACTGACTCTCACAGAAGAATACAGCAGATTAATTATGAGGATTATATAGAATGAAAGTGCTGGATTAATTTAAAAGAAGTTACATTTCCAAAACTGCAAAAGGAAAATAAAAATAAGGCAAGCACTTATCATATAGTCCTCTGTCATGAAAGAATGAAAGGGTTTTTTTTTTAAAGAAACTTCCAAACTCTTGAGACATCAACCAAATGAAAGACAAATGCTCAGAAGCTATGAGTTAATGAATACAGAATATACTTGAGAGATTGAAGCTTTAAAGTAATTCCAGAGAATTTGAAGAATCAAGGCTAACAATAACAGAAAGGACGACAAGGGGTAAATCTGAAAACGTAGAAGTATGTAATGATAAAAAATTATTTGTGAAGAGATTTCAATTATGTATAGAGAGCAAAATTAATCTGATCCAACTGAATTGGTATAATATGAAAGAAAAAAAAAACCCTCCACCTTGACATAAATCTCTTATGAATAAATGTGTATTTCAGTGCTAAAATACTATGGGAAGTGTCATGAGTAAAATGGGCATGAACAGAAGGAAATTGCTATGCTAGGAATTGCTCTTCTCCATACCCACAACCTTCAGTCATTCCTGGAATAGTAACAGCTATCCTGTCTGCAATCAGTTGTCCACAGGAGAAAAACTTTGGGTTTTCTACTGAGAATATTTTAGTTCATTTCATGGTAAAAACTTAAGCATGTCCACATAGATTAATCCAGCAATTAAAGACCAAAATGAAAAAAATGCATATTTGCAAGCTTGAGTTTGAAAGGGCACTTTAGAAACTCAGTGTTTACCATTCTGATGGAGAATTTATAGTATTCCCATGGCATTTACAGAAAATGCAACAATAAAACCAAATCTCTATAAAAGGCAAAGACAGTAAATGAAATCCTAAGGATAAGCAGAAAAAAATGCTACTAGGTCAATTTAAGAAACTAAAATATACAATAAGATTTAAGGCATTTTTAAGGCAGAGTTGTTTTTTGGTTTTGTTGGTTTGGTTTTGGTTTTTTCCCCCCAGTATGTCATCTGAGTGGTTAATTTGTCATTAGAACTTTTAGGGAATAAAGGGTGCAGTAATTATTTTAGGTGTTTTAAGTAGCTTTTTGCTACTTTCTCTATCTATCATATAACAATTTAAGTCTTGATCTTTCATCTGAATGCATGAATAACATCAGTACAAATATTAATAGCCCTTGTGTACCTGTGAACCTTTGTGTTTGTATGGCCTTTCATATCTAAATATCTGATATGCTTGCACCTAGTCTCACAGGAGTACTGAACTCCTTAAAATGGTTAGTGTAATCATGAGCACAACATCCCTGTGGGGCAGGGAAATGCTATCACTGTTATTCAGCAACTAGAAAAAGGCTGAGCAAAAGAAGGTTTGCCCAGACTTGTAATGAGGCGCAAAAAGCAAACCTTGATTTTCTGTGAGCCAAGTTAGCCCAGGCTTCTTCCTGCATAGCTAATATTCAACAGACTATTTATCTCTTTACCTCTGAAAGCTGTCTTTGTAGAGTTCAATTTGTCTTTAATTTAATGAATTCTAATTTAGTTTGGAGTGTGAACTTACTTAATGAAAAATGCTTTTTCTGGATAGTTTGAAATCCAGCAAAGTTTTAGGAATTAAAGCAATAGAGTACTAGTAAACCTGAAATAGAATTGCCAGACTCTTTTAACTGTGATAGCATGGTCTCACTAGGTTTCATCTGATTTTTGAACATGATTTACCTTGTGCGCTTCTGTTCTTTGCTGATATATATGTGAAGGAGAGCTAAAGGATTCATCTGCACTTGCTAGGGAAAAAATGTTTTACTGTAGCAACATAGTGGCCCAGAATATTATCCTACATTAAGGAAAGAACAAAATAACATACCTTTTTGGCACAAACTAAGAAAGACAGTAACTCTTGGGAGATGCTCTTTCTTTGTAAATCAGAACGTCGTTGCCTTTGAGGAAAAAAACAGTATCTGGTGTTCATAGATGTATTTTATTAAATGCATTACAGAATCTCTAGCCACGTGCTGTCATGGCTTATTTGAGGCTTCCATGTGGTATGCCTTTTTGATCCTTTTACCTTTTACTGTTTTCCTACTCTCCTTGTTCCCTTCTTGATGCTCAGTTACAACCCTGCTATTGCTCATGCAGAGTGGACCTGGCTTTCTGAAGCGCCGAGCCCTTGCAGACCCACTCGCAGTGAATGGGGCACTTAAATGGGGTGGACAGGTCCAGCTGAAAATCAGGCTCTGAATACGGGTCACACGTTACTGTAAAATTGAAGCTTACATTTCAAAGAACTTGTAAGACTTCGATTAAGCCAATTAATTCATTCAATGCAGAAATCAGAGTACCAGAAATTATGAACTAGCTTAATTAATCTGGGACTACTCGATCTGGAAGTCCTATGACAGGAGCACAGCAAACCAAAAATTTTTCCAGAGAATTTGGCTTTACAATTCTTTTTCTTAGGAGAGAGATTCTGAAGATTACCATTTCCAACAAAACAACTTGTTTATGGTATAACGCTAATAATGAATCACAAAAGTGTATTAAATTTTTAAGCATAGATGTTCAAAAATACGCCATACATGCAGTACATTAGTAGAGAATGGTTAGCTTGGCTTCCTAGTTTTATCTCATGGTAGGGACAGCCAAAAGTCAGGAATTGCATGTTGAGGGAAATTCATCTTTCTAAATGAGATTTCGTCCAAATAAGAACAAAAGCATTTTCGCCTAATCTTCTATGAAATGGCACTTTGCAGAAAATGATAGTTTAGAAAACACCAGCATATGGTGCTTTGAAATGGTTTCCACATTTACTAAGTGTATTGGAGGCAAGAAAGATTTCAGAGGAAGAAACTAAGCTTAAGAAGTGAGCTGCATTTAATCAGCCAGGTGGTGTTGCGGTTACTGAAGCTGTGGTTACTTAAACGTACGAAAAAAACTCTTTTACTGTGAGTGTGATCAGACACTGGAATAAGTTGCCCGGAGTCTGCAGGGTCTCCATCCTTTTGACCTACTTGAAACCTGCCCAGACGTGGTCCTGGGCGATCTGCTCTAGCGGTCCCTGTTCTGAGCAGTGAGCACTTTCGTCCTGGAGGACGAATTTTCTCTTTGTCTTGTGAACATGAGTGGTTTCATACATGAACAGGTTTCCCCGTGCACTTGTGAAAATGTCCCGCAGGTACCCAGGAAGAGGTAAGTGCAGAAGATCAATGCACTATACATTGTATATATTCTGTAACACAAATCCCTATATAATCAAAGAAGTTTATTTGGCTAGATGGGAGATTTATGGAAATTCTCTTTATAAGTTGCATTTTAAACTATCTGGATTCCAGTATTTGGGGAATTTGGGGAATGTTTGGGTTGGTGCCATTCTCAGCATGGCATTTTGCCAAAAAATCATTTTATAGTTGTTCTCTGTTGCCAGGTTAAGTTATTTTTATCTTTCATGCATGCCTCTTATACTGCATATGCTATTTTCTCTGATTTTACCCTGATTTTTAATTTAATTCATTCTGACATAATTCTGATGCAGCCCAAACAATTAGCTTCTGTGAAGGTACTCCTAATTTACACTGCGGTATGGGAGAACAGATTGCTCTCTAGTTGTTATGGTCCTTCTGTTAGTGGCTCTTCTGCTATTCATTCTACAGCTTCTTTTTTAAAAAAAATCCTCTTTTTAGCCTCTGCATAGTGACTATGTTTTCTGTGCTAAGTTGAACAAATCCTATTCTGTTTCTCTCTTTTTATTTTTACATTTTCATTAAGTATCTTATAAAAATATCACTCTGTTATCCTAAATTAAATTAAGTATATCACATCAAATGTTAATTGTTTATTCTTCAAACTGTGCTTGTTCTTTGACATAAAAGATGACGATGCTGTGTTGAGGATCCTAGCTGTCCTGTCTGTATCTATCCCTAGCAATTTTCACATCAGTGATTAAGGGATTAGCTTGAAACCGCAAACACATGCCTCAAGCCAAAGCACATCACCGTAGATTCTGTGATCCTTACAAGTAATACTGGGCCATCCTTTGTTTATACGAGGCATGATTATAGAGCAGCAGTAATAAATTAGTCTTCTGCTGTTTTTTGCAGAATCACAGCCTTCTTTTCAGACCTATTCCAAATTCTTTCACAGTACACTATGCTTTTTGGGACTCAAAGTACCTGGTATTCAACAATTCAGAACTTCTACACCTCTTGCAGTATTTAGTACCACTTTGAGTAGTACTGTCTCAGGCTCCACTCCCGCCCAGATGCAGGGTGGTACGTCTCAGGTCACTATTAATTCTCAGCGTGTCTCCATCATTAAACAGACCAAGAGTAGTTCAGTTAGTATTGGTCCGGGCATCAACCTGGTGAGCTTCCTCTAATGAATTAATTGTATTTATGTTATAACACAACCTTGCACTCAGTACAGCTCTTCTCTTGCCGTGAATTGCAGCTTCCTCGGTTATACCAGCGACAACTGTGTGAGTCTCCTCGTGGGCTCTGCAACGCTGTGAAGACAAACGTGCTGCCCTGGCTCCTGAAGGGAAGCTCCACCAGGTACAAACAGTAGCCACCAGTTCCTCTTTTGGGATACTTCCAGGAGACAATTTTGTTATCAGATCATTCTCTCTCCCACAGTGATGCCTGCACATCTTGTCATCAGTATGTAACACTGGTTATTTAGCCTTCCTGTTCTTCTTTTGCTAGTGAATGAGCTGGGATGTGCTTCTCAGTGCAATGGCTATGGCATGCACCAAGTTAGCTTGCTTAAACTGTTTTACTCAAACCAAAAGAGTAAAGAGGTAAAAGACTGAGTTATTAAAAGGGGAGAAAAGTCAATACAGACACAGTTGATATCTTCCAACAGGAAGGGGTAAATAGGTTACAGACTCGCACATCCACATTATATCAGGTAGTGCATGGCTGTGAATGAACTTGTAGGTTTCAAATCTCTAGGTATACTTCCAGGTATAGGTAATAACTAATATAATGCTTTGATCAAGAAAGAATTTTTTTTTAAAACCTGACCTAAGAATAATTTCATCTGTTTATACTTAATGTTAAGTTCAGATGATTCCATTTTGATGAGTGAAACCTGACCTAGAAAAAAAAATGTCAGCAGTGTCTTTGGAGTCTGCATGAGCAAAGAATGGCAACTCCTCCATGTTGGTATACAGTTTCTTTTGAGCTTCAGCTGGTCAAAGAAAAAAATGGACAAGTTCCTATCTCCTTGGCATCTCAAGCACCTTTGAAAATCCCCAGGTCACAAATAGGGAGAAGAATGGAATTTAGCCACACATAGGGAGAAGAATGGAACTTACAATGTAAATTTTGATCAAAATGCATTAGTGAAAGCAAGGAATGGTAACTACAACCTGTACAGATTACATGGCAGGAGCAATTTGGGTAATAGTTACAAAACTGAACAGATAGGCCTCTCTCTTTGTCACATTTTCAGACTTTTTTGTTTTTCAATCCACACTGGTCCTTTAAAATTTCCCAGCCTTTTGTTTAGAAGGAGTGACTGGACCAGTTCAGTGGCAGAGAAGGATATTAGAGACGACCATAATTTTCAATTACATCTGAATGTAACTGATCCTGCTGAAGACAAGATATAACCTGTTGGACAGCAAAGATTAGCATAGTCGATTTGAAAAATGCTGTGCATCTTTGAACACAAGAGTGTTTAGGGATTTCTGTGAAACATCTGTGTTTGTCTAGTTGCACTAAATACTCCCCAGTGAGGAGGGTAGTTTCTGAACCTAATATGCACAAAATTGATGAACCCCTGCCTGAACAGTGGTTGCAAAACAAGCGCTTCGCGATGATTAACAATCGCCTCGGTTTTATACCTCAGACCAGCCCCAAAGCTCCCTACGAAAAGATGTAACTTTTCACTAGCATTGCAAGGCCTGCATGGGAGTTCCTATTGCCAGTCAGGATTTCAGCTACTAGAGATGATAACATTTCCCGACACTAACTGGAAAGGCACTTTCGGTGGATGTAGGCAAGAAATGTCATCATGTTGACTCCCTTATCCCCCCGCCACACACACACACACATTTGCAGATGAAGACTGTACTAAAGGAGCAGTTTTGACGATGCTCCTTGGTAAAAATTCTCTCTCCTGTTATCCACCTGGATGTTTCTGCTGTGGGACTGATTGTGGGGGATTGTGGCTAAAAGATCAAATGGAATTAAAGTGTAATACATAATGGAATCTTAACTTTATAAGTTGTGACTTTTCTGAACTATCAGCATTGGTCAGTAATATCGCTGTTCATGGGAAATTTTAAAATGTCCCTGATTTATGTAGTATCATAGGCTTTGCAAGAAGCACATTTAATCTTAAACATAATTTTTCAATTGAAGTAGAATAAAAATTCTTTTGCACATCAGTGTCAAGCAAATATATAGTGTCTGTCCAACTGCTGAGATTTTTTTTTTTTTTTTTTTTAATTACTACAGTATACTTTGTGAAAACAGTGCTTTCTGTTCCACCCCTTGAGACTTATTCTCTACTGTGTTCATGTGCCTAAGTCAAGGATACAAGGGTAAGATCATCAACAGGATGTGCTAATGATAGCTTTGAGTCATCTTTACCCTGGTGAATCCCCAGACAAGGTTAGAGAGGCCTCCAGGTGTCTGAATTACATTCAGTTTTCTGTAACCTCCCATCAGCTATTATGGTTAGAGTTTTCTCGTTTAATTCTGAAGACGATTTTTTAGGTAAGCCTCCAAATAGCTGACGTATTGTGTTGTCATGTTTTCCATTTGCATGCTGCTAACTGTTGTTACAGTTCCAGTTCCAGTTATTCTCTTAGGGACGCATAAATAAGAATCCTGTATTCCTATTTTTTGTGATTTTTAGGCTTTGGGGGGAAATCAAATGGTGATGTATTCCCTGATGCAGTTGGTGAACATTTAGCTAATGATTATAATGCCTGTGAGTTTTCTCCAAGGAAAATCTAAATCTCTATGTGTACCTCTTACATGCAATATTAAGTAATGGTAAAATGTATGTATAATGTTTCTGGTAGAAATTGTCCCTTGCCCTTATGCCTGGAATGTGTCCAAACTTTTTTGTTAAGATTGTTACTGCTAGGCTAAATTATGAATTGTTATAACAATGAGAGAATAGCGATGCCAAAAAGTCTATGTAGGATTGATTAGGTTATAATTATGTAAAAATTGAATCAGTAAAGAATGTTTTTTCTCTTGTTTTGAAGGATGGTAGTTTTCCAGAAGTAACCACTTACAGCTCCTAGAATCACTTTCTTTAATTGCTCAGTGGTCAGACAGGCAGGCCCGCAGCACACAAGTTACACTAATTAATTATTTGTATAGCAATAGACCTTGCAGACAAAAGGCTCTGTATTTTCTTTTACTTAATTCTTCTGTACACTAGGATAATTTCCGAAATGTCAGTGGAATTACTCCAGATTTTCACTTGCATGAGATGTGAATTGTTCTTACAGATTTATTTCTAGAAATATATTCTTGGGATGCATTTCTATATTGCAAAAACAGTGTAGGAAACATCCATTCTCACTATAAAATGTGCTTGCATAAAAATGCAAGGAGAAAAGCCTCAGTTCCGTGAAGGAGAAGCATTTTAGAAAGAGTATTCTAGTTTTAGTGTAGTGTAGTGTTCTGTTGAATGACCACGTTCAGGAAACATTTCTACTCAATCATTTTAATAAACAATTTGATAAAGAAAAAGAGCCTTTACTGGCTGAAAGTAAAAATCTATACACAAAGTAACAAAAGATTAGTTTCACTCACTCTTGACTATTTCTGGGTGTTGTGGAAAAAATACAAGGATATAATAAAAATTGATTTGTTAGTGTAGAATACTTCATCTCTTGAAAATGCAATATCCATCTTATGGGACAGGTTAGGATGATTTTTTCCACACTGAGAAGAATCTCATTCATTAGGGGAGTATTCACTAAAATATATATACTTTTCTTCGTTGGGACACCAAAGTTAATATACAAGAAACCGGTCCTGTTAAATACACTGAAAGCCAATACGATCGTCTAAATCTGCAAATGAGTAAGGTACCACATAAGGAACTTGTGTCTTGCCTATTGCTACAGATTTAGGAAAACTAAATAGACCCTTCATCTTTGAGACACTACATCTGTCTTCCTGTTGAAGTATAAAGAAATTACAGAAAAACAGTAGCATGCAGAGCACGAAGCTTAGGTCTTCAGAGTGGTCCCATGCCATCGTTCTGTTTGCTGGATTTACAGTTGTCTAAAGCCCAGACTTGATCGGTTCACCATGTCGCTGTATATGGTCTCCTTATTTTTTTAATAATTGTCATCAGTCTGCAAACTGAAAGTAAATGCTGGTTTAATTCTCTCTTCTCTCATTTTAAGAAGAAAGGAAGTCTTGAGACAAAATCCGAAGGCCAGTATTATAGGCTTTTATCCCATGTGCTGCAATATGTCAATAGATAAAGGATCTTATTAGCTGTTATTCTCATAACCAGTATGTTATACAGTCCTTTAAGAGCCTCTGCATCTGTTTTCCAGCCCCGTTCTTTGTGCTTGGCTTTCCACCATGTCACAGTGAGTACAAATGATGGCAAATCTTTACTGTATTGCTTGCATTTATAAAGATAGATAGAAATTTGGCTGTGTATTCTCTAGATTTTTCAGCTTTTTAATGAAATGGAATAATCACTAGGAGTTAAGGAAAACAAGGGTATACGCATGTGTGGGAACACAGTATTAGAACAAAAAGAGTTGGATTTGGAGAGGAAAGAAATCTACTTAATATCTGCATCTGAACTGTATTGTTGGCCAAAAAAACCTTTGCAGTTGATAAATGAAAGCAAAGTAAGCCAGGCAACCTCCCTAACCCTGCAGTATGGTGGGTGAGTTTCTCAGGTAATAGAACGCAGCAGGAATTTGCTAGTGTTTCCACTGAGGTTAAAGTTTTCACTTTCTGTACAGAGCTAAATGAGGACATCAGGTAAAATACAGAAGGATGCTCATCAGGCTAACATGTAGAATTTTGTATACCCCAGGATACCAACTTCAGCTGTCTTCAGAGAACTTTTTTCTTGACTTCACGATTTAGAAAAATAGCAAAACCCAGACGTTTTCTTCTGGACAAGCATGAATCCTATTAGGCCTATTCCAAAGTTTAGAAGGCAGTCCCTTCTTCAAACACATTGTTTAGCTCAGCATTTTACCTGCACCTGCAGTAGAGTGACCTGCAAGTCCTGAAATGAAATGGCATTGCAGAGTGATTGCGGTTTATCTACACGTAGACAGCAACAAAAGGCTTATACACAACCTGAAATCTGCTTTGAGTTGTTGGACTTAGAAGGTGATCAGGCTTCCTTGGGACATGGATTTCCTGTCATAGCAAGCAACACTGCCAAGATAATGTCACTCCTCTAAGTGTTGAACTGTAATTTTCCTCATTGTTCTGATTTTTTTAATGGTGAATAACCATACTAGAGATGATATTCTCTTGAAACGGAGGACTGAAATGGGGAGAAAACAAGAGATTTGAGAGGCAAGGTGGCAGAAGTTATAAAGGGTGGAGAGGACCTGGGAAAGACTAACAGGTGGCTGGATGTAAGAAAATAGCAAAATGCCAACAAAAGAGGAAGGCAGGCAAAGAATGCGTCCATTCTTTTTTTTTCTCTCTCTCTTTTCCTTTTTCTTTTTTCCCCCCATTTATGCTCTTAAACTGTTCCTGTCTAGTGAGAGGGGCAGAAAAGTAAAATGCAGATAAGGTTTTAAAAAGTGGGGTATTTCAGAGTTTCTTCCTCAAGGGGACACACTCATAAGAAGTAAATTTCTTTTTAGTTTAAATCCAGTTAGCTTATCTTTCTGTTGTTGCTTGGGGTTCTTTCGGTTCGGTTTGGGGATTTTATTCCTGTTTGAAGGAAGCTCCTTAGTTTTCTTTGTCCTCTGTATGCTATGTATAATGCAGTAGTCACAGCAGTGTTTTGGAAGTCTAAATTCATTGTTCATTTATGATGATCTTCCATTAATACAGGATATGGGATTATTTACATAAGATAAAAAAAGGGGTTTGTAAAACAATCTTTGGACAAAGGCATGGTGTGTTTCGAATGCATACGATTTTATCAATGCATGACTATACATTCTATATGAACAGGACCTTTCATACTATGAAGATTTTCTGCTTGCCTGGCAAAGCTTGGAGCAAAGCTGAAATCAAAGCAGCCTTACTTAGTGAAGCAATTTCATTTTACCTGAAACACTGAGGCTTAAATTATAAGCTTCAGGATGACTCAGTAGAAATAATGCATGCATATAAACTACATAATTTTCCTAGTGTATTTTCGCAATCAATATAACTGTGTGTTTAAAGTAGGGACCTTAGGTCAATCTTCTAAGCAGTGAACGAATAACATATTTTTTATCAGAGAAAAGCTGCTCTATGCAAATAATATCTGACATGAATATTTAATAGATTGTACAGTAGGAAGTAATTGCCAACTAGTGGGGCATGTTAAAACGAAAAGGAGAAATACTGAAATAACAAATCCGATCAGATTTCACTTACAGCATTTTCTTAACGCTAGGTGGTCTGACAGGTCTTGATGAAAAATGTGGAATAAATGTAATAACCTCTGTCCAGGTTCTAGATAGTAAACATTCCTATTAAATAACGGAACAGGAGGTTAACTGATATGTATATGTTGATCTGTCATAGATTTGATGTTTACTGAAAACAGTTTGAGTTGTTCTTACTCATCTTGAGATATTCTCCATACTGCCATTACCATCACTATTCACTATGGTAACTGAATCTGTACAACTTGGGGTCTCTATGTTAGAAAAGACAACACATCTAGGGACAGTGTCCATTCTTTTCATTTAAATTTCCCACAGCTGAAAAGAAACTATAATTCTCTGTTCCCTCCGCCTTGAATACTCTTTCCATTCTCACATTACTCCCTTGTCTTGGGAAGCCTAGGGCAAATGGAGACCCACAAAGCTGAGGAAGGTCTGTCAGTGTTTTCGTACAGCAAAAGACCACTTGATGCTTTTGGTCCTTCCGGTTGTATATGAGTATCTCCTATGGAGTTTACAGAGGGCGGTGGTGTCCAGGAGTTATTCTATAGTGACTAAGCAGTTGGACGACTTGATGTGAGAATGTTCTTAACGTGGCCATAAACCTTTCTGGCCTTTACGGCAACTTGGCCATGGAAGTAGCACATAAAGCAGCCTTGAATGTGTGCAGCATCTGGACCATGAGCTATATGTAGCACTGAGAAAAGGGAATGCAGATGACATAAACTTACTTACCTAACCACAAAGTTTATCCACACATTTGTAAAGTGAGTGGAAAGCAAAGAATTTATTTCACTTTATACTCTCTTCCAGTGAAATAAGCTCACACTAGTTTAGTGGTCAGTGGCTGTAAAAATTTATGCCATCCTTGTTACACCCTTCGTGCCCATGGGAGCCCAGAACTATGGATGTTATAATGAAGATAATTAAAGTAAGCTCTATTTTAGCTGAAGGCAAAAGGCCTTAAATCAAAAGGAGTATGTTCTAGTAACCTTGAAATTGGGGTGAGGATTACAGGCTGCCTACTGGCATAACAAATATCTAAACTCATTGTTTAAAAAAGTAAGAGAAGAAAACCACCATGGGAGCGGGTGTTCTATCAGGCCTAGGCTTGCTTTTAGTGGGCAAGGTGTGTATTCCTTGACTCCTGGTTCTGCAAGCAGCATTTCTGATGACTGTGGTGTGGGCTGGGGTTCATATTCCTGCATGATTCCTTGAAATCATATCTCAGTCTCTTTCTTAATGTATGGGTGGAAGAGGAACTGATGTGGCTACGACTCTATATACCTGGACAAATCTCCAGTAAAGATTTTTCTTATCCTTTGACCCCAAATGTTCTTGTATAGCAAGCCTTTGCATTCCAACGGCTGCCGTTACACAAAACCCCTTCTGAATGTCTCTTTCTCTTCCAAGAGTTTAAAAAAAAAATTACCGAAGCAGATGAGCTATGAGCACATATGATTGTATGTATTAGGGAGTGTATCTTGTTCAATTCTTGAAGAATATGAGAAGTGTTTGATTGTATGTGCATTCGCTGCCTCAGCCTTTTACTTTGAGGAGTAGTTTTTCTTATGCGAGATGTTAGGTACTTACTGTCCATTCTTTCCTCTTACATATTATATTTTGTAGTTATGCCTAAAATGCAGTTATCTTCATTTATGCCCTATAAGATGAAGCCCATATGATCACTGAGTTGACTTACACAATGTGGTCGTTTCCTTACCAGGAACAAGACTTCAGACCTCCTTTCTCTCCGATGCCCAACTCTAGTCATGTAGCAGTGGCTTCTGATTATTCCTGAGCTGAGCTGGATGCTGATGGGTGAAATCATTTGTGGCATGTTATCAACCACTTCAATTCACTTCTGCTAAATAATGAAATCCAGTAATAAATTGAACAGACAAGCAAAATCTCTTAAACATGCTCTGGAGGGCTCTACCTATTTTCTTTCTACTCTCATGGTATTTCTTTTCTTTATGTGTGAGCTGCTGCCAATGCCAGCATTTGAAATCAACCAACCAAAGAAACTCAAAAATACTGCAGAGCGTCTGATAAAGAAAATGTGTGAAGCAGATCACAGTGTTCTTGACTCCATTTTTTTCTGACTTATTAACTTAGAGCTGGGACTGGAATTCCCATGGGATTAATGCATAGTGAATTCTGGGTGTATGCTGGGACAATAGAATTAATTTCCAAAATCTGAAAAATTGTTGGGCATTTTCTGCCTCTTTTTTTCTTTCTTTTTTTTTTTTTTTTTTTTTTTTTTTTTTTTTTTTTAAGCAAAATTTGCATCTCCAGCTTGCTGGAGGTACTGTGTTATTTTGGATAGTTTAAAATCTTAAAGGAGACAAGGTTTATCCCTCACAGATGAAGGAGAAAATCGGCATCACATGGGAAAGCATAATCTGTAATGCACCCTGTCACGGCATGAGCTCTTTGGCACAACATATGGCAACAGAATTACCTTTGTACTACCCAGCTGTGGGATATAATTTATCCAGTCCAAGGGACTATGGTGACAGGCAATAGATTTGATAGCACACATGTTCAGCATGCTAAAATGCAAGACTGTCCCCTTTTCTCTGAAACGCAGAGCTCTGAAGCACTGCAGAGCAATTCCGACTATTCATGGCAAATCCTTGTTCTCCCCTTATGATGTCACTTATATAGTGACATCCTGCGATAGTAATAAAAAAGGATGTGGTAATGTAACTGCTGAAGAAGAATGAAAGAAAAGTGATAAACTGCAACTTTTACAATGTGCACTGTCAGCTAAAGAATGAAACAATTTTAGGCTTGAACATTAAGGACACGGAAAGTGCTTGGAGATTTATGCGACAACAATACTTCAGATCATTTTATGGTATCATTGTTTCAAATACCTGAAATTAAAACAGTGTAATACAGAGTTACTTCAATAATTCTGTTCATTGGAGAACTGGGATTTTTATTTGGAAAGTAAAATACCATCAGTGCAAAAGATGAACAATAGATTTTTATGGTTGGGCTCTTGTATTTTTAAGATGATTTACTTGCCTTTTCACTTTTTGCCTACTCTAGAGGTCTAACTATGCAGACCATATTGACCTTCAATACCTCTATTGAAACTAAACAGAGAGTTGAAATCTTATTTCTTGTCATAGAAACAAAATTCTGAGGTGCAATTTCTTTGAGAAGTCATATACTATCTATAAATGTGTCTTAGAAGCATTGGGAAAGATCTTTAAAATTTCTCAAAGGGAAGGTTTGATGTTATAGATCTAGTACACAATGTCTAATAATAATCAGTCAGTTGTCAGCTGAAAAACAAATCTGCTTTTTGCTTTTGCAGTAATCTTTTCTATGAGCTTGGAAGATTCAATTTGAAAGAATTGTACTTGGTGTTCTCCATTCGGTGCAAAGAATACTGTAATGCCATAATAACCATGGCTGACTTTGTTAATATATAGTGCACTTGGTAGATTTTCTTACCTTGACTGTATTTTTCATGCTTGGGAAGAGCGTTGGTCAGCCTTTTGATGAGGTGGGTATTAGTAAATTTTACTGACATTGGATCTAAGTTAGAAGTCCTGTTGGTGGCCGGTTGAGTCCCCTCTGCTAGATAAAGATTTTAGTGTTAATATGACCCATAATATGTGGTAACCAACAAGGTGTGTTGGGGTGGAGAGGAAGGGTGGTGACAGAGGAGCTGATAAAGTGTTCAGAAAACATTTGTGTGAGCAGGAGGTCCTGGCTTGCTGCAGGCTGTGTCCTGTTCTGGATTGGGAACAGGAGATGATGGGTGTTGCTGGGGCGGCTTTGAGGCAATATCTCAGAGCCAGCAAGTTCAGGCAATGGAGCAGGAGTTTTTCATCTGCACACTGGGCTTCTTGCAAAATACCCAGCTGATCTTCACCCTTAGGTCAGTGTAATTTTTTTTTTTTTTTTTTTTTTTAAGAAAACAATAACAACAACAAAAGGTTGGTGGTTTTTTTTCTTCTTCTTGAAGATGTACTTGCAAGGAGGAATTGGATTAGTCCGGAGGAAGAGCCCTTTGACAGACTTTAATGGAAAACAAGGAGTTGAGCTGAGAATTGATGTCTGTCTTGTTTGAAATAATATATGCACAAAAAATGTTGTTTTGGAAATGAGATTAATTTCTTTTTTCTTTTCTTTTTTTTTTTTAAGAAGGGAAGCTTTACTTCCTACTTGAGATTAACATTCTGTAACAATATTTCTGATTTACTACACAGTGATTTTCTTTATATAGTAGTCATCATGTGGAGCATGTTAAGCTTTTTTTTAAGCAGCACATACTGTGGATTTTCTTAATTCTTGATTTTGAGATAATACAGAAATATTGTTGACTTGTCAATCAATACCAAACTTGATTGTCTCATTGTCTTGATTATCTGAGGCTCAGATTCAGGACAGGTATTATTGGGGGGGGGGGGAGAAAAAGTGGCTAATAGTTGGAGATGTATATTTCTATTTCTTAGGTCACTAGTGATGCCAGTGCCAGAGGCTGGCACATAGATGTTCAGAGGGTTTTTAAACTTTTTTTTTCTGCAGTGATGTGAGTGATAGTAGTTCAATCATGATTCCTTAACTTGAGTTTGAAGCATAAGAAATTTCCAAGTGATCCTTCGTACCCACTCTGGGGTTTTTATTTTCTAATTTATGGTAGTATTAGATCCATTCATTCCGGTGTGGCCACAGTTAATAGTGAATTATGGCGAAGCAATTATCCTGGAGAACAAGTACTTATGGTTGGTAGGTTATAAGTGGGAATAATGAGGGATGGAGGAGAGCAATTCTGGCAGTGCTCGTGGGTGTCAACCTGTTAGCAGAATGTAATGCTTTCGGGACACTTGGGAAACATTTAGGATGCCATACGGCTGCTTCAAATGGGAAAATAAGAAAAAAGCCTGTACTTCCCAGCAGTCGCTCATTCTGAGTCAGTTTGCATACAACCTAACCCACTGGATGGCTAGAATCTGTGTGTTAATAAATCATTTTTCTAAGTTAATGTATCCTTGTGTTAAAAGCTTGGCTTCAGGACAGTCTTAACAGTATCTGCTCTGACAGTGCTAAGTTGCTTAGCATATCTCACACTTAAGTGTTAATGGGATTCATGAAATAAATGTTCATTATTTCCCCTGAACTGGATTTTTTAAGTGTACGTAAAATGTGTCCCCTGGTGTTTACTGTTACCCTTGCACTTTAGTTGCAACACCTGTGTAATTTAGAAGTTTCACCAGGATATGACTCCTGCTAGGCAAAAGATAAAGGTGTTTCAAATTTCCTTTCCCTGTGGGGTACCTGCTACCCACCGGACAGGGGTTTTCACCCTGATGGCGTCCTCCTGTACAGCCAGTTGGTCACTGGACCCAAGAGAAGTGGGAACAACAGTGATGCTGCTTAGGCTGCAGGATCTCCTCATTTCTGCAGACTTCCTTTTTGGTGAACAAAAGCAGAGGTAGGCCATCTCCTAGTAGTAAGGGGTTTTGGATATCTGGTGGCCATGTGCCCAAAGGGGCTACCAGGTACAGAAGCTGTATTTTTATAGCGTTGTGATTGGAGCGCTTGCTTGGTAGGGTTGCCCTAGGCTCTAGTCCTGGATCCCTCTTTGGTGGTACTTGTTATCCAGGTCTTGCCGTGCTAAACACACAGACCCGTAACTCCCTTCCTACGTGAATATCTGTATAATCATCCTCTATCTGGTCCTCCTCCTTTCAGTTAAACAGTTTCAGTTGGAGGGATAGAGAAAGAAGTGGTAGAACCTTTCCTGTGTTTTTTCCTGTAGTGTATGTGGAGTCTTCTTATCAACGTGTCAGATGTGAGAGTGATCAGAAGAACAGGAGCAGTTTCAGAAAATTCCCGGATGATTTAACTGTGTTCAAAGGTTTGTGGCTTTCACAGCATTTGGGTTAAGAGGTCAATATTTCCATCACATTATGCTTCAGACACCTGAATCTGAGAATGTGTGTGCACGGGTGCATGTGCACACACATGTGTGTGGGGTAGAATGTATTTTGTCTTGTTAAAAAAAAAAAAATTCAACGTAAAATATTCACTTAGTTATTAAATAGCCATCAGTTCACATTAGGTTGCCTTTAAGGACAACAGTTTTCCATTGTAGATTCCTGAATTTTTTCATCTAAATCCATTATTTAAATAAAATGCTACGATCTCATCTTTAATCCGTGAGGCGTGTGAGCAACATACAGGAGTATATACGGCACCATTCTGAATTTTATGACTTGGCTGACCTCAAGGCAACAGTTCAGTTCTCTGTGCAGTTAGTACAACACTGAGTCCTGTTTAATATTTCGGGTGTAGCGGGCCACTCTTTAGCCGGCTCACATTTGCCTGGTTTGGACATTGCATACAACAAACTTGCAGGAGCTTGCAATATGCAATACAGAGATACCTTAAAAGCCAGCATGATATAAAAAATAAGAGAGACCATAAGAATTGAAAGTGTTTGGTATATTTGGAAACCAGGCCACTCTTGTTTCAATTTCTGTCTGTAGATTGAATTTAGATATTCATATATGAAAATTGGGAAGCATTTTTATCTTCTAAGCCTGCACTGTGAGATGAAAGGTTCTTCTTTAAAGAACTATTTTTCCCTGTCCCACTGCTTTTTAAATAAAAGCAACTCTTTTCGGTTTATTGTTTTTTTCCCTTTGGTTCCCTCTAACAGAAGATACCTCTTTCACACTACCTACCTGTACAATACCTGTTTGTCGTGAAAGATAGCAGTCTCAAGGGTTGCACATCAGTCATGTCAGACAGAGATGGGATCCTGTTATGACACGCAGCTGTCAGAACGTACACTCTATGCATATTAAAATGAAGTCGGTTGCAAAGTGGTGTATGTACATACATTACTCCGGAATTAATACTGGTACCCGGCAGCATCTAATCACACTGCAACCTACCACATCACTGCATGTTATTGCTTTGTGTTGAGGTGTCCTTTCTGTGTTGTTAAATCAAACTAAAACAACAAATAAGCTTAAAATTGATCGTTGCTGCTCTGGAAACAGTTGTTTAACTCCTTCAAAGTCTGTTTACATTTGACATTTCTTGAGCAGAGTCCTTTAGAGATAGCTATCTTTTTGTAGATCTTCAAACTGAAACTCAAGGCAAATTCAAAAGACTGCAGCTCTTATCAGGTAACTTTGAAAACAGGATTACTCTGCTTTGGTCTGAAGTTATAGTCCTGCATTTTTGAATACTTCTAGGTGACTTTATGGTTTTACATCAGTGAGAGCTGTATGGCTGAATCCATGCATGCTTTTTTGAAGTTGTACAGGCTTAAATCTATTGCTTCTGCATCACTGCAGTGAACCACACAGAGTAGGGCATTGAAATCTATCGGTTCTTTCATAGTCTCAAAATTTTGAAGCAGTTCAAGTGTTTCCAGATTGTACTTTTTGCAATTAATATCTCTATATGAAATGAATGTGGTAATGAATTTATTCCAGAGATGTATTCTGTGGTTGAACCCAGAATGCATGTCACTAAGTTTGTCCAGTTTCAGTTTGGGCACTCTGGAATTCAGCCACTTCTCGTTGCACTAGAATGGAAAATGGGCATTTATTCTCTTACTACTTTTTCTGAAACTGCTGCTGCTTGGTTTCCAATAAGGGAGTTAGAGAAAATGCTGAGTAAATACAGACTTAATGGGACTTTCAAGAGCCTTGTAAAGAGCACATTTTCTTACTAATTGCCAACTTTTCAGGTGCATCTCAGCCACAAATAACTTGGGAACTACAGTAAAACTCCTTGTTTGTGTTTTATTCTGCTACTAACAACAAAATTATTGGCCATTTGCTTGGACTGCAGTGTTCTTGCCGTCCTTCCACAAAGATGGCACTGATCCAGCTGAATTCATTTACTTGGACTGTCTGTCCTTTCATGTGCTCCTTCTGTACTGGTAAGGGTCACTGGGACCTATTTGCCTTGGACCAAACTACTATTCCCTTGCTCTAGAAAACAATCTGGCCAAGAGTGTGTGTATAGCAATGTTTCCAAAAATATTTTAATTTTGTTGTGTCCAAGAAGACAAACGACTCTTGGGGACACTGTGGGTTGTCCCTTAACAGGGTTCTGTATGTTCCACCTTGCATAGCTAAGCTGCTCGTTTAGCCTTCTTTGGGTTGCTAATCCTTTAAAGCTTCAGAGCAGAGAAGCTCTTTATTATATTGGAAATATAGAAGGGTAATTTTACTCTGAAACTGTGACTTTTGGAGGGTTATGTTGGGCAAAATGTAGCTAATAATATTTTTTATCAAAGTGCTCAGAAAGCTAATATTCCAAATCTGTGTTTGCTACTGCAAAGACAGGGAGGGAAAGGGAATATCAGATGAAAGAAAAGAATCATAAATAGGGTACTCAGTAACTGTTAATTAGAGCAAAAATATTAATTAAGTATTAAGACAGCATAGCGTAAATTGGAATCTTTTACATATTTCTGTGTAGGGAATTTTGCGCATTGAAGACTTTTGTAATAGTCAAAATCTCAATAGATTTTTTTAACGTTTATTAGAACTTGCAATCCGTGGTGGCCAAGTGTCTGGCATAGCTTGATTTTAATAGAATGAGATCTGGAGTGAATTTTGTGGCATTGTCTGTTTCATAAAAGATTATACTAGAAGCATTCTTTTTAGTATTTTTCTAAATTGTTGTAAAAAGGAAATAATAAAAAAATCATTACTTTTAAGCAGAAGAAAATGAATGTTTTGCCTACAGCAAGAAACGTCATGAGGGTGCTTGTTAAATTATTTGCAGCCTCTATAGACAATCAAAACACACTACAGCTTTCCACAGAATGTTTATTCTGGTCATATATTAAAGAAAAATCACTCCAAGAATAAGCTAAAATATAGGACAGATTTGTCAACATCTTTATGCAAATGTAGGGATATACCACTTCTAGAACAGCTTTCAGAACAGCTTGGTCAAGCGAAAAAAATGTTCCTTAACAACCCTTTTGTGTTTTCTGCAGGTTTGTGTGCTGGTATTGATTTATGCCAGCACTACTAACCCCTGAAGCTTTGCATATTTTAATATATCTTAAATTTGACATAAATAAAAACTTTGAGATGATGATGTTTGCTATCTACTGCAAAGAAATCTGCTAGAAGTATTTTTGTACACACACCTCACGCAGAATTAGCCCCAAAGCCAGTCCTTACGCATGGCGATGTATAGTTACAGTTTGACTCTCTGGAAGTCTGCTCTGTTTGGTGGGAAATACGTCATGAGTTGGGCTGGGGAGGACAACCACAGAGAAGAGAGCAGTCGGAGCACTCCGGCAAAGCAGTGCTTGCTCTTTTCCCTCATTTCCCTCCATCTCCCTTGGCCTGAGGGATGGGCTGAGCTCTGCCAGCAGGCAGGGAATGGTATCACTTTGTGGGCAGCATAAAAAACTTGCCCAGCCTTCGCTGCTGCCCAGCACTGTGGCTTCTCCTCCCCTTTGGGGACAAGCCGCGTTCCACACACGGCTGTGCGCATTGCCAGAGCTGACACGAGCGTGTGAAACACCTTCACTGGGCTTAAAAGGGGTAACATGAACTAGAGCTTTGACACTCTGCCTTGCTTGACTGAGAAATCCCGATTCATTTGTGCTTTTGCTTTTGGTAGAAGGGAAGATTGTTGTTTAAAGCTGTTGAACTACTTCCTTTGTTAGTAGCACTAACAAACTGCTTGCCTTTTAATTTCACCCTGAGTAAATTCACCCATGCCCTCCAAGAGCTGCCAAGGAGAGAGTGCAGGGCGATAGTCTGCTTTCTCTTGTTGATGATGCCTTGGAAAGAAAGTCACCAGGAGGAGAGCTGCGCAGAGGGTTAGGAAGAAGGGAGGTGTTTTCTTCCCTGGCAGGGAGCTCTGGGAGGCGGGTAGTGCTGTTCAAGCACTTGCCTCCTTCCACTGCGCTAGCGAGGGCTTCAGGTGAAATAAGGGGCATCATCTGGGACTCCTAGGCAGCAGAAAGGCTTTGAGTAGAAAAGGATATATTCTGTGTATGAAGGTTTTCTAACATCTTTTTGGTTGTTATCGTTTTTGTTAAAGTCTTCCAGCCTGGATTTTGCTCATTATTAGCTTTTTTTGCTTTTTGTTTTTCTGTCCAGAACCTTGCAACTTTCATCTGTCCGGGACAAGAGGTCGAATTTTAAGCTGAACTGTAGTATCTCTGGTTTTCATGGTATAAAACTGCTTTCCAAAAATTGGTATAAAACTGCAGGACTGTCTGCCCCATTTGAAAAATGTATCTGCTGGGCTATGTGTCGAATCCTTTCTACAGGATTTTCTCCTGCAGAAAATCATTATTTCTTCAAATGACATTGAGGGAATGTTGGGTTTGACAGAGCCAAGTACGCTGCCCTGCCTCATTGTTAAAAAACACCTTGAGAAAAGAAATTGATCAAGGGGAAAGAGAAAAAGTTTTAAAAATGTCTTTTTTGTATTTCTTGTAAGCCAGCCTTCATCTTCCCTTCCTCTGTGCACTAGTCATTTGCTTATTTTAGGATGGCTCTGGTCCTTCCCTGCATAATCTGAATAAAAACTATTGTTCCTGGAAATGATAAATGTACCTCTTTCATCTAGAGTAAGGTTTGGAAAATTGTAATGCACGATATAAACTATAAAATATTAATTCATGAGAAAGAAGCAGTGTGTTCCCCTGTGAGATTGAGAGATTACTATTGGGCTGAAAATCTTGCAGGATAACCAAGGTTTATTTGGGAAGGAAAAGTACTTAAAAGGACTTTCAGAGTGTGCATTTTAGTTGCCGTCTCAACTCTTCACGTGACAGATACTTGGAAATGCATTTAGTTTTATAGATGAAATGTATAGATTAGTGAAGACTTGCCGCTAAGGCCTAGAGAAGACATCATTCAAAAACAATGCTACAGGCTTCCTCCTTCAATGTGTTGGTTGGATAACAAGCAAAACATATAAAAGCGTTACAGAAATTACAAATTATGGTACTTGACACTAATGAGAAGCCTTATTTAAGAAAAATGCATGGGTAGAAATCAGTCATTAACGGCTATTATGTTTAGTAAGTAACAAGATCGTCTCCGGGCTAGCTCTTCATAATCCTATTGTTCTTCTCGATTGTACAGAATTGAAGTAGCAAGGCTCACAGAATATCGCCTCTGTAAGCGTCTGCCTCCAATCTGAGGTTTCATACTGACGGATATTTCTGAGAATCCCAAGCAGGTCTGTAAAAGCAAATTGCTGAATCTGAGGCTTTTCTTGAAAATGTGGAACAGAACTTAGTTGTTCCTGCAAGTTGTCTACAACATATAAGAAGGGTTAAGGCTGTTGAATAGGTAAATAACTAATTATTGGTTTTTTCTGTATTCTGGCAAGTGAAAAAAAAACCCTCAAAGTTTGTAACCAGAGCGATTTTGCTTTTTAAATATTTTTATTACTAAGGGGTTTTTAAAAACAATAGTGAAGTTGGACATGGAAAGATTATTTGGATAAGACGTAGTAACAAAGTAATTTGAAAAGATTAAAATGAAATGTTTTGTCATTTTCGTAAAAGAATTTGTGTTAGCATTCCACTCTAAACACTTAGAAATAACTGAGGTGAACTTACAAAGGCTTTTGAAGTAACTTTGTTGCCACCCTCTCAAAACAAAATTAACCTCCTTCTTTAGGGTACGGTGATGAGGGTTTCTCCATCCTTAAGACTGAGTTGCACAAAATAAGACAACAAACAGCTAAAGTAACATTTTAGGGTATGAACTGACCATATAATTGATCAGGTAGATTATAGTTTACTCTATCATTTTTTCCCTCTGAATAATTACTTGCTGGAAACAGTAAAGTGAAGAACATTGAATTAAAATGAATTAGATTAAAATGAACCTAGCTCCGATACAGCATGATTGTTGTGGTGTTGAGTTCAGGCAGCGATGACATATCCCAGAATTAGGGTTTGGCTTCAATTTGTGGTATAGTGCGGTATTGTTGGTAGCGGTTTGGTCCTCAGGTTAGCCATTATTTGGTCTTCTGCAGATTATTTCTGTCAAGAGGCAAAACTAATGATAATGCTGTTAATTTAAAAAGATGAACAGGAATAAATTGAGGAATACACATCTTCTTCTCCAACACTGATAATCGGACATCAGTATCCACATTCAGCCCTATGGGGTCTTAATTTACAGACAGTAAATCCAGTCCTGCTGCAGTTAAGATATTTCAGGTGTTTTTCTAAAAGGAATTTAATTTCCTCCAACTTGCCCAAACATGTTACATTCTCTCAATATTACTTTTTTTTACGGAAATATATTTTCTGTACTTTTACATAAGCAGTTGTGTTGGGCTAGATTCATTTCAGTATAGCCTTAGCTTTACAGTGGTGAAATTCAGTTGAATTCGGTGAAACTACAGTGAAGTGAAACAAACACTGCAGTAATATGCTTAGGTATGTTGATCAAAAATGATATGAGTCAGAGAAGCACAAGGATTTTGGAGAGTAATTATAAATATTGCAAAGCAAAAACCTTGGATGCTGAGGTTTCTCAGTGAACTTCAATACTAACCTCGTTCTTACATTTGACATGTTTCATCTTTTTTGCTCAGCCTACTGCATCTGAATAATGAAATAGTGACTCTGACACTGAAGCGCTGATTTACTCTTCTCAACATTTCACACATTTTCCTCAATTTTGCATCTGTTTTCTTGCTGGCAACAACCTCTTCCATCAAAACTGTCAGTGTTTTTTAGAGCCATGAATTTATGAAAAAATAGGGAAAAAAATCTCCAAAACCTCTGAAGTGAATTTCTTTGCTTCAGAAGCACTTCATATGGTAGTTTTCTATCAAGAAGATATATAGTAGAGATAGTTGAAAAAGAAAAATGGCAATTTGGAAGATCACTAGATAACGATACTTGCCGCCTGCTCTCAGCAAGATGTCAGTATTGCCAGCTACAAAGCTTATGGGAAGGAACCATTATGCTGTTTATGTTACAAGAGGACAAAAGTGGGGAAGGGTTAGGGTTGAAAAAGGGGCTAAGCTAAATTCCACTTCTAAAATGTACCTGCCAGCAAGCTGATGCAGGAGAGAGACCATGAACCACTATTGCTCTAAAAGATGTGCTTAATTCTCTCTAGGATGAAATAATATGCTGTACTATGTTAAAAGGTTATTGTTCTTTTGATTACTGTAAAGAACATACTTTACGTAAGGTGTTCTAAATGCAGCCTGTAGCCAAGAGAGGTGTTTATTTCTGAGTTGTAGTTCTCACATGCAACCACACAGAACACCACAGGAAAAACATGCTGATTAACCAGAAAGAGCATACTAGTTACTGGTGAACTATGTAAAAACTCTTCCACTTCCTTAACTCTGCGCAACTTTTTTAAGATTCCCTTAAACCGTGAGAGTATGCCAGATGGAAATAAGAAACAGGCAGGATATTTGGGAAAGTTGTAATAGCTATGAAGATCAGAGAGGATTTATGAAATATATGTAATTTGAATTTTATAACCTATAAATCCTTAATGATAATATTGTTCTATGCTTCTCAATTTAATAATCTGCTATAAATTTTACAGTTCATTACAATAGAAACTAATTATTCTGTTCCCACATTTGTCTTCAAGTAGAAGATGTGGGAAAATGAAAGCAGGCAGACACTTTACTGGCATAAATTTAGAATATTTAACAAGAAACTTTCAGGGTGTTACAGTATACTTCAGTGGGTGTTCTTTTCAATTTCAGTATGTTTCTTACTGTTTCTAAGTGATAACAACTTTAAAAAAGCATGAAATAGAACTTCAAAAACAATTTCCAAATACCTCACTTCAGGAAATAACAATAGTAATAATTTTTCTTGCTTGCTAATGATAGTAAATGGAGATACCAAAGAATTCTTTGGGAAGAGAGAAAAAGAGTGATTAGAGGTGATGGGGAGAAATGGATACAAAACCTGGAAATATGTTTCTCCAGAGGATCAGGTTCATGAATCGAGATGTCAGGAAAATATTAGGGAACTGGTTCACAACCATTCATTTGCAAACTGTGTTAAAAAGTTTTGACTTGTGATGAGACATCAGATTCTTCAATCCTGTAGTATTTTCAGATCACAGATGATGGCAGCTGTTATAACAGAAAATGAATAAGTAAATTGCCTGGAAATGTCACTGTAGTGTCCAGCATGAAATAGAAGGAGAGGTGAGTGGCATTTTTTGGAATGTCCATTTTGATTAGTAAGTATAAATTTGCTGTTGCTGAGTCTGATCCCAATCATATTGTTCCCTAGTCATCATTTCAAAGATAGGCAGAAAAGATTCACGATGCACACATTCTTAAATATGTATTGGTGTGGATATGTAATATTTTCTGTTTCTGTATTTTTAGGTTGCGCTTATTTTATTTTCAGCTTGCAGCTTAGAGTTGGAAATTTGTTTTTTTATGACCTCTGAGATTCTAAAGTAATCATTTTCTCAGTGTAAGGTAGGTTGACAAGTACACCTTGAATATATATTAATAAATTTGATATAGATTCCTTTCTACTTTCATAATCAAGAAGCAAATTTCCCTTACCCTGACAAGCAAGATTTTGGTGATCACCTAGAAATTACACCCTTCCTAAAGAAACTAGAGAGAATTGGAGATAAAAACATACTTTTCCAAATGTGAGACATTGTAATTCTGATAAATTATTTTTGAGAGCCACATTCAAAAAGAAAAGAAGACTCATATTAAAAAGAGCTTCCAAAGTAGTATTGAAACCTAAGATGTAAAAGACCTATTACGAACTGGGTGCACTCACAATCTCCTGCTGTTAACTATGTTTCAAGATGCAGAAAATGGAGAAGAGTAAACCAGGCAGAAGAGCGAGAGGATTACTATTTGCTAGTTATTATTTGTTGCTTCAGAGAATAACACTAAGTGTTCTGGAATAAAAAGGAAAGACATTCTTAATTCTTTCAAATGTGAATTTCACTCAGCTGTTTCCAGGTGGAAGTAGCCATGTTATCTCAAATCTCATTTTGTGTTTCTGTACATGTAGCATATTCGCATGCACCATTTTGCTGTTTAACTTCTTCCTGGAATGGCTGGGAGGGATCAAATGAGGTTAGTAAATAAGATCATGTCCTGAGGCAACATTAGAGACTGCATGGATTTTTTTGTAGTAAACTACAGTCATGTAAAACTGAACATTATTATTCTGTGTAACCTCACTTCCACTGCAAAGGCTTTCTTTTATTCAAAACTGCTTTTTTTTTTTTTTTTTTTTTTAATTTTTTTTTATTTGTGTGCCATTTACAATACTTCAGACATTCTGTGTAAAGATGAAGACCAGTATCTCATAAAACAATTTTACCATGTCCTCTGCCCAAAGAATAGTGAGAGGTATAATGCTGGCAACCAGCACAGGACTAGAGAAAAACCCTAAAATGCCAGAAAGACACTTCCACTGACAGATGAATTTTCCTCGGCAGGTTTTGGACCCCCCTTTGCTTTCAACGAGCACCAAGCCATGGGATCTCAGTAGCCCATCCAGTTGAAAGATGCTAGTCTATGTTTTATCCTCTTGTTACTGTATACTTAACTGTCAAAGGATACTGGGTGGCCACTGAAGTTATTTCTAGTGTGTACACAAAACTGTAGAAGGTGAAAGAACCTCGTGTATTTTATGCTTTCTATGTCAGATGCTGCAAAGAATCTCCAAATGCAGAGTTGAAAAGGTATCTGTTAAACTTTTTAGAAATGAAATCTTTTGGACTGTTTAGCCATTATCAGCTTTAGTGCCAGCAAATTTGTTCCCCTTGGTGATTTTAATATTCATAAAATTAGCATTAATGACTCCATACCCAGTGAATTTCTATCACTGTTTAGATTCATTACATCTTCTCTAACATATTCAGCTCCTTAGTCATTTTCTCAATCTCATTGATATGGTGTAACATTTTTCCAGTAAATTGAATAGCTACCTAATCCCTCTTTGATCATTTGATAGTAAACTGTGAAGTTTATTTCCAGAAAGCAGATTGTTAACTGTGAAAATCTGTAAATTATTTATCTCCTAGAAACTATTTTAATGCTGATTTAGTTGTCAAGTATATTTTTGTATGGCAGTTTTAATTAAGTTTTTCAAAAGGTTTCCAAGCATATGCCCCTACCTCACATTCATTTTGAACTAAAAATATGATGGGTAGTTTGTTTCCTGCTTTTTTTTTCTTTTTTTCTGGAGTATAAGAGATGTCGTTTGTATAGGAATAATGCTTCTTATTGACTTCTTACTCCATTCGTGGTTGCAAGGGCTTCTTCCTCACTCAATTACATTTGACCCTGGCAAACAATGGTGAAGGTGGGAAGAAAAAGCAATCTGAGCCAAAATGTACACAGTAGTTATTTCTCTGTGTGGGGGGGTTGAGGAAAGATGAGTATACTGCAATGAAAGGTTGATTAGAAGAACATGCTGCAGAGGTACTCCAGAATGTTAAAGTGTGATTCTTTTTGTAAAGAGACTACTTGGCTCAGCAAGAGTGAGCTTTGTATTCTTAAAACTTCTAGTCAGGAAATTACCACTTTATTCCAGAGTTAGAAGATTTTTTCCTCTTAAAAAGCAGAAGGTAAAAAAGCAGAAAGTAATGGAGGATGGCATATGACTACATTTTATTAATAGTTTGCGTTAACCAGACCTATCCATGCTGACCATTTCAGTGCATCCAAGGCTGGGTGCAGTTTTTCCGGCTCCCTTGCTGTTGCAGAATATTGTTCCTCTGTGATAGCCTCATGTTCCCTTGTTCCATTAAATCGACTTTGCTTCTCCATTGAACAGTACAACAGCTCTTCATACGGGGACAATTGATGGTTGGTACATGCTAACTTTGAATATACTGTGTCCCGTTCAGCAAGTTTGCGCATAGTAAAATAAAATGTATACATGCATGTCTAGCATTCTCAATGTTCATTTACTATGATTGATTACCCCACCCCTGCTACCCTAATTTAAAGACTGATAGGCTGTAGCTATACTAATAAATCAGAGGCATGGAACAGACTGTGTTCATACTATCAAGTTCACTGAGCTTCCAGAACAGATTCAAAAAAGTCAGAATATCTGCTGGGAATAGTCCATGGTCTGAGCTAAATTCTGATACAGGATTTATTTGTAACTCTGCCAGAACTATTTTAACAATTTCATAGTACAGGCAATTGAATTTCAGTCCCAGTAATTGTTTATTCCTTTGTGCTGTTAAATTTAATACTATATGTGTAGCCGTTGGACCTATGTGTGTGGAACCTTTTCTGTGGCAGCCGTTCCCAGGAGGGTAGTGTTTTTATACGTGTCCAACAGCACAGCAGTTGCACGGATATCAGACAGGATAAAAATGACTGAGAGGCTACAAAAAGTTGAATAACTCTTACAGGTCCTGAAAAATCTTGTGGTTGATGGGGCTCTAAAAGAAGTTTAAAATACTTTAGTGAATCCTAAAATTATATCTTAATAGAATTATGGACATATTTAGAGAATTTTTGAGGAACTAGTGCATGTTCAGTTACTGCAAGCTGCTGTGCCATGGCAGGAATCTCAGCTTTACCTATGGTATAGCCTAGTTCTTCTCCCAGAAGATTATGTCCTTTGTATGTCCTTTGTCTTACTTGAGAACCCCTTGCCTCAGAATCTTCAAGTCCTTCTCACAGTGAAATGCATTGGGCAAGATTGTACGTAACAAAAAGAATTTAAAAACAATGTTAAGTGCCTGGAAATTTTTCTTATTATGTCCTTATTTGTATACTAAAAATACTTTAACAACAGCAAAAATTAAGATCAGGTGAAAAAATGAGATTCTAATGTTTCCACTCAAAACTAGATAACAAATATTCAGCACCACTTGTGCCAGCCGTGAAGATGTTGTCATTCTTCGTTATAGTATATCAGGATATCTTTTAAGCAATTTTCTGTGGAGATCTGGAAAACTTCAGATGTTGCTGACGTTTTCTGTGTTAAAGTGATATACTGGAACAATTGCCTGTGGGTGTATATAGCAATATATTTCTTGCAGTCCTCTTCTAGTTTCATCTTCTAATATGCCCGGAGCAGATAGTGCTTTTCTTTTTTTCTCCACTCTCAGCCATCCTATCCATGTCTTACGTGCAGTGACATTCACTGATGAGTACGCTCTGCATGTTGGTATGTATATGTGTTCGCCGAACACTGTGGATGAACTTGGCTATTTAAAACTAAAAGCAATTATTTTTATTCCGGATTTGTAACAGCTCCAGCTGTGAATGTTAAGATACTATTTATAATGTTTATTCTTCTCTTCTACTGTCCTATCCATGAAAAGTCTCATGCCTTCTGAGGGAGGAGAATCTTCATGAACGTTTGGTAAAGCAAGCTGGTAAATGCAAGTTAAGTCCCAAACACTTACAGTGTTGTACCCTTTCTAAGTATGAATGAATCTTAAACATATTCCCTTGGAACAGAAGCCGTTACTGGCTGCCTCAGTCCCACCTACTAAACTGCACTTTTAATACAGTTTGGTTGTCCTTACGTTTTATACACAAGCTTGTAAATTCTTTGTTCCTACATCTCTTGTTGCATTTCATGGTGTTAAGTTTTGCCAAGCCCCCTTCTACCAGCATTCGTCTGTGTGGGCACGTATGAACTCCAGATACTAACCTGTCCTGCAGCTGGTTCTGTAACACACTTTCAGATCGGCAGTACTCTGTCATAGCGCATGTGCGGGAGTGAAGGACTAAAGTGGCCTCTCAGCCCTGGGTGGTTCTTGACATACTGTACCCTAATGCTTGGCTTTGGCATTTAGTTCTCTGTTGAATCCTTTTAGAGGTCATCTAAACTTTTATTGAGGTTGTGACAAACTCCTTAAGAGGAGGCAGGCTTCACTGCCACAAACAGTGAAATAAATAGCCAGTAAGATCTGTCTACTTGTCTTCTTTCAGCTAAGAGCATGATAAGATTCTGATTTTGCTGCTTCTATTGAGTATTGAATAGTCAAGAAAAAGACAGAATATTGTGGACCAGAAATCTGCATTAATTAGGCTGGAGGATGTCTCACAGTAATACTAGTATACTGTCTTTGGATCAAGCAATTTCAAAGGCTGAGATTGTATTGCGAGAGCAGTAAGGGATATATGCCAGCCTATTTTGTAATACCTTGGCATTAAGATTTTAACTGTGCTTGTTATTTGCGAATATGCTGAGAAGATGATTAATTGCTAGATTTAAAAGATCTCTTTGATCTTGGAATATCTAATGCCTGCTGTTCGTGGAGACTGATATTAAAACAAGTAACTTCTGTAAAAGTTCACATTATACCAGTCTTGTCTTATCTTTACATAGGCCCTTTCATTAGTCAGAGCAGAGAGAAATTGTATTGTTGTAATTCAGAGCCCAGAGACCCTCAGAGGTCATAACAAGTAGCGAAGCAGTGTTATGCTACAGAAAGGCTTCAGTTGTCTGCTCACCTCACTTAAATCCTGGCATAGACATAAAAATGGATTGGAACAGATTAACTCAGCAGTGAGAGCTGATTCGACACAGGGAAGACATGTAATGCACGCTGGTTTAAGTACAGACAGACAGACTGGGATTTGCAGAGAAATCCACCAAAATTACGGTGAGTTCTGGTTTTAATACAGTTAGCTGTTAGCTCTCCTACAGGTAGAAAATCGCGACTCGGTTAGCTGTGTGCGGCTGAACTTTGAGCAGAAAACACTGCTGCTATAAATGCAACTGGATTCAGAGATCTGACAGTGGAGCTATGGCAAAGCTAGTTCTGGTAATGTGAATTAGCATGGGAAATGAGGGGCTGTGTTTCATTCATTGTTCACACAAGTTGACAGGGTAACTTTGTGTTGAAATACCAGATAGTGCTGCAAGAGAGAAGGTAATGTCACATGTTTCATTTTCTGCTAAAGGATGGTAACATCTGGCCAAGTGGTAATGAACAGCTGGGGGAAGTACAGCTTTACATTGCCACAGCTGTTTGCTTAGTGAGCGTGAGTCAGAGCCTTCAGTCTCCTGCCGCGCTATAACCTCATGACGTCACTGGGAGTAGACTTGAGATTTCTACTTGACTTCTTCCTAGGCTCCCTGTTGCCAACGGGAACTTCACTTGCTTTTATTATCAGAATGGTGTAATCAAAGTAAGGGCTTTGTACTACTCTGCTAGATTCCTGAGATATTATGATAAATTTTATTGGGGGCGGATAGAGGGGGGGCATGTGTCTCTGTCAATCAAAACAGGAATGTGCTCTTTCAACAGCTTACATAGCTCTGCATATAAATCTTATTTGTTTTTGGTACGTTTGTGAACATACAAAAATCAAATAAAGGTAAGGCCGGTGAAACGTTTTTCCAGATTAATAGCAAATTTAAACTTCAGTCTCCTTCTGTAGTGGCAAGGCATATTTAGCATTTGTGAGTTCATCTGCAGGCACATCACTTGATCAGGCTTCTTCCACTGTAGGAGCTTGTGGCATATCTGGCAGCTCAGTCACTGACATTTTCGGCAGAACTGTAATGCTCCCTCTCAGAGCTCTTCATAGAGAGATCTGGCTGAGATGTGAGAGCTAATGACTGGTGATAGGCAGGAAGCTGGATCAGATGAGATAATAATCTTTTCTGACCTTAAAATCTTGCAATAAATATAACAGCAATAAATCAAAATACCTCAAAGTTTCAAGCCTGAATATTACAAAAGAATAAAATTTACTTTGCCTGCCATTTGCTACACTGCCTTTAAGTTTTAAAAGCTTACTTTGATAATTTATAATATGCAAAGTATTGCAGTACAGTCTTACAGGTTGTGAAGACAACACAAAAATTTTCTGAATCCTAGACTTTAACTGCAAAGCTTACACCACTGCAGTTTTGAAGCTCTGAGTATTATTTTGATCGCCTTTTTATATAAAGTCTATAAATCAGCACTTAAATATAACTTTTGCTTAGAATACAAAATTAACTCCCGTGGTTGACTGTTTATGTACACTGATGTTATTGCTTCATCATGGAAGTGATCATTGGGGTGACCGCCTGCATAATCAGGACATTAATTTTCTATTGTAATGTTTAAATCAGGTGACAATTATTAAATGCATTTGCAAATATTAAAACTAAGTTGTGAAAAAACCCCGTACTTTTTCTGCATTTACTTTACTTACTGCATTACTGCTTTTTCCTGAGCATAAGTTGTAGGACCTTCTGTTTGCTTTTGTTCTTGCTACCAATGATTTATTCTTTATTTTTTCCTTCCCATTGCTTAGCTTTGTGCTCTGTATTGCAGATTCAGCAGAGATGGGCCACTGAGACTTGAAGTTAAGATAGACTTTTCAGAAAGCAGTCATTATTTAGTTTTTTAACGCTGAACCTTCCTGTCATGTTGATCTATATAGCTCATTGATTGATTAGAATAGATCACATGCCTCCTACACTAAGAAGCTAAGCTGTTGCTAGCATGCTTTGGGCACAACTGGGTCCTGTTCAGGAAAGCCTTTGTTGGGATAAGCTGGGATGTGTTATCGCATGCATTTGTTGAATATTCCAGGACGAAGGATGAAATTTTTGCCCCAGCGAAGTCAGTAGGAGTTTTGAAATTAACTTTAATGAAGTAGTGTGTTCATACAGGTTTTCTGTTTCCAAAGTCCTTGGCATTCAAGGTCCTCATCCTATTCCTTTAATACAAAGATGAAATATCCAGGCTCATATGAGACAGAAAAGACAGGTTTTAGCTTCCCAGAAGATCATTTTTAGTAATCAGAATCTCCTCAACACTTATTTGGGACTAGGTCATCTTCTCGTTTGGAAGGTTAAATTTAGTTTGTCACGTCTTCCACATAGGAGCATCTCCCTGCTGGATGGACCAGCCAAAGATCAGGATACAGGGGTCTTCAGAATGGCAAGACTTGGACTTAATACTCAAGGAGCATAAACCCAGGGCAGAAAAAGATGTTTCCAAACTAAGGTTCTGAAGATTTTGTTTTTCATGGACTCCCAGGCATCTCATTAGAAACATGTTAATAATTAATGTAAATTGACAAAAACTGGACTTAATGGAATGAACATTCCTTTCTGGCAGAAACAGAAGCTATCTGTTTGTATATCGTATCAATCTTACCTGTACTGACTCAAGAAGCTATTTTGATTTTTAAAAGGGTTTACTGGGCAGATACCATCAATACCCACAGGTTAAAATTGGGAACAGGACTTGGAAGAAGGCAAAGTACCAATTGTGTAGTTCTAGCAGTTCTGTACTGTATGTAGAAAGGTGTGTAAATACACCTGTGTAACACCCACACATGTACAGTGTACATCCTCGCTTCCTGTATTTACCTTTGGAAAATGCAGAAGCACCATCTCCTCCATCCACGTGTAACATGCTAAGCATTATTTGAGTAGTAGGTAACAATATCATACTAACAACAAAGTAGTATTTGAAGAAAATCTATTAACTTAGTTTTCATTTATTTCCAAGGTGTACACACAAAGAGTGGGTATCTTAGGAATCATATTTCACACCTTGACAGCCTTTACCATTGTATCAAGGAAGCGTTGAAAATGGGCTATATAATCCTCATTGATGTGTTATTATTATGCTTATACAGAGAAAAGCCTCTGAGCAACATGAAGCAATGTATTCTGGGACCTGTGGTTCCCCTGTATGGCTTTATCAAGATTCCTCTCAAATATTACATTTTATGCTGCTACTTTCTGATTTGTGAGAGAGTGATATCTGGGTAAAATCAGCCTATGTCCCCTTAAGAGTTAAGGAGAGGGGAAGTGTGGTAGCTTAAAAGATGTGCAGTGTCAATGCAAGCACGGAAAGCAAAGCCGGTACCTGCAAATCAGTTGTAAAGTGTAAAACTCAATGCATGGACATAGTCATGAAACTTTATTTACAAAAAATATTAGAAATGGAGATTAATTCTTTCTGTCACCTTGGTTTAAAATCTAATGAATGTATGCCAAGACAAAATGGCAGTTCTCCAGAAACCTGTCCTGTGATGTCTTCACCCTCAAGTCTTTCATATTTATTATCTCCGAGATCCAGACTAGTGTCTACATCAGGCAGAGCCAAGCGAAACTACAAAGACTTCCTCTATTGTTTCTGAAAATTGCTGTAGCCTCTGCAATGTGTTGTTTGCTCTTTCCCTTCCACTCACACTCTCAGTTCCTTCGGCACTGCTCTGTAGCCATGTCCCATCTTAAGTAAGGGGAAAATATGATAATGAGGAGACAGATGGGATCCTCTTCATGAACTCTAACGTCTTTCCCTTTCATTGGTGACAGGTGCTGGAATGAATTCTGTGCTAATGGGAACTCCTGAACTACTGGGGTAAATTTAAATACCTGGCAGAGGAAAATTATCATATGGTTATAGTACCAGACTTTGGTTCGGGAGCTCTTCAGAAGGCTTTTGTCTGATTTGTGGCGTGACACTTAATCTTCTGTACTTCATCCAGAAAGGGTGGATAATAGTGCCTTCTTTTCTTAGTCCAAGAGAGGGTGATGATTCACATAGGCTAGAAAGGAAAAGACGTACAAAATTATTGCTTGAATTTTAAAAGGCTCATATTAATGCACTGTGCAGAGGATCTGGAGCACATAGTAAATGAATTATTATTATTTTCACTTCCTATGAGCCATCGTTTCTTTTCAGTCCTTGAACATCCCAAGCTTCTGATACAAGGTTTACTCTGAGCAAACACTTTTCCTCTCAGAATTGCTTTTATTTCAGATTGAAGGAGAGAAAGGGGAATAAATGAATAAGGAACGAATACAAGATCAACATAAGAGAGAAGGCAGAAACCATTTGCTTTATCTCAGCCATTTTTAGTAGATTTTTAGTCCTGTGTTGAAGCAGAGAGCATGGGACAGCATTATTTAAAGGGATGCAAATGAAACAGAGAATCAGGTGGCCCACTTATACCTCCATAACCCAGGAAACGCAGTATTTTAGCAGAAAGCTCCATCTCTCTCCACTGCAGCACTGCATCACTCTTTGATAAACTAAGAATTACCTGCTACTTTTGTATGAACTCCTGTCTTTTTTCCTTGTCAGCCAGGTGAGGTGGAGGTCTGGAAGAAAAGTGGCATTGGGGTGCAGGGGGTGTCAGCACAGGCTGAAGACCCAGACCTACCTGCCTGTAAGGGAGGTGAGTGCAAGCCAAACAGGTTTTGCGGATGGCTGCTTTCCTCGGTCTTGCAACAGGCTAACTTCACAAACTCCACTGGGAAAGTCCCTCACAAAAAGTACTTTATTTCTTAGCATAAAAAGTATGCTGTCTTCCTCCTTCCACCACCAGAAATGCCTTATTTCTTAGAATATTTTCATCCATTTAACCCAAATTTTGTCTCCAGTTTCCTTTCACTTGAAACCTGGTATCTTATGTCTCAATATTTTAGGATGTTGGGACTGAATTGTTTGTATACTCTTGGATATTGAAATCACTTTTCTTTCTTTCATTATAACCTTTCCATTATCGTTTTCTTTCAACTACTCTTTTCAAAAAAACTTTCACTTCAGTGCTGAGGTGACTTGCTAAATGTCATAAAATTATTTGTGAATTTCTAGTGAATGTTCTTGAGAATAAAAGGGCAATAAGGGTCAGAAGAATGCTGATAATACATGACTCGACTATGTAAGGCTCTTATAACAGAAAACTTGGAATCCAGTCAAAAATAGATTGCAGATAATACTCTTATTACATGAAGTACAAAGTTAAAAGGGGGTTACTGCTCTTGTAATCCAGCTTACTTGTGAAATTTAGGAGTATTATAAACCCTGAACAGTTTGTGACAGATGTGACATTTAGGTGGCCTTGGTACATGTAGAATAAACTTTTCTAAAAATAACGGTGGAAGTTTTTATTTTGTGTCACTTCCTTTCTGATACTGGGTGGAAATATGCAGATACTTTTTCTCTAAAAGTTTTGTCTCTGATCATCATTCAAGGACCTTTGAAACCTTATGTGTAACAGAAAGACCAGATTAACCAAGAATGTAATTAGGAAAATCAAGCTTTGCTTATTATACAAATGAGTCTTCCTTCAGTTCTGTGGTTTATTTTCTTGGCATATACTTTCATGCAGTTTTTACGCTTTGTGCAAAATGTGGGTACTAGGTGAGGTCACCGGAAGATGCACAAACAGCAAGTGGTATTTGCTCTTTTGTTATATCCTTCCTGTATGTGAGTTAAGAATGAGATGGTATTTTGATACAATATATTAATGAAAAGAGATGATCTTCTCCTGCTAGATCCCAGGCATTAGACAAGGACTATGCAGTTCAAGTCTGAGATAGCTCTCTAGTATCACAGATGGGTAAAGAAGGACGCAAAATTGCTTTTGCACGACTATATGGATAGCAGGGAGCAGATGACTCTGTTTTCTCTTACCATCCATTTGTTTAGCTAAGGACTGTGCGTGGTAGCTGTTCCCTTCTCACCTTAGCTTCTTAACAGAATCTCTGTTCCCTCTATATTGCAATTTTTTTTTGATAACTCAAGGAACTCTCCTGATCTGTGCAGAGTTTAGCAGCAACATAAGCTTAATAAAGCCAGAAAAATGAGTTCTTCTCCTTTATAAAAAACTTTTGTAGTATGGTTCTTGTCCTTGCTACTCTAAGTCTGTGCAGTGTCACATAACACTTCATCTAATAACTATTCATCAACCTCATACACACCAGCTCATTTTTAACTGCAGGCAAACCTCGTATCCGCAATGAAGAGGATCACTTCTGCATATCCTTTAGCTCAACAGGACAGTATACAAGAGAATAAATACATCTTGGGTATATGTTTTCTTTCTTTTGGCAATAGGTTTGCTAGGAAATTGCAGCATCCTGAAACTGGTGAGAAATTTCTCCCCAGAGGCATATTGTAGAAGTAATGCTTGGGCAAAATACATTTATGCGGGAGGGGGCTTGTTTTTTGAGTACAGGCTTTGTGTTTTTGTCAGTATCTGTGTCATTCAGTGCTGAGTGCATCACTTCTTATCATGATCCAAATAGATACGCTGCTAGGAAGCTTTTATATTACAGTATTCAAAGAAAAGGGCGCGTTTGTGTTGAATGTTTCTTGCCCGAATTTTAATTAAAAATTCACACAAGATTTTCTTTTCTCTTATTTGTTCAGCTGTGGGCATTTGTTGTAAGAAAGGAAGAGCATTGAAGGGTTTCAGATATCGTCTCTTCTCGGAACAGCTTGTAAATCACCCTGTAAACTTACTAATATTTAATGCTTTCTGATGGCAATATCTTCAGCTTTGTACATAGGTTATTTTTGTTTCCCCCCGGTTTTCCTCCTGTGGATCCTGGCACTTTGTCACTTGGTTAAGAGTACTCATCAGGCTCACGAAGAGCAGGCAGGAGCTGCAGGAAAGCTAGTTGTGTTATCAGCTGAAGTAGGCCAATTGCTCAGATCACATATCCTTGCCCCCAGCTTCCTCGCTCAGCCAGTATCGCATGTGTGAGGCGGAGGGAGGATAAGAGGATAATAATCTAGCTCCAGCTCACCGTCTCACAATTATTCTCAGGTACCGTAGAGCAGACCCACCTTGATCAGCTGTTGAGGCTTACTTAGCTCCATAGACTGCACTGGGGAAGCTGTCGTGCAGACTCACATCCTGCCAGCCTGGTCCGGGAGGTGGTGGACAGTTGGGGCCATCTTAAAATGCTGCTGATAAACCTGTCGGTGTTCTTCTGGCAGATCTGTGAGCAACCCTTGAAACAGCATCTCTGAATTATTCTAACAAACGCATCTATTCTAAGTCTCCTCTATGAATAGATATGCTCATCACACTCAAGAGCACTGGTACACTGCGAGGTCTGTTTCTTGACATAGCTGTTGTGAAAAGTCTATCTGGTAGTCAGACAAAAACAAATTGTTATTCTTCATGAAGAACTTAAAAGGTAGCCACAGTTGACCTAGCATCCAAAATGGCTGTTTTAATTCAATCTAATGAATATTATGCATGGAGACATTTGGATGTAAAGTAAGAATTGAAAGCATTTTATGGCCTTATAAAGTTAAATGTTACATTTGTTCTTAAAACTTGGAAAACTTGTTTGTTTAATATGGCGTTGTTAGTTTAAAAAAACCAAGCTGATATTTAATGATGGCTTTTAATGCAATGACAAGCATCTTAGTTTTCAGGTTAATGATAATCAGGAACAGATAAAACAGTACAAATACATGCCACCTACCTATTCATTTCAGTTGCCAGTTTAATACACAACAGGTTATGTCCCTCTTCCTATTCATTTCCATTTGATGTTGTAATATTCTGATCCACTATGCTAGCTATGTAATTAGCCTGGAACGGCAGTATATACTGTGTCCCTGTGAAAGACTGTATCTGTGGTGGGTTTCCACTGAAAAATGAGAGAAAATATTGCAAAGTATGGTGAAGACAGCCTGTGATATTTTTCTGTACCGGGGAAAAAAGCCCAAACCCTGCAAGAATCAAATTAGCCCTCTCCTTAGAGCTTATTTAGCAAAACTCTGTTGTGCTAAAAGAATTTATTTTTATCAGAAAATAAATGAAATAATTTTACATGGAAAGATTTTAGCTTTGACGTGTTTCACTGACAGTGTTAAAGAATTACGCAGGGTTTCAAAACCATGTAGTTCTAGGTCAGTTTAATCTAGCTAGTGTCTCAAGATTTCTGTGTATCAGGTAATGTATTTTACTGGTACTTTCTTTAGGGTAGAACTATATCCTAAAGAAAGGGACCGTCTTGGACAAACTAGCAAGGTTGTCATTCAAGAAGCATAAACCTTCTCCCCTGTGCAATTAGGGAACACGCTCACTACTGACCGACTAACCCTGCCAGTTATGCTTCACTGAGGAGTAACTTGTCAAATGTCACATTTTAGCCTGAAAACTCGAATTCCTGAATGCTCTTTAAGATGAGTAGCTGCTGCAAGGACATTTGTTTCCTTCAATAAAGAACCTGCTGAAAGTCACAACCACAAGGTTACTGAGTATTAGAAGGCTCTTAGGGCTCAAATCGGCAGTCAAATAGGGATATTCCTGTCTGCCTGGTCCAACAGCAGCCGAATTCAAGCGTAAGGTTGTGAGGTGGTTGTTGTTTGGCTGAGAAATAGCGGCAGCAACTTGGGGGATTTTCTTATTGCAATTCATTTATTTGTAAAAAAAATAATAATGTTTCCTGTTTCCTTGAGGAGCGGCATGAACAAAATAAGCAACCAGCATTCCTCCTCCCACGTTTCTGGAAGGACTCTACACGGGACTTGAGTCTGTGCTGCGTTAGGAGGTGCAGAGCTATCCTTCTCAGTCCGTGCGATAGTTTTGTCTCCACTGTGCACCGCTGCAGTAATGTAGGAATTACACCTGTTAGCTCCACACTTCTCTCTGCCCGCTTTGTCTCAGGTGGTAGCACCAGGCATTCACTTTTGTGATTTTACTATGCAGAGGAATTGAATCTAGGTGCTTAGTATTCATTTATTTAAATGAGATCAGTTAACATATTTGCTTCCAAGTCCCATAGAGGAGGACCATTAACACCTCACTCCTAACAGTGTGTCTACAAAACTCTGTGCATATCAAGTAGTATAAGAAAATTGCCTCTGCTTGCAGGTTAGCCACTAGACTCTTGTTACTGTTCCTAAATTCTGGTAGCCTAACAGAGAGTGTGCTCTTGCAGAGAGATCTTACTAGAACTATTAGAGAATGATTTTGTAAAATGTGTTGCATGTGTATTATTGTACGTGATCAAATCAGTTAGTGCACCTCACTGGAACAGCTCTATTTTGCTCCTTAAAGCATGGACAACTCTGAAGACTTGGCTGAAGTGCGCTATGATTCTGGGGTGTGCACTAGGAAAGGGTTAAAGCCTTTAGTGGAAGGTTTGAAAGGGAGGGTTGACAGTAGCCTGCTAAGGAGTGAGCTCAACATTCAAGGAACCCACAAATACAAGCAGGTGAAACTGTAACAAGCAATAATTGCAGGCCAATTACTCTTTTTTAGCAATTCTCCATCAATGAATGTGAAATAAAAGAAAATAAAAAGTCTTTCCCCACCACAGAGACCATTGATAAACTTTTAAGGCAGAAAGTTTGTAGAACGACTTCTTGAAGTAGTAGTGTGTCTAATGTTTATTGCATTTGCTGGTAAGCTTGGAAGTTTTCTTAATAGGATGGTCAGGAATCAGTCAAACAGAGAAACTATAGCCTGGGAAAAAAAGCACCCTTTTGTTCTCTTTTATTGGTTTGAATTTTCTCCAAGTGAGTAAGTCAAGCAGAACAGGAAGTCTTGAAAGCATTTGTTCTCTTGCTCGTCTAAACTTGGCTGCTCTGCAGTGCTAAAATCCCAAATCAGCAGCTGAAAAGGTGAGATTTAGAAACTGTGGATACAGTTTGAATTAAATCAGCATTTCAGAAACTGAATTTCAGTGGTTCTGTGTTAGAAATGAGAGAAGCTACTTCTGCCTAGGTTAAAATAAACAGCCTCACCTTGATGATGTTCCCTTCCTCCTAAGCTTTGGATTTATATTGTATTTTCATTCTTCAAGGATATGGTGCTTTTCAGGTCCCCAGTGTTCTCTAGTATATTTAGAGTTTTAAAAAGCTGTTGTTTTATTTCTAACAATCCTCAACTGCCTGGAATAAAAAGAATTTGTTTGGATCCTTTTAAGGAGAGAAAGAGAGAGGGAGAGGGAAGTGCTTTTTCCTTTGTGTTTCTTGATGCACAGCATGTGTAGACCACTAGATACGTATTGCTGGTTGTTGGGTTTTTTCTTTCTTTAGCTTTCATGAGGTAGCGGAGATGTGCTGGGGGACCATATCTTCTTCTTCTGGGTTCTCATTCAGATCTCTCATAATGTGCCATGTAGAAAAGGAAAGGGAAAGATAGAAAAACCTGAAAACTTCCTTTAACTAAGTTGAGCTGAATAAAGTGCACACGTGACTTCGCTTCATGTTAGATGTGGTCGTATTGCATGCTGTTACTTGACTTACAGTCACCCAGTGCAGATTGATGCATCCACTTCATTGCTTTCCAGTCTAAAGTGTACTGTCTCCTGTAAGAGGCAGTTCAAAGATAAAATTGGCCTGCTGCTTTATGTAGCTTTGTTTTACAGAATATAATAGTACACTTAAGAATTTTGTTGTTCTCATCAAAATTCAATAGATTAACATAACTGTGAGAAAACATACTGAGGCTGACAGCTTGTTTGCTAATCATGAAATAGAATATTGATAAAAATGTAGAATGGGCTGTCTTTGATTAGCTGGCTTACATATATGCTATGAACAACATTTAATACAATGATCAGTCATTTTGTGCTCGACAGTCATTTTAGAAGTGAAATAAAACTGACTTTTATGAGAAACAGTCATACAGGAGATAGCTCAATATGTGTTTTAATTGTTCCTGCTTTTCTCTCTTTTTATGAGGTTTCAGAATATTTTGTGGTTTTTTGCAACAATTTACTGGTGTGCTGGGGACCAAGGCTTTATGTACAAAGAACAGTAACTGGATAAGAGCCAAAAAGAAAAACAACACACATTGTTAAATTTATAGCCTACGTGAAATACCTAATTTTTCTGCTTATTAACCTCTTCTGCAATCTAGTTTGCATTCAGGAAATTAAATCCCTTACTAGTTAAAGGGCACTGTGTTACGCAGTGTAGTAATGTTAAAATGCAAGATGTGTAGCTTGGTGGCAGGGAAAAAAAAATAAAATCCCTCAAACCCCAAAGAATAGCTGACTTGTAATAAACATAGCAAGTGCATGGCTTGGTTTGAAGTTCTTTTCTGGCAACTGACAGGTCATTTCCTCCTGTCGTCCCTTACAGTTACTTGCATCCTCACTTGAAAAACTTACGGCCAGATCTAAAAATACATGTCAGTACCCAAATGCAGTGGGATTCTTAGGAATGAATGGCAGTCCAGCACAGTAATAATAAGTGGTGGTGTTTGGGTTTTTTGGTTATTTTCATGTTGTCACTAAATATTCTACACTATACGTACTTTGAGTGGTATTACACACACATGTAATTTTTCACAAAACCTCCCTAGAATACTGTCTGTTTTAAAACATGATTATCACAAGCCTGATATGATTATTTTCAAGGTAATTCTGAAAATATGAAACTTGCTTAAATACAAAAAAAGAAAAAAAGCAATAAAACCTGTTCTACGTCACAACTAAAACTGTTTGTACTTCATGTAAAAACTCCATAGCATCTTGCAGGTGAATCAAAAAATTAATAGAGGTTTGCCACAGCCAAACAAAATGCTTGATCATCTCATTCTCGGGATGTGACTGTTGCACAGGTGCTTTCCACAATTCTGTCTAGAAGCAGACAGAATTGTGGAAGGCATGTTTCCAGGCAGAAAGTGAAGTAGTAATTTATACCCCAAGGAAAAATACTGGGAAATACACAATGAAGTATGTTATAGCTTCTTGAAGAAGAAGAATTCATTATGTTTTTCTCAATGCTGATTCAGATTATTCCCTTCAAGTAATTATTTGCTCAGAGATGCTTTTGCTTCTTCAAGGGAAGCATAAGAAATATCTCTCTGGATGCTTATATTAGTGTTTGTTTAGGGTGGATTCCTATTTGTCTTCCAGATGTCTTCATCTTTGCTGTTCAAGGAGAAGAAATTCAGAGTTTACTCAGAAACTTTACCTTTGTCTCATCAGAGAATGCTGATTTTATTTTCCAAGGTATAGAAGGTAACACAACAATCAGATATACACATTTATGAAATGTAAGTATTCGTGTTCATGTGGGGTTGAGAAAAAAGAGGGAAGACTTACAGTGTTAACAGACCAACCTCAAGTATTTACGTTTCTCTCTGAACATACTTTAATTTTCAAGGGCCTGTGGTAGGAATGTAGTATCAAAACAAGATGTTGTGCAAAACTAAGTAAACAAAATACTACATGCTTTATAAACACTGCTTGCAAAATGTAACTTGAGTTGGAAAAAAACCCTGTCCCTTATATAATTCATGAAAAGAGAAAAATAAAGAATTCTAATCTGCCCCTAGCATTATACCACTCAAATGTAATTTATACTCTAAGGCTCTGCATATTCCTTTTATACCCACTATGTGACTTTTACTTGTACTGTACTATTGTCTTATGAACTGCATTCATACTCCTGTATTAACTGCTATTTGTTGCCTAAATATGTAATATATTTTAAATATATTTTGCATCTACAGGGAAATGCCAATTTGGGGTCCTCCCTGTCTTTTAAAGATAAAATAGGAATTCAAGTTAACAGAAACGGAAGCAGTTAGTTAAAGTAGTTACCTACAATGTTATTACATGGCAAAGGAAGGCTTGAGTTGGAACATTTTCTCTCTCTCATCATCAGCAATTTTGGATTTGAAACCTGAATGGCTTCATAGTTTTCATCTTTTTCTGTAGCTGAATGAAGCCATTGGAGAGAAAAAAGGAATTACAGTTCCTGCAATTCCAATCCAGCTGTTTGGTATCTCCCACTTGAGATTGTTAATTCAGTGTCCATTGGTTTTCAGGTATAGATAAACAATATTGGCGCCATAAATCACATCATTTTTTTAATTTATATAAATTGAGAACTGTGTATTTGACCGTGTTTATCTCTCCTTCTGTAGTCTTCTTTAAGAAACCACATTGGTTTTAGGTTCTTTCTTCCAATGAATCAGTTCTGAGAGACGGGGAGCACAAGATGCAAAACATGTTTCTGGCTCCATGGTAGGATGCTCACCACAACATCACTACGTGGATGAAAAAGTTTGGTTTAGGAATAGTCTAGCAGCATATCAGGAATAAGCCTCTTTTATCCATAGTTATATTACTTGGACAATCGTATAGGAGGCATTCATATCTAGAAGAAGAGTTTGTTGGGGCAACAAAATGTAAAGATTTACTGACTTCTCAGAGTTTTAGAATTAGGGGGGTTTTTTGGTTTGTTTTTTTTTTTCCTCTCAGGTGCTTGGGAAAAATTAGGAACTGGCTGTATCCCCACGCTCGGCTAAACCACAGTCATTCCTTTTTTTCCCTTTTACTAAAAGGGAGAGTGAACTTACAATTTCAGGTTTTATAATTAGCTGATGTCTGTTGGAGGTAGTGCTGGAAAAGAGCCATCGCACAAACAAACGCTCAAACATAGGGGCTGGTGGCAGCAGAGCTCCTGCGCTGAGCACAGCTCCTACCAGAGCATGACGAAGGGTGGCAATCACGGCACCAGCTGCGCTCTTTCCAGCTTCTCCTCTGGAGCTATAGCCTTCTTCAGGAATGGTAACGTGGAGACATTCCCCCTTTTCCCCTTCGTGAGAGTAGATGTCTGAGAAGGGTAAGAGCAACCACTGCTGAAACAAAATGCTGGATTTTGGAATGAGCTGTCTGAAGGAATTTTCTTTATTTTTTCTTCTGTCGTGGCACATAAATGGAAGGGGGTTGGCAGCACTTATCACGGGAGAAAGAACAACACTGTAAAAATTACATAAGAGGACTTGACAAACATGTAAAATGGTTTTTAATTCCAGACACCCTGGAGCATGATGCATTTGAAAATTTTTAGTTGGGAGCTTGAAGCTTGATAGATTTAATTGCAAAAGTTAGTTGAAATCCTCAGCCCAATGAGTACGAACAAGAATGTGTATGGTTTTGAAGCTTTCTTTTAATGTTAGAGAGCCACCATGTGCATAATATGTGCCTTGTTTGTATCATTCATGCTGTGACCCCTCCTTCCACAAGTGACCAAGTTAATCTCTAATTTTTAAAGCCTGTATTTTTGTATCTCAGAAGCTCTAAAATGCATGTACTGAAAGAATATGAGTGGGAAAATTCATAAGCCTCAGGCCAGCCATGTAACCGCAGGAACCACACAGGGCTTTTTTGTCTGCCAGTATGAAGGCTGATAGCAGTCCGTGAAAGTTAGCGGTCAAGTTAAAATCACTCTGCTACGTCCTAAACAGGGTTCTAACACATTTCTTCAGAGAAAAAAAATTCTGAGCATATATCATCTGTTGGTTTTGTTTGTTTGGAGGGTGTGGAGGTGGGGAGGTGGCGTTTTTGTCCTTTGTTAGACTTGCTTTATAAAAACATTTATTTCAGTAATTCTTTCAGATTTACTCAAATTTTACAGCAGACAAATTGCATATATATATCATCATCGTAGTTAAATGCAGGGTTTGGGGTTTTGTTTGTTTTTATTATACTGGCACAGTATGTTCAAACACCATTCAGCTACACCCCTGTTTACTCACTTAAATATATCGGTCTGCAGAATTGATCAGGTCCATTTGTGGGTCGGCAAACTTATCTACTCCTCTGGTAAATGGTCTATGCTTCATTTAGAAAGGTTTTTATTATTACTGTTAGTGCCCATACTGGTTGAAGCTTGGAGACCTTAGTGCTGGTGATGATTCTGCCTACAAGCACGGCATATAGGAAAGTTTCTCCTTCATCCTGGTCCCTGAAGGCATCTCTGTTTAGAGGAACATTTCTAATTACTCTTTAGAATGTTGCAAAACTTCCTTTGGGCTTTGTAGAGACAGTTACAGATAGAGAAGGAATCTTATCTGGAAGCCAGGAAACATTATCAACTCAAGAGCTGAGATGAGAGTTAGAAATACTGATGTTGTAAACAGACTGACAGATAGATACGTTTCTTCCAGTGTTAGAGATTGCTGGATTACTGGCCAATTACTGCCTGTGTTACCTTGCTGTCTGAAATTTCCAGATGGTCTCCAGTTGTTGACCCAAGTAAAGAGCTGCTAAAAAACCCCTAAGAAACTGTTAGAATATTTTGTGTGTTTGTTTTGCTGGCTCTTGAATTTTGTAATTTTTCATACTTGTTTGGTTTGGAGCTTGGAGCTTGATTTGTTTTTTGTTCTTCTAAGTTTTGTTATCAAATGTCTTTTCTGTTCAAAATACCATAGTCAGGGAGATAGTTGGAAAACTAATTACACTTATATAACAGAGAGATAGCTGACAATAAATCATGCTAAGTACAAACCTTCTTCCGATTTTCCCAAATAAAAACAGCTTTTACAGCAAAACTTTAGAGTACTATTTAACCTTACTTTTGAGTAATGTAGGAGTGAAACATTGGTACTAATATTCTAGCGTTTTCTCGATCACAATGGGATGCTCAACTATGTAATTTTGTACATGCATCATTTTTTTCTAATATATATGCACTCTGGGTGGGTAAAAGTTTTCTCAAATGGTTTGAAAATAACAATCACATAATATTAGTATCTTACTGATTTATCTGTTGTGCTTTTCAGATGATCAAAGCTTTATAATTTTTTGGAAATATCTAAGAATTACACGGTTAACTTAATGAAGTGGTTTTGCTCCTTCGTTGAGTACAAACATCATTAATATTGAAAGATTATTACTGAAATACAGGCTTCACTGAGTAACAAGACTTAGTATAGCTATTTTGTGCAATATTCCTTTCAAAATGCAATTAGTGAAAGTACTTTTCTCATGAATAGCTTGTATAGGGCTGGTCAAAAGAACAAACTGTTTTTTCGAAGAAATGAAATTGTTTCAGTCTACACATTAGCTTATGAAGGGTGGGGTGTAGGCTTTTTGGTTTTGTATTTCTGTTGAAAATTCAAGACATTGGTGGGGGGAATATATAAAAGGAAACAAGTGGAAAGGAGAGGAAACTAAAGTAACTAATGAACTGCTTTGTGTTCGTGTGTTTTGCTGTGAAACTACTAAACTAATTTTGAAAAAATGTTCACTATGATATTATAAGGTCCTGCTTCCATGACTTTGCCATTTTTATTGAAAAAAGGGTACATATGTTTCACTGATTAGTTAATTATTCTGTGTTGCCTTGCTTATTCTGTAAGTTAATTTTCTTTTAGTAGAACAGCCAATGAATGCAAAGAATCTATGAAAAAGTATTAGGTGGCTGGTAATGGAAGGAAGGAGAATTTGTCTTCCAGTCAATTGAATACTGAAAGGTGCTGCAGAATTCTCTAAAATTTTACTTATTTTTTTTGAGCAATTGGGCCATACCTTCTCCTTTTTATTCTGATATTCCATTTAATTTTCTGTAGTTTCACTAGAAATAATCAATTCATACATTAAAGCTGCTGTTAAAAAGAAGTAGGTTAAGGATTTAGGTCAGATTACATATATATACACCCATATGATGTATTTTATGCCCATGAGGAAATGAGAGCTCAGGTTTCAGCAATGCTGTCCTAAGATACTAAGGACTTTGAAAGTTACCATTTTGTGTGACAAGTATCTTTTGGAGTTCTTGGGTTCTTGCATCGAGGAGTTGAAATCTAAAGATACAATATTGGTGATGTCTCATGGGCTTTGGGGATGGGGGGTGCCTTTTGTCTTTATAAATTTCCTCTTTTAATCGTAACAGCTCTTCCTCTCATCTCACTTTACTGCCCTTTTCACACAGATGCAGAAAATGACATCTTAATGATGATTTAGGGCCACTTTTTTAAGGTATCTGGTTAAAAATTCCTCTAATAATTATAGAGTTCTATTTTCACACCTTATAAATAGCCATGAAATCCTGGCCGTTAGGCAATTGTTACCTACTGGTGACATTTTCTTAAAATGGATGACTATTTTCATTATCATACCTGGTCATCACATATTATTTCATTATTTTGACAGTTATGTAGCAGCAGGAATGTTGTTTTCTTACTCTCTATTCCATCTCAAAGGAGATTGGCAGCTACTCAAGCAGAAAGCTGATGTTTCTGATTTCCTAGCTTCTTATCTTTGATAAACTGGCACTAGTGGTATTTGGAGACCTTGAACACGGGTGCATTTCTGACTTCTTCTGTAGATCATTCTTGTATGAATGACATGAGCTAAAGACTGAACTTCCTAAGGTATGTTTCAAAAATTTAGAAAAGCTTATCTTGGATTTTTGTGATGTTTGTCATTAGTAGGATTAATCATATCCACTCACACTATTTATATCTTTATGTTCCTTCAAGTAGTCAAGATCAAAGCCATTTCTAATCATTAAAAAGCCAACATACGTATATCTCAAATGCATGCAGAAAGGAATGCAAATTTTAAAGAAAACAAATCCTAAAAGAGCAGTACTGCAAAACTGTGCTTCCCACACATTCCTGTTTGATTGATTGTCACTTAATATTTTATTAAGTAGCAAAGTCTAATCCCTCTTGTGAGACCTCTTAGTCCCCTCTCCCCCTGCTCCTCCTTCAGAATATATAACATCTAAATCCATCTCTCTCTGGTGAATAAATCTATTTTTAACCTGTTTTCAGTACTAATCTCACTTAACCTGGTTTTACTATGCATCGGGCAGAAACAATGTAATTTAAGAACTACGAGATTTTGCAGTGGCAATGGGAAGGCAGTAATTGATTCCTATACTTCAATAAATTATTATTGGTGAAAATATACATTGCATATAAAAGAATGGTGCAGTAGGTGAAATACAGACTTCGCTTTTCTTGCCAAACATGGCACAAAACACAAAGTGCAAGAATCAGAGCAGTTCACCAGGGTTTATGTTAACTGCCTGCTTCACTTTTGAGCAAAGGGTATTAGGGTATTATTATTCCCATGGTGATGGTGAATGTTCTGTTATAAATGGCTTTTTTTTTATCCTGTTGGCTGAATGGCAGGATGAGACCTAAGATCTGGGCAGTCTGGGCTTTGAGTCTATAATCGATTTACTGTTTGCTGAATTTGCTATACATAATTCTTAAATTCATGGTGACTATGGTACATTGCAAAAAAAAAGATTTAAAAATTCAGATAGTTTTAAGAGAAATGCATCAAATGTGGCTTCATTTTAAAAGAGAATCTGATTTACAGCTGAAGAGATCTATTCAATGTAAAAGAAAATCAACTGTTACTTTTGAAGACTAAAACTAAAAGGAGAGTTACAATATGCGCTGCCTGTGCTGATGCAGTTGCATTTGTTGTCCCAACAGTTCTTTCTCAACGTGCTCCCTTTTGGTGCCAACACAAGCCGATAGAAGAGCCAAAAGTTACCAAAAGCTTAAATTTAGTTGTTTGAGGAAAATGCTGCAGATGGTAGAGGCTTTCAAATAACCACTCATTTACGTCCCAGGAAAGGTGTTGTCAGTGGTGTACAGTATCTAGTATTATTTAAGCAGAACAAAGGAAACTGCAAAGTTGAAGTGTGGCTAATTTTTCTTTGAAGTATTTAATGTATTGTAATTAAAAATATCATGAAGGTAGTTGTCAAGTTGTGAAGTAGCTATCCAAAAGCACTGAAATACATATAGTGAAGCAAACTAAAAGGAGGTTTTATTTCATAGCTCCAGATTTAATCAATGCATTTTCCCTACAAACATGCATTTGAACATAAAAGAAAATTTTGATCTGGCTCTTCTTATGATTCTGCGTATACTGACTTTCACTACTTAGTCCTGGGTTCAGTTCTACTGGGATGAATTTTGTAAAATGAATATTGAATGTCCTGTCACGAAAACTTTGGCCAAGACAATTGGCCTGGGTGGGCCAGTTCTATGAGGTTTCCAACAAAAGAACATAAACAGTGCCATGTGCTACTCGGCATGAGTTCTGAACTGAAAGAGGTTGCATTTGGTTGATGCCTGCCAGCAGCTAAGGACTAGACAGCCGCTCACTCACTCGCCCTGTCCCCACCAGGATGGCAGAGAGAATAGAAGAGCAAAAGCAAGAAAACTCATGTGTCAAGTTAAAGACAGTTCAATAAGGTAAGGAAAGAGGAAGTAAAAAAAAAAAAAACCAAAACAAGTGATGCATAGGTAATTGCCACCTCCCACAAGCAGACTGATGCCAGTCTCGGAGCCATGGCTACTTTGGAAAGACTACCCCGCAGTTTTACTGCCGAGCATGACGTTATATGGCCTGGAACATCCCTTTGGTCAGCTTGGGTCAGCTGTCCTGGCTGGGCCCCCTCCCACCTCTTATCCATCTGTCCAAAAATTATACATGGGTAGTGTTCAGAATGATGCAAACAGCGCATGAAAGAAAAAAGTACATTCAGATAGAGTTATTCTGTAAGTCCCAGGAAAGATTCTGTTTTCTTTTAAACACATTTTTAATTTTTTTTTTTTTACTATTTTAGGGAATATGTATTTGTTCCTCAAGAAGTAATGGGTCAGTGTTTTGCATTTTTTGTAATCAGTATTTCCCTACATAGGAAATCCACATTAAGACAAAACATTCCACTGAAATCAAGACAGTATGTGAAATAAATTAGTAAAGGGAATGTGACCTGTTTGTTTACTCTGCTCCCATTACTGTCTGGTTCCTTGGCTTTCTCTGATAGTCCATGACTGTAGAGAAGAACTGTATTTGGTATTTAAGTATTTTACAGCCGTACACTCAGTTACAGCTAGATGCTATTGTTCGGTCAGATGGTGGACATTGTTGCGTGTTGGTAAATGGGATTTGTTCTCGTTTTAAAACTTGCCAGAAAATGTCATGCAAATGAACTGCAGTCAACTGCATCTAAGTCCATATATTTGCAGTTTACTGTATTGAAAGAATGGGTAGCTTAGATTGTACCAGTCATATCAGTAGACAAAACCTAAGCTTTTGATTTTGTTTGCTAAGTTTTCAAAGGAACATTTTCTATCAGACAACAAACATTCTTTGTGATGTCGACCCTATTTTCACTCACTGCAATATTTTCACTTTCTGATATTTTCTCTCTTTCAAAGAAAGTCAACTCTATCAAAATCTAAGCCCTCTCTTCAGTTTCTGTTTCTGTTTGCTCTTTACAAATGAATAGTGAATCTGAAGATTTCTTTTCTTCTAAATCTTTGAACTATGAGACAATTAAATTTTCCATGGTAGGAGCAGGTAGCAGATGACATGTATAATGGTGTTCTGTTTCCTCAAAAGTTTGTTGAAACAGAGGCACTTTGGACACACTGAGAAATAAGAGCTTTAAGAAGAAACCACTACAGAAAAAAATGTTACTTTGGCTTTAATAACATTCACCTTTGGTGGAATTAAGATAAAATAAAATGGCTAGGAATAGCTTAATTAATAGAGGGAAATGTATATATTGACTGAGTAGCAGCAAAATTACATACAGATCCTTCCCACTAAAGGTCTGGTTTTAGCCTCTGAATTAATACAGTTGTAGAGCTTTAGATTTCTAATAGGTTTTTTTACTCCTTTGAAGAGGTCTAGTTTTTATAACAATGTGTTTTGATGGTTCGTGTCTATTAATGCAGAATAATTCAGTGAGACATGAATCCTACACCAGCACTCAGGGTTGAACTTAGAGGTCTATGAGGCATAGGACATTATAATCTTTGTTTTTCAATATAAATGAAGCCGTTTGAACACAAAGCCCCAGCTTTCCATCAAAACACTTGTTAGCATGCAGGTCACAAAGTTTAACAAGTCCCTGTAGTTGCTGACAAGGCACCTTCTGGAAGCACCAGACCAGGTTTTGACTATGCTCTTTTATTCCAAGGCATTCCTCCCTTACAAATTTTCAGGCTTCCTTTATACTTCTTCTCTAATTGACTTCTCCTTTTTCTGAGGAGTCTTTTTATAATTCACTGGTTACCCTGTAATCTAAACTATGCTAGGAGTAAACCTATCATTTCCTCCGTCACATAAGAATTCTCACATACATGTTTCACGTGACATACATATTTCACATATATAGACATAAAGTTAAACTTCTCACTTGCAGTGTTTTTTAAAATAAAGTTTTGTAGCAATTTCTTGTTGCTACTCTGAGCTACAATTTTATGTCTTGTAATGATATATCATTGTTGTAAACAGGAAGAGTTTTCCCCTAACTTGATTGAAAAGTCCGTTTATTTCCATGCTGCTTTTCTTTTCCCTGTTTTTTGGTTTGTTGTTGTTGTTTGTTTGGGTTTTTTTTTTTTAACAGACTGCAAAACTAAGAATTTGCTAAATCATTTTGGCTTATGTTTTGCATGGAAAAACTGCTGACCTGGTAAAAAATTTCTTTTGCTAATTCAGTGGAATATTTTCTACATTTCACTACTGCTATGTACTGTAGTACTTCATTATTTGGTTACAATTTTAGGTTCAAAATTGTTGTGAAAATTTTCACACCACATAGTGTGAATGCCAGTTATTGGCCTCAGCTTAGTATATATCCCTCTGTATTTCAGAGGTGAGGAGTTACTTTTAAAACATGTTTGACTTTGCAAAGTGTGCTGCGGAAACTACAGGAACCACAGAGTCTTCTTTTGTCTTTTTCATTTTTCTTCTTAAATTGCAATATTAGTTTGTTTAATTTGACAAGTTCTGATGACCAAAATGTGATGCTGAAAGGCTTGAATAATAGCTCAGATGATTTTGTCCTTTTGGAAGAGAAATATGCCAGAGACAAGCTGTCCTCTCTGGCAATCGTATTAGAAAGATTGAGAAATGAATGGAGCTATTAGAAAACCCAGTTAGAATGTATATCTGAAGAATTATGGCTCTGCCCACAGGGTTGAAAAGCAATGACTCCATTTAGATTTTCAGAATTACGGTTTCTAGAAATGTCGCAGAGGAGTAAAGAAGACTCCATCTTCATCGTTCATCACATAATTGGCTGAACTACTGTCAAGGTTCACAAGACTCCTAATGTTGTTGTCATTAGTCTCAAACTTCCAAGACAAAGATAAGATTTTTGCTATGACATATAATCAAAAAGATATTACTTTTTAAAGATAAATAGTTCGTTCTATTCTCTGATCTGGATCGAATAAACTAAGATCAAAAGCAAGCCTTTTTTTGCTACGTTACGAAATGCTACTTTTGGAACAGAAGTCAAAGCTTATTCTGGTTCTTCAGCACTGCAGTTCTGCAAAACTGGACCTTATCAAAGACTATCAGTTGTTCTTATTTAATGAGTATGCTTTAGAATTACTGATTTCTGATAAAAGTACTAAGCAGTTGCTGTCAAAAAATTCAGCACAATTTGTTTTTAGAGTGCTCTGACTTCCTGCCTAACTCCTCATGTCTTTACATATATATTTTATGTAAATCTTCATTATAATTAAATGAAATAGAAAAATGCAATAGATAAAAAGGCTTGAATAGATGTTAAATGCCAATATACTTCTTATTGTTCTACAGTCTGATAGGATTGTAGCGTGGGGTTTTTTATTACCTTTTTTTTCTCTTTACTGACCTAGTACTTACACTGAACTGTACGTTTTTTATTTCCTATGTTTTTTTTTGTGTAGTGTATTTATTATTCAGTAAATAACAGATGGACAAAAAACATATAATGAATTAGTGGGTTAAATCTAAAAACAGGCATATTCAAACAGGAAACAACATGACTCAGTGACTTTAATATTTACAATTGTTTTAGGTTTAATGCATGTCATTTATTTTCATAGTGTTGTTGAAATTGTAGTTACTTTTCCTAATGGTTAACTGCTAACCAAGGTTATTGTTCCACTAGGGTAGTAAGGACCAGCGTCTAACCAAGGTGGTTCCAGTACCTTCACACTGAGGCACTGAAGAGCACGTCCCATTCATCACAGCGTTACAGCGAGAGAGGCAGTCCAAGGAGAGAGCGCAAGAGAGGGAAGGCTGGCACAAGTCTGCGCTCTCCCCCGCAGGCCACCTTTGCCCTCTCGCTCTGCCATTGAGAAAGCAGCAGAAAACAAGTCATGGACAGGGAGGGAGGCTGATCCACGGACCACAGACTGGTCATTTCTGCATTAGGGCTCGGCTGCAACTGCAACCATGTTTTCAAGCGATTTCCACCTTTGTGATTTTTCTTAATCATCTGCTGCATCTTTACTGTAAAATATTAATAGAGGTGTAGTTCACAAGTTAATAGTTTGCCAGAAGTTTTGGCTGTGGCTGAATTATTTGTACTGTCCAGTGTTATCGTCTAGCTTGCTCGTTTGTGCATTTAGCTTCCAGTATTGTATTTAAGTAGTTTTCTGTGATCTCTGCATTATGCGGTAAATGAAAGTGAGGTCATGCACATAACGTGACAGTTAGGTGTCATCCTCTGTTCTGAGTGTTGGTGTGAGCTTTTGTTGCATTATTTGCAAGTTTCTGGAATATAAAATGATGTATGGCACGAGGCAGGAACAGGTGATTGTAAAAATACATAAACTTAAGTACATTTGGGGCCTACAGTCTTTCTGGTCAGAATCAATTATCTTAGTTAACACTGCATCACTTGTTTATCTTTTGTACCTTATGTAAAAGACCTTTTTTTAGTTTCTGTTTAACCATGACATATTTGATACTGATTCCATTTTTCTCTTCTGCTGCGATTGTCTGTTTCCGATGTCACATACAAGGCATGTTATTACAGATCAACATCGTAATTAATGGGTAAATGATAAGGCTTAATTTTATTCTGAGCCCACAGGGCCTGAATTAGAGAATTTGTGAAGAATGCTAACATCTTTCCCATTTCCAAATATGATTTTGTTCATCACTGAAAGGCTAGCGATGGAAATTTGTGTAGTTTGTGATATAGTCTGCAATAATCTTTGTCGTTAGTCTGTCTGTATTGCTAGACTTTGAAGTGCGTTGGGTGTTCTATACTCTTTGCTCATTACTTTCCTTTTTTATGACCAGCTTAACCCTTGTTGCTAACCTAACTGGAATTTCCTCTGTACAAAGTAGGGATGCTTATACTATCAGAAAAATATTTTAAAGTTTAATATATTTTAAATATAAAATTGTTATTTTGATTTATTTAGTTTCATACATAGAGTTTCAATTCTGTTTTATATTTAGTTTGGGATTTCATCAGAGGATAGCTGTCCCAAGACAAATGTTCTCGTGGACAAAGTAAAGCATTTTGAATGGTACATTGCTACAATAAGGAAGTGAAGGACAACTTCAGACTAGCTCTGATGTGTAAGTACACTTCAGCCTGTTTTGAGATTTCAAATAGGTTCTAGTAACAGGATTTATGGAATTCATACAACTGCTGTTGAATATATTGGTTTAGAAGGGCAGAGTGGCAATTAAACTTAGATGATTGTTGATTATAATAGAGAGTTGTTATAGCAACTGGAGCTCTCATCTTACCACTGTGCACAGAAAAGCACATACTAAAGAAAAAAAAAAAGGGGGAAAAGACTGATCTTTTTGTTTCTCCCAATAGTCTGTAATCATAATTATCATCATTTATATTCAGAATTTTTCCTTTTGCAGTTTCTAGTACTTAAACATTACCATGCAAATACAATTAATTCTGCAATCATCAGACTTACTTCACTGAAATAATTCTATTTGTTTAGTTAATACTGGATTTCAGTTCTCTTTATCATTTTAACCATTTAAATAACAAATATAAAATTCTTTCAGTCCATTTACAATTTATAGGGAGATTAGGTTTTGTTATTTTTCATTCCCTTTCAAGTGTTAAGGAGATGTAACGCTGTACTCCATCATACTGTTGGTAAAGCTCAGTATAGTCTGATTATAAACCATAACAGTGCAATTAATCAACAGTAGTTCATGGAAGAATTGAGGCAGGAATATTTTCTGTGCACTCAGTGTATTGGATTAGATTAAAAGGTATTAAAAATGCAAGGCCAAGACTTCTATTCCAATTTATGCCAACTGATTATTTGTACTGGTATGATGCTTTTCACCAATTTATGGCTGTCTTGGAGAGTCTTTCAGACAATATCTTAATCAGCTGGCAACACTGAACATTCTGTGTGTGTGACACAATAGAAAGTTAGGAAATCCTGAATTTATTTCCTGTTCTGCCCTGATCTGAGACACTAGCTAAATTATAGATAAGGAAGAGCCATGATTCACTATCTGCAGAAACCTTGCATCCTGCAACATGTGTGTGGGGTTTTTTTTTGTTGTTGTTTGGTTGTTTTTTTGTGCCCTGCAGTACAGCAGAACACTGCTTCTGGGTTGTTTCTGATTTATTACCAATTCTTTTGACCTGCCCAAGATTAGAAGAATACAGTTCCGTGTACAATAAGCAACCAGTTTTTAGTAACATTTTCATAGAGTGATTTCTGAATTACTGCTTTCCTTGAACTGATGACACTATAGAATAGCAGTGTTTTCCTTCTAAGTTGATCATCAGAAGATGTGAATACTGGAGTCTATTAGGCACAGGAAATTGTATTTGGACTTCTGCCTTCACTTGGTTAAAACCACAGGCCAGAAACTTTCATCCTTCATTTTACAACTACAAAAAAGTGTTGCTTTAAACTTAGAGGTCAAGAGAAGTTAGTTTTATGTGAGTGAAATGGAGAGCACTCAGAGTTTCCATTTTCTTAATAACTTGCAATTATTTGTTTTGAATATGTTTACCGTTTCTAAAGAGAACAATTTCAGGCTAGTTAAAGGTATTGAGAACTGAAATGTCCAACTAAGAGTTTTAATTACTTGCTCATGATCCTTTCAAAGGTAGTTTGAAAGAAAATGAACACATGGTCTCCATTAAAACAGATGAGATATAAACGTATGCAAATAATGCCTAATTTCAAATTGTAGAAATTTAGAGTTTATGTAAAGCAGGTGAATGGACTGTTTTGTGGAACCAGGTCTAGCAAAGCTAGAGTGTGCCATTAGAATACCTAGCAGCAGAAGAGTAGTTAAATCTGACCATTAGAAACCCTTATCATTAGAGTTTGTTATTTAGCTATAAAAATTTGCTCCAGGCTAAAAATTAGACTCGGCAATTCCCAACATATGAGGCTTTAAATTACTTTTAAGATGTACACAAAAAGCAAGTTTGCTTACGCATCCATTACAACTACATCGATAGTTCTCTTTTAGCTCAATATTTTATGTGCTACGAACTAAGTGCTCTGAAAGTAGATTGAGAATGCTTATGGTCACTAGGTTAGAGCCTATCTTCTATCTGCTCCAAGTTTATTTCAGGTCTTTTTATGGAGCCTTTAAATTACATCTGTGAAAAGTTAAAGTATTTTATTTCCTCAGATTTAACTTTATGGTCCCCATTTTTAATAATTTTTCTCTTTTTTTTTTAAAGTATGATATCCTCATTCAAGGCCATCTGTTTCTTTTCCTGCTGTTTTTAAGAGAACTTTTCTGGTTTGGGCAGCTTGCCTTCAGCTGACCACAGGGTGAAATAATAGAATTGTCCTGGTTTGACTGGATCCCCAAGCCAAATCCCTCTGTAGTGCAGGTGTGTCTCTTTAGCAGGTGCAGCTTTGTTCAGCTTCATGTACATCATCTGTTTCCAGCCATAATACTATTTTGTAAAGAACCTTTCCAGAACACAATATTGTCTAATCTCAGAGATGGGAACAAAGCATAATGCAATGAAAGATTTAGAGCTGTAACAGTATGTAGGAAAACAGTTTCCGTGTTTCAGAGGATTTTGATGTTTCACAGTGAGGGTGATTGGTTGGAACCCAAATTGCAGAAATTCTCTGAGCAAGAAAGTTCCACACTGGCTACTGGAGAACTGCAGACCTGGGAAATGCAGTATTTTGGCAGGCAGCCAGTTTGGCTGCTAATGAGCCAAGCTCATAACCTTGCAGGGAGCCATGTATGTCTCAATAGCTTCTGAGCCAGCGGAGTCCCGTATTCCTCAAGCATTGATGCCGATGTCACTTACCATAGGCAGACTACTGCCTCATTCCTGCATTTGCTCAGAGCTGTAGGTTTTATATACCACAAGGCTGTATTTTAAATACCTACCTTAATCTCAGTTTTGGATCCCATCTCAGGTTACAAGGCAAACATTTAGTACAGTGAGAGGTAGAGATTCAAAATAAATTACACCTACTTTGCCTTTGAAGTACAGATTGTCTAGGACACATTCTGATGGCCATCTGTAGAAATAGGACTTCAACCTCTGCTTTTTCTTTTGGAAACTTGAATAGTCACCAGTACAAACTGCCTCTGAAGTAAATGAGGTTCCACATAGCGTAGAATCTGCCTACTCACCATCTTTCTAGTACTGACAGTTAAATATCTAGTTGTTGCAGATACAGCTTTCTGGATAAGTTACAAATAATTATTTTAACTAATTTAATTTAGTCAAAGAGCTGATAACACAATAGCTGTCAACATATATATAAAAGATGTTATCATATTACAGGTTGCATCCACATCTAATAGCACAGTTACAAAGTTTTTTCCCTTTGGAGTTCTGGGTCTGCATTCACTTTGCTGTTATTTCAGTGGTATCTGCACCAGCTTCTGTTGCACTATTTCTGTACCCCATGAAGTATTCGTAATCAGCTAAAGCATTTTAAAATGTTATTTGCAGTCTTCGTCCATGAATATGATTATGTACACATCTGTCATCAGTATTGTAATATGCCTTTCATCTTCAAGACAATAATTGGAATTTCACATGGTCAAACCTTTCCTGTTGAAAGGGCAGAAACTTTTTTTTGTGCAATTGTCACACTTTGTCTTTCTGTAAGCACAGTTTTGGTGGGTTAACAGACATATATAATTCTCACCTAGTTCTAATGTGAGAGTTCAGATACTTTCATAGCCACTTTCAGTGTGGCATTGCAAGTAACAACTGTACTTGATATTTCACCTAACTGCTTTATTAAAACTTTATCAGGCACTTTGGCAGCCTTATCAACATTTGAGACATATATGTGTAAGTCCTTAGTTCTTTCACTGTGATCACAAAAAATGTGGAGCATTGTGTTTTACAAAGGAGACAGCAATTAGCTAGATATGTAGGGTAGAAATGGTAAGCTCCTTTCTTGCTACTGCTTTGATAAACCAGAAGAAAGCTTATTAGATTGCGTTTTTAAAGGGATTGCAATTCAGAGAGAATTCTCAGTAGTTCTCACGATTATCCAAGTTATCTCAGCCTACAGATACCCTCTAAAACTTGGAAGGTGCCTGGGACCATGTTTTTCACAAAAGCAAACCCTGAAGAACATTTTCATCTCCAGCGTGAACAAGATGACCATTCTTGATTTGCAAAAGTAGCTTTGAATGTTGTATCCCAGTTTATTAGCTGGAGAAATGCTGCGTTCAGTACACCACATGGTTTCTTAGCTGATCTAAAATAATGCTTGTTTGTTTTCTTGGGTTTGAGATGAGTCAAAGGCAATCCCATCCATTTTCCTATCTATTTCAGATGAGAAAACCCAATCCTGAGATGTAAATTTCCTTGGTGTTTGGAGGGATAGTCCACCCTTGCCCCCACCAGGTATACTCCTATGTGGGTTTTGGAGCAATATACGTAATCAAGCAAGCTAGTGAAGGCAGAGGTCACAATTTTCTGTTGACAGTCCTTTTTCATTTGCAGATAACATGAAGAAAACAGGTTTTGGGGAGCTAGCTTTTTTCTTTAAAGGTTTTGATTGAAATTAGCACAGCCACTTTAAAATAATGCATATTGAAGTGTGTTTCAATTAGGATTTTTGTACAGAGCTACAGAAGTTCATGTAAAGGCAGAGGGGTGGGGGACGAAGAAAGAGAGAGAGAGCAATTAACCTTAGCTTGTTCTGTAGAAGACATTGAGATCAAAGGAGTGGAATTGGTTTGGTATTTTTAAATTGATTTGATATTTTCAAAACTGTAAGCACGCTAACTAGAAATCTGATGGATGTTCAATAGAGTTTCATTAATTTATTATTTTGGAATAATGTTAACTGAGTAAACAATTTTGTCTACTAGAGGCCTTAACTGATTTTATTCTGAAACACTGTAAAATTTGAAGAGACCTGATGTTTTTCTTGTTTTCGATTATTTGAGACTGAGGCATGCTAGTTGACTATGCTTGCTTCTGAGTAGCAAAACAGAAATAAATAGCCTCCAGAAGGTAAATTCTAAGAAATACTTTTTTTTTTTTTTTTTGCATACTTTGTAAAATAGGGGTTACAGGCTAGTTGTTATATCTTTTCTGGTTAGAACATAATACTATATAGTCATTTAGGTATAACATTTGAGAATCAGTCTTCTTTCTGATCAAACAAAGAAATTGATGCAAGTCCACCAAAATAAATACCTGCCTTCTCATCAGCCAGCCACCCTTTCATATCATCGGAAAGAGCAGTTCCCCCTATTATACACCCTGAGGAGCTGCACTAGCCTGAAACTAATCTCCCTTTGCTGAGTAGGAGACTTTCAAATCTGCCAGCTGGGATTTAGATACCTACATTGATTCCGGTCACCTATATATACTTCTCTTACATGAAGGACAATCTGCTTTAAAGTTTCTATAAGTCCCATTGCAGGAAATGCAAATCCTGCTGTAAAGTCAACAAAAAGAACAAATGAAAAAGAAGGAAGGAGTTTCTGGCAGCATGTTTTCTAGTAGTGTATATTATACTTGGACAGAAGTTCAAGGCAAGTATTTTGCTATCTTCCATGCTTGTAACTAGACGGAGTATTCATTAGGGAAGCGTGGCCTCTCAGAAACTTGCAGAGGGCTTTCACCTTTTCCTTTGGGACACTTTTCAGTTTAGAGTTGGTTAAATGTGACCATTTGTGTTGGGTTTGCGTGGCAAAGTTTTGGTACCGGGGGAGCTACAGGGGTGACTGCTGTGAGAAGCTGCTAGAAGCTTCCCCCATGTCCGACAGAGCCAATGCCAGCCGGCTCTGAGATGGACCCGCCGCTGGCCAAGGCCAAACCCATCAGCGATGGTGGTGGTGCCTCTGGGAGAAGAGATTTAAGAAGGGGAAAAAAACCTGCAGCTGGAGAGAGGAGTGAGAATGTGTGAGAGCAACAACCCTGCAGACCCCCAGGTTGGTGAAGAAGGAGGGGAGGAGATGCTCCAGGCACCGGAGCAGAGATTCCCCTGCAGCCCGTGGGGAAGACCACGGTGAGGCAGGCTGTCCCCCTGCAGCCCAGGGAGCTCCACGGGGGAGCAGATCTCCACCTGCAGCCTGGGGAGGACCCCACGCCGGAGCAGGGGGATGCCCAAAGAAGGCTGTGACCCCGTGGGAAGCCCGCGCTGGAGCAGGTTCCTGGCAGGACCTGTGGCCCCTTGGAGAGGAGCCCAGGCTGGAGCAGGTTTTCTGGCAGGACTTGTGACCCCGCGGGGGACCCACGCTGGAGCAGGCTGTGCCTGAAGGACTGCAGCCCGGGGAAGGGACCCATGCTGGAGCAGTTTGTGAAGAACTGCAGCCCATGTTGGAGAAGTTCATGGAGGACTGTCTCCTGTGGGAAGAACCCCACGCTGGAGCGGGGAAAGAGTGAGGAGTCCTCTCCCTGAGGAGGAAGGAGCGGCAGAGACAAGGTGTGATGAACTGACCCCAACCCCCATTCCCCGTCCCCCTGCACCACCGGCGGGGAGGGTGTGGAGAAAATCAGGAGTGGAGTTGAGCCAGGAAGGAGGGATGGGTGGGGGGAACATGTTTTTTAAGACTTGGTTTTGTTCCTCATTACCCTACTCTGGTTTGATTGGTAATAAATTACATTAGTTTTCCCCAAGTCGAGTCTGTTTTGCCCATGACGGTAACTGGTGAGTGATCTCTGCCTGTCCTTATCTTGACCCACAAGCCCTTTGTTCTATTTTTCTCTCCCCTGTCCAGCTGAGGAGGGGAGTGATAGAGCGGCTTTGGTGGGCACCTGGCGTCCAGCCAGGGTCAACCCACCACACCATTTTTTACTCCTGTGCAGACTTTCTTTTTCCTTTTCTTTTGTATAGTCATGAATTTCTCTTCCCATCTTGATACTATACATTGTTCTTTATAACAATGGAGGCCTTTCAAATACTGTCTAATTCTATTTTGCCTATCCGCAGAAGAAAAAATACTTTGAAGTCATAAGTAAAAACAGGGTAAATACATAAACGTCTGTCTAATTTTCATGTATTTTAATAATTCCAAATATCTCAAGCATTTTATTTAAGAAGAAAGAAAAAAATCTTTGTGGGATTTTTTTTTTTATAAGGCAAGGACAGTAATATTGTCACAGTAGGAGGTGAAGGCCTGATAGATTTAATAGTACTGAATGTGAGGCAGTTATCGTTTATTTTTTTAATATTTCTACTGTAATTTGTGTAAAAAGGAAGTGTTTCCAGCGTGCAGGAAAAAATATAGATTTTCCCATTAAATGCTTCATTATATTTTAAAAAAAGTCATTGATTGTAAATAAATTTTAGAGAATCTCTTTGACAGGATATAATTTATGCTGTTTTTAATTGTAATCTCCTGAAAGCAACAGAGATTGTTGAATGGGCAATTTAATGGCATGTTTTTTCTTCAGTACCATTAATTTTGAAAATTATTTAAAAAGCATTTGTCACATTAAGGGCCTGATTCTGCAGAGGCTTAAGAGCATAAATAGTAACTCATACAATTAGTTCTAAAATCAGATACTTGGTACAAATGGAAAGGTGGCCGTGACTTCTTTACCAGGCTGAGTGCTCCAGTCTCAGTCAACCTACTTGAAATAGGCTATAGCTTCTCCATTTTGAAGTGTTTGAAAAAATTTTCAATTGAAACCATGAATACTTTGGTTTTGTTTTGATAGCACAATCTGCAAAAGTCAACCTATAGGTTTGTAACATTTGCATGTGCAACTGTGAGCCTGTAACAAGGAGTTGAGGTAGAGTGGTTTGAAAGTCTGCTGGTGAAATGAGATACCACTAGGATGGCTAATCTGCGGGGGATCCATGAACATTAAAATTAGTCTAGCTGGGTTGCAGAGGTGTACTATAATCAAAGGAAGTGAGATATTTAAGAGAGTGTCTCTTAAAAGATTCTTTTCTAGTATTTATTATCTTATCTATTGTGTGTTAAAGATCCCTCTTTGTTGTGACTTCAGACATAAAGTTCTCATTAACCACAGTTAGTCTAACAACACATTATACCTGGAATGACTTATCAACAGTCAATGAAATAGTCATTGGCAAAGTCCAGCACAGAAACCATAGATCCTGAATTCATAATTGCATCTTGACTGCTTAATTGTGCACCCCTCAGTAGGCCAGGAATCATTTAAGCATCTGGTTAAAACGTTATTTCCTTTAAAAAGTACTTAAGCATGTGTGTAACCACTTGCTGAGTACAGAGGTAGATGGACTGTTATATCTAGGTCTCTCTGACCTTGGTACTCTGTCATAGAAACGTAGTAAAAAAAGCATGCAGTTAAAGTGAAATAGTTCAAGTAATACAAAAGAAGAATCTAAAGCCTTATCTTGCTGTATTGGTCCTGCTTTCCAATCTTGCTGCATTGTGGATAAGCAACAGTATTATTACATAGGCTACCAAAAGTCAGTTAAGAACAGTATTTCCAACAAGGGCTTAGGAATAAAATACAACATTAAAATTTAAAAATCCACTATTAGAGTATTACAGTTTGATTCAGTCATGCTTGGCTTATTTTATACACCAAGAAAATGATTGCAAGTGAGATATCAAGACAGTTTTATTTATCCCATTTAATTATTGCTTGATTAATATTTGATGCACGGTTTGCAGAAAGAGATGATTTTTTTTTTTTAAGGTAGTAAAAACTAATTTTGGGTAATACAGGTGTTTTATCTCTTATCAATCAATAAAATATAATCCTCCTCGTTAGTGGGTTATTCTGCCCTTTATTGTAACAGTGACAGTCTTTATCCTATATATCTAATATCTACATTGAGCAGGGCAGAAATTACTGCATGCAACCTGCAATTTATAATCCACTCTACCCAGCTCCTCATCAATTATTTTTGCTGCAAAATGTAGTGCCACTGATAGGTATTTTATCTTAGTGCTGCATTCCCACTGCCTGCGGACTGTTGCTTTGAAGAGTCTTAAAAGCATTGCTATTTTATAGTACTAGCCAGTGCATCTGCTCTAAAATTTGTTCCAAGTTACTCACATTCTGGTTTTGACAATACACTTTCATACATAGATAGTAAACACATTTTGTTTAGTACCAATTTATTCTGAAGCAAAGCTTTCCTAAATTCTTAGTGAGGCTATATTAAAATGTGAGATTCAGTAAAAAAATTGTTCACAATGTGAAAAAATATTTTACTTTTAAATTGCTGTAATACTGTTTTATGTAATAAAAATGTAAACTAAATGCTGTGTGCTTTAAAGAGGACATTGTGACCAGTTTTCATATTAGTGTGTTTCTTGCAGAAAGGTTTCTTTCTGAAATCCTTACTCAGTGAGAACTTCCCACTGAGTAAATGAAAGTACACCGGTGGATGATCATGACCCATATAATAAACATCTAATCACCCCATTTTCACAGAAAAAATTCCCCTAGCACTTGCAATAAATTATTTGTGTATGTGGCAACCTATAAATATGTTAAAGCCAATGTAAAAGTACATTTTTGGTGAAAAATAATTCTGTGTGAGATTAATTATATTACAGGTATTTGTGAGGCATTGCTTAAATCTCTGTGGTTTCTTGTCCTGGTTTCAGCTGGGATAGAGTTAATTTTCTTTCTAGTAGCTGGTATAGTGCTGTGTTTTGGGGTAGGTATGAGAAGAATGTTGATAACACACTGATGGTTTTGGTTGTTGCTGAGTAGTGTTTAGACTAAGCCCAGGATTTGTCATCTTCTTATGCCCAGCCAGCAAGAAGGCTGGAGGGGCACAAGAAGTTGGGAGGGGACACAGCCAGGACAGCTGACCCCAACTGGCCAACGGGGTATTCCATGCCACGTGATGTCATGCCCAGTATACAAACTGGGGGGAGTTGGCTGGGAGGGGGCAGATCACTGCTTGGGGACTGGCTGGGCAACAGTCAGTGAGTGGTGAGCAATTGCATTGTGCATCACTTGTCTTTCTTGGGTTATATGGCACTCTATTTTTGTTATCTACCTTTTCATTACAATCATTATTATTATGGTTTTTATTTTAATTATTAAACTGCTCTTGTCTAAACCCACAAGTTTACTCGTTTTAGATTCTCCTCCCATCCCACCAGTGGGGAGGGATGAGTGAGTGAGTGGCTGAGTGGTGCTTAGTTGCCAGCTGGGATTAAACCACAACATTTCTTCATGAAGTTTTTTGAGAAACTTGACTGTGTATTTTTCTCTTCATGTGTGTTAAATTATCTGAAACTGTCTATAGTCATGAATCTATTGGATGATTCTGAATGGGAAGAAGAATTTTCAGGGATGGTGCTGAGCTGTATTGTATAGTCTTTCCCAGGTCTGTGGAGGTTAAGCCAGAATGCTCTTTTCAGTGCTGGATCTCCATCCACTGGGCTGGATGAGGGAAATGGAATAGGCTTTGGCTGGTTACTTGTTATTCTTGTTTTTCAGAGAGTTCAGAGATCAAGGAGCATTACAAGTTCTCTCTTACCACCAATATATTGTCTTTGGCTACAACTAATCTAACACCTAATTTAATTTAGTATGCAAACTGTGCAAACCACTCTCTTCTACATTAAAGTCTTTGTGTCTCTCCTTTTTTGGTGGAAACTACAAATTCTGAGGTTTGCTTTTTGACAAACCTGATTCCTTTCATTCAGGAAAATGTTCTTTGTGTTTTTCATATCCATCTGTGTCCATGTTGCTATCCTAAGTGTGGATTTCTTAAATGCGCATGTTTTAAAAAAAGTTTACTTAAAAATAAATTTTAAATGTGGACAGTAAGTAAACTCATTCCAACTCAATCCACAGTCTTGAGGATTGTGTCTATTCTGGAAGATTTTATATTTGGCTGTTAAGTATTGGTAAAAATGCAGTATATATATGAAGCCATCTAGTCCAGTTCTGTGTTCCTCTCACAATGGCCATATTGTGCACTGTATGGCTGTGCAGATACTCAGGCAGTTCTACATACTGATAAATCCCACCTTCTTACGCTGCTGCTCCTTTTGGTAACTGAAACCTTTAGCAGCCTTTGCATTTAAAGACCGTGTTAGCTTTTTTTTTTTTTTTTTTTTTTTTTTTTTTCTTTTCCGTATGCTTGCCAGAGCTTTTTGTATTTTAGCAGCTGTCTTCTGATCATACATTGTTGGTTGTGCTTTAGATGGGAAACTGACTTTATTCAAGGTTGCAGACTATATTTGGCATATGGCAGTAACATCACAGTTTGTTACCACACTCAGCTCTGCTAAAGCTTCTAGAAATCATTTGGGTATTGACCAACACAGGTGAAGTGGTATCAGGAAGACTACTTTTTCTATCTAGGGATATGTCAGCTATAATAATTGGCTTGACTTACATGACTTTGGTAATGGCATGAACTAAAAGGAAAGAAATCTTTAGGAGAGATGAGTTTTGAACACTGGATAGCTCTTCTGGTGGTTATGTAGGTCAGTCCTTTTGTAGATGCAGTATGAGATGCAGCTTCAGTATGTGATGTAGCTTCATTTATCCCTAGACAGCATATGATAAAATAGTGGTATCCTACCTTTTTTATCTTTATGAATCTGAGAACATTTGCAGGGTTGCAAATCTGCACTAGGGCTGTTTTATCTATTTTATCTTTCAGATGTCATTATCTCATCAGATACACGCTGTAATGCATTTCTGGCTTTGACTAGGTTTTCTTAAAGTCTAGGAACCAAATCTGGGATCAGCAAAACCTGATGGATTTTAAATATCAATATAATTAAAAGAAGTTAGGTCAGAATAATGTATAATGTATAATGGGAGAGGGGTAGGAACAGGAACCATAAGAACAAGAATGCAAGTATGGAAGAAACTGCTCAAAGAATGTGCAGTTTGGAAGCCAGAACATGGGCCAATGTGTGAAGGAGAAATATATATATATTTTTTTTTAAGCAGAAATTAATAACATGTGGTGGTGCAATAGCAAAGAAATAATCTTTATATAAAAAAACTCGTATGAAAATGTGCTGAAAGAAGCCACTTGTAACAAATTGCAGATCTCTTTATTGGTCTAAATAGCCCAGACATTGTACTATTTCCTGCAAACTGTCAGCTTTTGTGACTTTGTTAATTACCAGTCAAAGAGGTGCAGGGAAGTGAACATGCAACAAATAACAATTTGTACTGAGTATCAAGTTCTCTCTTGGTGGAAACCATGTTTATTCTTTGTCTAAGGAAATGTCTGTGCAACCCTTCTCTACACTTTTCCTGTTTTATCCAGCAGCAGCTGTTGCACTAGCTATAGCAGAACTAAGTGGGATGTGAAAATTCCAGCTTTGGAATTTTTTTTTTTATGCCAACTTTGGGGTTCTGTATTGCTTTCTGTGAATCAAATGAGTTTTATGTGTACACATTTTGGGGACGATGAATCCTGAGTATATGTATGTGCAAATAATTTCAAGCACCAGAAAATTTTCACTATGGAAAAGTTGAACCACAGTAGTGATTATTAGGGACTACAAGCACGTCAGTCCTATGTTAATACACCAGCGTAATTACTCTGCCCTGCTCCTTTCTTTGTGAGCAACTGGTAGGTGGTAAGTAATCTCTTTTTAAGCTATTTTCCTCTCAATATGTCAGAGGAATTATTTGAAATAATTATGAAAGAGACATAGAATATAAATGTCAGAATAGATGTAGATGGGAAAATATTACTACAGAGGGGTTTTGTAATATGTTGGAAATGTCATTTATGGTTCTGTTTTAATGAATGGGTAATTAGTTGGCTGAACATCGGCTCACTTCTTAATGGAATCTTAGTGGATTAACTACATGCCTCATTCATATTATCCTACAGAATTTTTCTGCCTTCTTATAATGAATAATCTTTTTGCAGGACGCCAGTATGAAAAAGGAGGGGCTCTTCTAATGTAGAGAAGTTGTGCTTTTGTTCACTGTTCAATGAATGTGGATTCTGTTTTAAAAATACTTAAAATACATATGTTGGTGCTGTTCCTATACTTCTTTCTGCAGAAACAACCCACATTGCTTTGGATACTAATCTGAACACCTGCATTTTCTGCATAGTTTTGGGTTTTTTTAAATCATATATTTTACATTTATTTTTATGTTATTAGGTTTTATTCTCCCTTTTTTTGCATGGCCTTATTCATTTGCCCTTTGACATCACTTAAGAGATTTCACATTTAGAGGTCCTAGTTCCTTTGTTGAAAGGGTCACTCCTGTCCCATGTAGCTGTGCTTGCCAGAGGTGCCTCTCAGGATCTCCAAGCAGGACTCCGTTATTTACTAATATGGTAGGTGAAGGCAGAAGCATGCCATTCTCTTGCTTGCATTTCCTAGCCACAGGTATTGTATCCAGAAAACTGTGATTTTTCTAATGCACACACACACGTCCTGTTCAGACAAAACTCTTGGCTTATGGTTGCCAAACCCCTTAGACCTGTCTCACATCCATGCTATTAGCTGGACTATGCTGACAAATTGCATTCCTGAGCTTTCATATTCAGTTTGGAGTTTGAGTTTGGAGCTTATGGCTGGTATATGTGTAATTTAAACTTTAAAGTTGTCCAGGCTCAGACTGACAAGGGTAGGAAGTGTGTGGTGTTACATAAAATCAAATACTTAAAAATCTCCTTACATAAACACTTAAGATTGTCTCTAGATGTGAATGTTGATTTCACAGTCTTTGTATTTTGAATCCTATAAAACTTTAAAAATTTCAAATACAGATGTCATTTGTTGACTCTCCCTAAAAGTGCACAAAGAAAACCCAGTTCAGCTCTTTGCTTTTCCTTGTATATGAACATCTTCCTGTAGGAAATTTGTTTATTTCCATAAAGGCTTTTAACATGTAAACTCTCCTTTTTGCCTTTCTTAGTGTGCATCACATCTTTGAGATATATATATATATACATATACACTTTATACTTACTGTTATGTGTTTTCCAAAACCTATTTCTATTTGGGCAGAAGGTTGCCAAGGCATTTAAAAAAAAATATATTATCAAATCTGTTTAACATTTAGCTCTGCTGTTTGCCCTAAAGCTATAATTACTTAGGTGTTTTTTTTTCATATCACCTGCTTGTAAACTCCTGCATTAGGTTATAGCTTACAAAAACTCCCTTGTCTGAGGTACTATGTCTCTTGCTTGTGCTACATTCACATTTGTGTGTTGCTAGGGCATACTGGTAAATTTCTAAAACGTAGGTAAGAGGACCTTATGATATACGTTATGGATGAAGACAACTTATCATGGTTCTGTCTTTTCACTGAACCAGGAATTAACCTTCTTTCTGAAGTCTGTCTTGACAGGTCAGAATCTAGGTATTCAAAGAGAGAGAGAAAATACATACCTTAATTTTTCTCAGTTGATGATAATTTTTCCTGTTGCAGATTCAGAGACACCTGGTACAGTTGGGAAGAAAAGAGAGTGAGTATCAGTATTATGTGGTCTGTGTTAATGTGAATAAACATATATCTGTTAGTTTTACTTAAAAAAAATAATCTAATATTCTGAATCAGCACCAGACAATGTTATCTGCCACATTATACCTTTCAGTAGCATTATGTGCTTAGGAAAAAAAAAAAAGTTTCCAGCTAAAATAACATGGATTTATAATTTGTTTTCATTTCATTTTATTTACCATCTAGCAAAGTGTTATTTGCAGTGAAATTTGGTACCTCAGCTGAACCATTATATTCAGCTGTAATTAGAATAAACTGTCGGCACGAATTACTGTACATTGGTTTTAGATATCTGTTTGGAGACAACCATTTCTTACCAAAGCAGAGACAGCAATTTGCTGTCTAACTTTGTACATTTGCAAAATACACTTAGTGTAAAATTAATTAGGTCATTAGAAACCTATTATCTCGCCTCAGAGAAACTGATTTTAAAAGTAAGCATGTTTTCTGTAAAAGGTGACATCTTTGCATTCAAACCTAGTTGTGATTCATTCTTAGGGTTTTATTCTTGCTTTTTTTTTTTCTTCATCATTTATAAGTAATTCTCAGAATTGCAGTATGCGCTAAGGAAGAAAAAGTAATTCTTTAAAGGCCAAATCTATTGTTCAATGGCTTTAATTGGATAGTGTCCAATAATTTACATTCTGGAAAAAATGCTTTGTTTCCTTCATTTCAAGAGCTGTCCACAAACACAGTAGAATTTTAGTTAGTTCTTCAGTGTTCAGAACAATTTAATTAATATTATATGTGGGCAAGTTTCATCCTATCAAATACTAGTTGTTATGACTATGTCAACTATAGTTAATTCTTGCAGTCTGTTTAGCTTTGAGGGCTTCCCAGTATTTCACTGATGGTATGCAAATGGTTTTCTTACCTATCTGGATGATCTGAGCAAATAAGTAAGGATTTTAGGCTCTATCTTTTCCTTTCTTTAATTCCACAGAGAAAATTCTTATCTTTGGCTAGGTACAGAACTATAACTTCCTGGAGGTCTCCTGAGAAATGAAACAGAAAAGCCAAAGCCATAGTTATTTATTTAACAGGCTTTACAACCACTTTTGTCTTGTCAGTTGCAAACAGTAATATTTGTATATGAGTAGGTTGGTTGGTTGTTTTTTTTTTCTCTCCTGTATTTGTCTCTTGGTAGGTGAAAGCTCTATGGCTCAGGAGTACAAGTTTTATATTCTTACTCTATAGCACCTAAGCTTGTTTTGGCAGTGATCCCTTGAGAGGAATTTTTAAAATATTCAGTGATGATGATGTGACATATTACAGACCAAGCATAAGAAAAGAGTACAGAAGTAGTCAGGGTAATAAGGAAAGGTATGTCTGTGAACTACAAAAGTTAGGGTTCTGGGCCTTTTTAAAATGAAAATGGATACACCTGGTTACACCTGAATTGCAGGTCTAGCCTAAAGCTTTTCTTGTCTCTACAGTAGTGTCTCCATTCTGAAGAGATCAAACCTTTGTGTCATAGATTAAATTAGTATATGATTTCCAATAGAGGTTTAAGCATTACCTTTACTACATGATCTGTAATGAAATTTTGCAGAAGAAAAAGCAAATCTGAGAAGTTCAGTGGTCTGTTCTTAACTATATTTTGTCTCATGTACTGTGTTCTAGGCATTTATTGTACCCCTTCTGTACTGTTGAATTGCCCAGAGACAAATTGGTCAGTTTATGCCTTACCCTGAGATTGACATTTTTATGGTGCCCAGAAGATAGAGTTTTAAAACTCTAGTATTTGAAAAATTGTCTTGATAACTGAGGGAAACAAACCACAGTTCTGTGAAGAAGGAGGGCCATATTATACTACTGAAGAAGGAGCAGTTTGCCTGTTCAAAAGATAGTTAGACTGAGACCTTCCAAGCTGCTCAAGCAATTTGGGCTCCTTGATTCCATCTATTTTGATAGGAACAAATGCTTTCAGATGGGGACATGTGTTAAAGCCTGGACTAGCAATCTGAGATAAGTGTCTGAGTGAATGCTGAGTTTAATTCACAGACAAACAGCTGTGTTGCAGAATGCGTTTCCTTTTTTTTTTTTTTTTTTTTTTTTTTTGAGTAATTGTAAAGGGCAGCTGTTCTTTTTTCTTCTGTAGCTATTTTTGAACTCTGCTTACTCCTCCCATCTCCAAATTTTGAACTGCCTTTTAAAAATTCATAATTAATCCAATCGTGAATATTTTGAAGCTCCTGCTCACTAGTAATGATGAAGCAGGAATGACTCCTGTCTTTTGGGTAAACTCTGATGGGGGCATCTCTACAGCAAAGTCATCCCAGTGAAGGCCTGTGTGACTGATTCCTTCAAATATAACCCTTCACTGTATCTCACTGGTTTTTTTAGTGTGTCCCTCATTTCGTCCGTTTCCAAAACTGAGTATCTATAAAGAAACTGTCTATAATGAACAAGTCTTCCATACATGCATGTGCTTTTCATGCTCTGCAATGCTTTTCTCTCCACCCCTCGAAGTAGAGAAATCTGTGTAGACCCTTTTCCTCCACAGACATGCTGTAGGCAATTTAACCAATTTCACTTCTCAACCAGAATTTATATTTAGCACATTTCTCTGTGCTTTCTTTACAGTCACCTGCCTAGTTTTCCCTCTCTTTTGGAGACTTCCCTGCCGGGAGTCTGAATGCTGCTGATCATACAGGCAGGATTCAATTTAGAAAAACACAGCAAGCATAATTCACCTTTCAGCTTCCAGCCCCTGTGTTGTGTCAGAGTTTTGTTTTTGCTTTCAGTGAATGCACAAGCTTGCCACAAAGATTGTTTTGGCTGTCTTTAAAACAATGGAAATTTTCTTTTCACCTTTTATATTCTAAACTTTTAGCACAAAACCCTAATAGACAAGTCCGGTAGGCACTCTCAATGTGACAAAGAATTATTTTACAATTAGACTACAGTATGTCAAGAGACTGTATCAGATAAAGGAGAAAAATAGCCACACCTCATCTATTGACCTCTGTTCTGAGTCAATAAACTAGAAGAAGACGCAAAAACCATCAGGCTTTAGTAAGAACCATCCTGAAGGGCTTGCTTCAAGCACTGGTCCAATGAATACAGCTTTTTAGCTTGTGAATTACATGGAATTATAAGCACAAGGCATCCTCCTTTTTAAGTAAACAGACTAGAAGTTTTTTAGAGAAACCTGGAGAAAGTTGGATTGATCACACCTTAGTCCTTAGACATTCATTAAAGGTATCTTAATAGGTACCTGTATTTTAATATTCTTGGTTTGAGAGTACATTGGGTGTTCAATTTCTGAAATACATATGAACTCCAGTACGTGTACAAATGCCTCATACTGAGAATGTGCATAATATTGATATAATCAGCATTTTGGCCTCTTCTGAACATTTTAAGGGTAAGATGCAGCAGACTGACAGTGGCTTTACAATTTTGCAGTGTAAGTTTATTTGACCATACATAATATTCATCTGATACTTTACAAGCTAAAATATCATTTCTGCAGAATAGTCAGAATACAGTTAATTAGCAAAGCGCTGACCAGGCAGAAACCCAGATCTCTCTAAAATGTTAAGATGACAGTAAGCTGATCCTGCAAGTTTGCTATGTTTTTAATTGTCTGCTTGTGGCAAGCTGGCCCAATATTGATGCATACGCATGGTGCAGGCAACCAGTAGGCATGCTAAATACCTCCTCACAAAAACCTGATGTAAACTTAACTTTGGTTTTGCAGACAAACTGCTGTAAATCCAGTATGAGCTGATGTTGTTGGTTTGTTTGGGTTTTGGTTTTTCTTTTTTTTTTTTTTTTAAGGTAACCTTGGTAAAAGGTCTTAGATAGCCGAATTGATTCAGCTAATCTCAGGAAGGCAGAAGACCATTGCAATTTTGCTTTGTCCTTTCAAAAAACCCACAGATTTTGCTGACTGGCTTCTGCTCCCAGCTTGCAGTAATTGGTGGCAAACACAAAGCTAATTCCTTATTACACAGTATTTTCAGGGGGTTAATGGCTAAGCTGTTGAATACAAAATAGTAAGCCAATAAGGTGGCACCTAGGAGAGTAAAGATCTGTAATTCACATTCTCTATTGCTGCATTTTTATTTTATGTCTCTTATCACTCTTCTCTTTTATGTAGATTGACTGTATGTGAAGTAATGCATAACTAAAAGCTGCCCATAGTAGGTTGACATAGAACACAGTGGAGACTTGGTCATCCATATCCAAGTAGAAAGTTCTGTCCATTATAATGTCCATTTAATTCTGTCCGTATAAATGTTCATTTATATTGTAGCTGTTAGGAACTTATAGGGTAAGGAATTTGTAGAACGGGGAGACCTGAGAAAAATGAGTTATTTACAACACTAGAATGGATATCTTGGAGAAGGAGAATGTGATAAAGTGTAACACTTTATCAAAGTCTTCTAGCTGCAATAAAATAAATTCTCACCCTTCTTACCATAGAGGAGAGCAGATGAAAATATAAATGCAGAGCTCATCTATTGTTTCTTACTCTGATTTTATCCCATTTTTTTTTCCCTTTTTATTGACAGCTTCATTTTCAAATTAGGATAATAGCATCATATTCTTTCTCTAATTGTGTATATTTAAGTCTCTTTGTCTTGGGGGAGTTGTGTTAGCATAAAGAAATCCGTCTGAAATGGAGTTTTCTCTTATATCATCATGGGCAAGCTTCGTAATCTGAAAATAATGTGCTCTTATTACAGTGGCTCCCTCACCCCTACTTACGTCCTTACTTCTTTCTAAAAACAATAATAATGAAAGAACCAGCAAGAAGATAGCAAGATTCTGAAGACTTAGGATCTTGAGTGGATCTTGAGTTTTATGTCCAGTCATTTAGAAGGGTGTGTCTGCTATTGCAAAGAAGTAAGGTGAGCTCCTTGGAGAACTCTAAGGGTGCTAACTTCCCACTTGTTTCAGAACCTTATTACTAAGGCACTAAGTTCCTTTGGGTGTTTCACATACAAAAAGACTACCAGTTCAAGTATGTGTTCCATGTCAACTTTGCACGGTTCTGTATTTCTAGAGTGAATAATCATATTTTACATTCTGGAATGTCATGGGAGCTGGTTAACACGTGGTTAATTTTTCTGCATTACAAGGAAGGTAAAGGAAGAAGAGAGAGAGTACAGTTTCTCTGTTGTATTAAGCTGAATAATAATTGTATTGGTTGATTTTGCATGGATGTAGGAATTAGCAAGGAAGAGAAGGCAACACCTGTACGTGTTATATTAAGAGATGAAGCAAAAGATATAAGGGTTTGGTTTCGTTTGCTTTGGCTTCACTGCCAGGTAGAAAGTGGTATTTGTATTTCCTATGTTTTCTCCTGGTGTTTGGGGGCCTTTCTTTTCTCTTATATGGATAGTAACATGGTATTAAAAAGAGATAAAATAAGATAAATCTTGCAGAATGTCAATGTAAACTACTTCTTCCTGCCTCTTAAGAGGGTGTACAACCAAAGACATGGAACTTTGTTCTCACATGATGAATGAGCAGTTGCGCAGGGAGCATATGGGCATTGCATTTCAACTTCCTAGACTATAGGCAGTTGCAGACACAATAGTTTTAAAATCAGAAATAACCCCTTTTAATTTTATGGGACATCTGAATCTAGGGATGTAGAATGGAGACAGCTACAAGTACAATAGCTGAAGCAAAACATTTAGACTGCTCACTACCATCTGTTTATTGTTTTATTTGTGGTGGTTTATACAGCTGTGTGAAAGAGATTGGTTTATTTGTGAATAGCAACACTAACAAATTAATAACACAACAAGCATGCTGCAAAGTTGCTGACCTTTAGAAAGAAGAGCTGTAACACAAAGAAGGTTGACTTTATTAGAACCTATTAGATGCTTTTGCAACCAGTCCCAAGGGTGGAATTTCAGATAAGCCACAACCGTGGAACACCTGATGAGTCATTAGGAAGGTAAGCCCCATTTCATCAGAAAAATTGTACATCCAACAGTGAGATCACGTGCATGAATGGTAGCTTCACTGTTCTCAATGATTTATGTTGATTTAAGTAAAATCTTGTTTATTTTTGTTGTGCAATAAATATTTCCAACTACTGGTATGACTAGCTAGATGGCTAAAGTTAGGGTAAATTGCCATTTTAAAATGAGCGTACTCTCCCAGAATGATTCTGGAGAGCTTCCCAGCTGATTTCACTACAGGTTGTTATTGTCAGCTGCCAGACCTCAGGCTAGTTTTGACACTTTTATCCTTATGACTTTTTTTTTTTTTTTTAACCAGTAGAATGTGCAGATTTAAGGCTTTTTTATGAGCATTTTCCCTTAGTGTATTTGCTGAGCGGAAAAGGGATGAAGGTGCATAAGAGCTCTTGAGGCTATTTAATAGAACCCTTAAATACTTGTTTTTGAAGTTTGTGATGATTTAGACTTAGATCTGTCAACTTGACTTAAAATTACTGCTCATACTGTTTTCTGTTGGAAAATAACATATTCGAGGTCAATAGGAAGTTAGCTGTGATGTTCTTTTTTCTGACATCCTACCAAATCATTTGTCATGTATCCTGTTACAGATGTGTGATTAGCAGTTCTAATAACAGTTTTGTGTGTCACATTTCAATAGTCCTTTTTTTTCCCAATCCTGTTTCTAATGAAGTCTGTAAGAAATTATTAAATAGCTACGGAATACAGACTTGGATTTTGAGCTTCACTAGCATCAGTATCTTCTATTTCCATATGGAAATTGTTCTTCAGGACTCCAGCTGAGCCATTGGGATGCCCCTTCTAGTTCTGTATGCATTTTTCAGTGAGGTGAAAGCCTGCTTTTCATTTTAACCATTTGTTTTGGATAGCTGAAATGGAGAAGAGATCATGCAGATATAACATGCTTGAACAAACTTGACTGAAGGAAGTGGAAGAGTACTATTGGTGGCTCATTGCTGATGCTATTTGCTTTGTGGATCTCTGTGAGATATAGCCCTCTGTGAAGTTGGTGACCTTGCATGCATACACCTCTGAGAAGATGACTAAACCCTGAAAAGTGACATGCCTGTTGAGCAAAAAAATATTTTTTGCCACTGAATCAGTTAATGGAATTCATCAAGGTATCTATTTTGTGTGATGATAATGGATGAGAAAATTCCCAATATCAGACAAAAAAAAAAAAAAAAAAAAAAAAAAAAAGAGGAAGTCGGCATTTTGTTTACCTTACTGAAATGATCGGTGCTTTCAGATTGTAAGGTTCACTTTCAATGCTCTTATGAATATTTATGTACTTGAAATGTCCTAGAAATATTTAGGGGAAAAAAAATTCCACATGATCAGTTTATTCATTATTTCCTGACTCCATGGTATAATTATGTTGACCAGTTCTTTGTTAAACAAAGGTCAATGTGCTTAAATTTAGCCAAATTAAGTTCATTGAAAAGTTTATCTGCTTATACCTGTAATTCCTTTGTGCAAATTTAAGGCAGTTTCAGAGGGATGGATTGTTAAGCCATAATAGAGTGGAAAACACTGGTGCAAGACGCATTAGAAGATTATCCATGGGAAATGTATTGTTTGCTGTTCATTTAATTTTTCAGAGTGTTGAAGATGCTTTTATTTAAGAACTGACACATCAAAAGCTTAAGAGCTTTTGTAAAATGTTTTGCAGTTTGTGTAAGGAATCTTTAGAGGAAGGTGTATGAAAACAGTCCTTACACATGCAGTCAGCAAGACTTGCAAGATAAATGGTAAAGAAAGCATTAAAGACCCTTGACCTTAGTTTTCATGAGGAAAGAAGCCCACAAACCTATCTGAGCCATGTGGGGGTAAATGAGGCAGAGCTACTTCACTTTTTATTGCAGAGAAGCGGATTGTAGTAAAAGAATATTTGTATTCAGGCTTTTTGAAGTCATTTGAGGATAAGAAGTAAAAAGTGTGTAACAGAAGTTTTTGGTGGAATGTGAGGAAAGGTGAAATCTCACAGAAAATGTGAGGACAAAACTATGAAAGGTGAAAGACTGAAATGAGCCCAAAATAGTATTTTTCTTTATTCAGCCTGGTGTTCTCTTCCAAAAGAATTAAAAGATTGACACTAAAGTCACAGCAAATGTGACTGATCTGATGTTGCTTGTAACATACACACAGAGATCTGATGGTTCAGGATAACCACACAGAAATACACACTACCCTTCACAGGAGAACTCTGGTTTTAAGTCAACGGTAAATATTGTTTAAGCGAAAGCACACTTCAGACAAAGATAAGGGTTATAAACTTTCATATGAGGACTATTGCTGGTATTGTGTATTACTGTCAAGAAAAGAATGACTTGAACAGAGAGACAAGAGAGTTTGATTTAACTTCATATTAACTTCTTAGTCATATTAACTTCTTAGTGTATTGCATTCATTAGTCTTGAATTTTATCTCTAAAAATAGCATTTGAAAGTGCCTATGAATTAGATTTTATGACATGAAAATGTAATTTCTGAAAGAATCAGATATTATACAAGATATGACAGTGCCCAGTGAACAAATTGGGAACAAAATATCACTGTCTTTCCTTAGGTGTGGGTTGAACTCAAGTTTGGAAATAGGTTAAGTAAGACTTAATAGCTGGTTGGTTATTTTTGGGTTTGGTTTGGGTTTGTTTTTTTTAATTGATTCCGAGCTCCTTGAAATACCATTCAAAAGCTATCTCCAATTTCAGCTGTCTGGTTTTGTACAACAGGTTAAATTCAGGAATGACGGAGATTGTAAATGAAGCAAGATTATAGCAAATGTGCATAATTTATAGTGTGGCAGAAAGGATAGGAAAGATGTTCTGAAAAGTGGCTTCTTGTTGGCATATGGTAAATTACCTTTTTTTTTTTTTAACTAAGTACTTGTTTGTGTTAAAATTTATAAGGGATGGTGAAATCATAATAAAAAGACATCATTGTAATAATATTACAACTGTAATGAGGATATCAAGTGCTGTACATTCAGTGAAAGCAAAACGTTTACTGAAAGCAATCTAGATTTAATCCTTTATATAGTACAAATATCTTCAAAAATTAGTTGATTCTTCTGGTCTAGATAGCCTGTTATTGTATGAGTCCCTGCTCAGAGACAAAGCCTGTTTTGATGTAAACAAAACTTTCTTTGTGCTGCTGAAATCACCATGGTTTAATTTTATATATATCTGTAATTGCCCTGAGGAAAGCATTGATAATTGACTCATGCAACTCCAGAATAGAGCCTATATGGTTCCAAAAGTAGATGCTTTATTCATTATCTCTTTAAAAGGGCAGTGTGTCACTGCTACCTGGGTTTTAGTTACAGTGATGTTACTTTTTTCCTCTCCTAGTATGACAGCTATTCCTTTTTGTTTCATTGTTTGTTTTGGTTGGGTTTTATTTAAGCCAGTAAGAACACAGAAGGAGGATTTTTGTAATTATTTAGTCTCCAGTAAATACAGACCTGTGTCTCTATCACTGCCTGGGATTGTCCCTTTTTCTCATTGTTGCTTTAATATTCTTAAAGCCACATTAAAGAAAATTTAATAAATTTTAAATGTCTGCTTTAAGCCATGAAACAATTTAAAATAGTCTTTCTGGTACAGACTAAACTGATTAATAGGCAAGTTACAGTCTAGCATCATACTTTTTTGTTTCTTCTTATTGGAAACCGGAGTACAACAATCAAGCACAATATTTAAAACCTCTTCAACTTCATAGCTTAAAACCTAAAAGATTTGGACTAACCAAGTTTGCCTAGATGCAACAGGGCTTGACATTTTGCTTAGAATTAATGAATACTGCTCATTTATCAATAAATTGATTTATAATATGTAAGTATATTAGTGGTGAATGTTGTGTACATTGAACTAAGGGTCATTGAAGGTACATGGAACTGAAGTAAAAAAATGCTATCAGTGTCCCTGAGTATTAGTGGGATTTTGATTTATCTACAAAATAAATCTAGAATTGCTGATGTCACTTAAGATCTGTCAATTTACTGTTCTTCACTTATACCCCTTGCATTTGGTGTTCAACTGTGTATTTTGTGGTGGGAATTCAGCACATAGAAGACCATAACTGTTAGCAGTCCAGCAGGTTTGAAGCTAGCTCTGCTGAGAGATTAGTGCAAATAAATGCACTGATTCTCTCTGGTCAAGCTCTTTACAGGTGTTCAGCTGTTTCCATTGAATACAGTGGTTCAAAAAATATTAAATGCAAAGTAAAGAATACTTTATAATATTGATGTCAAAGCTTTTTTCAGCTAAGTCATAATGTGAGAAAGAAAGAGGGTGATGTCTCTGTCTTGTCTGTGCTATAATTTAACTGTACTTTGTCTATCCCCGCTGTTCTCAGCTGAAGTGCCTTGCATACAGCGCTTAACCTGAGGGACTTTTTTTTTTTTTCCTTAAAGATAACTAAATAAAACTAGAAATCTGTTCACTGAAGTTTTGGAATCAAATACTTTTCCTTCTGTGTTCCCTGCTTACACGTATGCTGTAGGAGGAAGATTCTTTTGGCAAGTGAAAGAAGAAAGAACTGAATTTACAGTAGATTCTCGGTGCCTGATTGCAGGAGGTATGCATCAGATGACTAGCTACTTGCAAAGTCTCATTGCTGAAAGTGAAACTGCAGGTACCTAGCATCTCCACACTCAGAGTCTAATTTTGTGATTTTGTTGGAGCCAAGTAGTACTTGGAAAAGTGACATTGCTATTGCAATACAACAATATATAGTGCTGTTCATGCAGTATTTGTTTCAGTATTTTGTGTGATCAGATTTAAAGCCGCAAAAGCTTGATGAAAAGCTATGTGGCAAACACTTTCTCACTGAGGATTTTTTCCAAAGCTTTTATACCTACAGAGAGTTAAATTAGGGTCGATGGAGAATTTAAAGTTAAGAATTAATTAGGGTAGGTTGAAGTAGTAAAATGCTTGGTGGAGGAAATCATTGAGGACATCAGTGAAGGGCAAAGAAGTCAAATATAAAAAAAAAAGAAAGTAATCTTTTGTAGAAAATATAATGAGAAGACATACTGTGAGAGTCCCACTTACTAATTCTTAGCTGAAAAATAATGTGTTATAATTGCCCATGTCAAGTATATATGAGTATGGTCACTTGTTGCTTGAAAATACTGGCAGAAATATCTGTGTAGTGTGATCTGATAATATACACTTAATCATAATAACTGAATTAGAAGATATTTTGTTAATAAGTCAAAAAGTGTTTTCTAGAAATTAAAGGGAAAGGAAAGCCTTTAAAAATTTTACTTGACACTAAATAACATAGCTAGTATTGTACCTTGCTATTAATTAATAACCCAAAATCTGGACATCTGGTGGAATCTTGGCACCACTGAGATCAATGGTAAAAATTCTGTTGTCATATTGTGAGAATAATTTCATGCTTTTAATCAATTTTTGCCAGATATATGATGCCTTTACCAGTGCCTTTGCGTATTATTTTTTTCCACTTGAATTAATATATCACACTAGAACATGTTGTCAATGTCAAAGGATACTGCATATCAGCATACATAGTGATACAAAAGGAATTAGCATATTCTCATGAAAGATAATAATGTACTGTTAGGATATCAGTCCTAGTATAGAGACATGTCAATGATGAGTGACAGTAACTCACATTGCACTAGATAGGCAGATGTTATGAATAATAGTTTGCTTAGTGAGGGTGGGCATTTCAGTGTCTCAGCTGGGCCTGCAGGTTTCAGAAGCAGGTCTCAAATGCTTATTTTTCTCTCTATTGCATCTTGATTAGTTTGATGTAAATTAAAGATATCTGAGAGAGATGGTATGAATTGTACTAAAGAAACTGAAGATAATCAGTGAATGTACTCTTTTGGCAATTCCTCTCCCAAGTCATATTTTAAGTTATGAAGCCAATATAGCTATGGCTAGATTTGTGAAATGGATTAAAATCCATCTGCACTCACACCTGAGCCCAAGTTGCATGTACTTGTAGACTCGGTAATAAATTGATTTACATGGTGGTAGGTAACTAAATAGTGATCTGGGAAAGTATTTAATTCTAGTTCTTGGCATGCTTCCTTTGTTTAAAAAAAAAATAAATTTCAAAATGTGGTGTCCATATAACTGCTTGTCTCCCACCACTGTAGGATAGCTTTATGGTTTTCTTTCTTCCTTCTTTGTGAAATGGAAGAAAGCATCACAAGAGACTCTCTAATGGAGTCTCTGCTGAATCCTACCATCAAGAGGACAGGATGATTTCTGACTTCTTCCAAGGCTCCCTCTTGGGGACCTTTTTGCGTTGGTAGAAAAAGGATTAAATAATATTCTGAGGAAAACTAGCTTTTGACTGTCACAGTGTTGCTTATTAGTGGTTGATAAGTTCTGATGTGTTAATAGGCACCTGGACTTCTAAAAAATAAATAAATCAATAAATCTCAGCAGCAAAGAGAAAGTTTTCTTGTTTGTGTTACTCTGGCTGCAGCATACTGGATCAGAGGAACCCATGTGTGGGAGAGAGAAATGTTACTTTCAGTAAAGAATACTTATGGGAGAAAAACGAGGAACAGGAGTAGTGTCTGCAAGAAAATATAGCAAGAAGAGAGCTTTTGGCACAGCCAGGACCGCAGAGAGCATGGAGAAGATGCAAAGGCAGTCCACAGAACTGATGGAAAGTAAGACTTTTTTCAGTTCTTCTAAGTGAACTATAAAAAATGTATTGCAACCAGAAAGCCACTAAAAAATCATTTCATTGACATCCTAAAGGAGAAGACCCACCTTGAAAAGGTATGATAATCAGTTAACCCATTTTAGTTTTATATTTTTTCTATCATATCCTTCGGTTTCTTTAATTGACAATGGTTGTTGTTCTCACATATGTTCTGATGTGAGAATAACATATATAATAAAACCTTGCTAGGGAGTGTATAAAGACCTTTTGGTAGACTTATATGCTTGATGTTAAAAAAGGTGAAGGTAGTACCACCATTTCTGTATTGCTTTACATCGGAGCAAAATATTAATATATTAAATATAATAAATAATCTTGTTTTTTCTGTCTTCTACCCTCAAAATTAAAGATCCACTGCATTATTGATAATCTTGAGAAAAAATACTCTTTTTTTTATTAAATCCTTTTGCTATTTAAACAGAGGAATGGATTCAGTACCAAATAAAAGCTTTAAATCTGTTTTAAATGTTTTTGCTTTTTTACGAGCCTACATTACAAAGCTAGTAGGCACAGTAATAAAGAACTCTATATGTTTCAAGTATTCTACCATCTCTTCTTCTGATTATCCAAGTGTAGCTTTATTTTCCTATTCATGTGTTGTCAAGGAATACATAGTTTTTAACAACTGATGTCTAAGGATGCCATCAGTCCAGTGACTTGATGGTGTCAGTAAAATTTGTGCAAGGCATGAGCTCAGATCTAAGAAACTACTGTACAGCCTCAGTTTAAATAATCTAATTTTATCTGAGATAGTAAAACAAGAACATTTAGGGAATCTTGATAAAGAATAAGTAAAATGCTGAAGAAATTTTATTTTCTGGAGTGAGTTAAAAATCTGGAGATAAGCAGAGACTAACCTCTTAGCTCTGGGAGTTCATTGCGTACGATTCTTATTGACTGGTTCTTATTAACTGTCATGGCAGAACTGGGTATATGGTGTTTCTCAAGGCCTTGCCAACTCATGCTGTGTTGTGTTTCTTTGCCTACAGCTAAGTTTATTGCTCACTCTAAACCTAAAATAAATTAAAAATAGACTGAATGTACTCTTAGAATAAAAAAGAAACAAGTAATCAAAATGTGTCGTCTCCTAAGGTTTTCTGAATGAACAAGAATCTAAACACTTGAATCTAAACAAAATACTTTTTCTTTAAATGATTAATCTTTCTCACACAAAGAACTAAAAACTACTAAAACTTCCTATTTAAGAGCTCATACTGTGAGATTCCAGTGCCCCCTAAATGTTTTGTGACCTCAGAAAGCATTTGCTCTTCTTTTATAAAAAAAATTATTGAAACTTAGAACAAGCTCTCTCATGCATGTCTGCATACATGTCAAAATAAATCTTTGATTAGATGAATTTTGATCTAGGGCTATCAGAAAGTTTTCATTTTAGATTAAAATTTTTAGTTCTTTAGATGAAATAACTTTAGTTCTTTAGGTGAAACTAGATGAACAAGAAACAGCCAACAGCCATGACAGGAATATTCAGGTTTTCTTATATCTAGCAAAAGCTGCTTATCAGTTCCCTGAGTCCATTGGGCTTCAGGTTTAGCAGAACAGTATTGTTAAAATATGCTGTTTATCTCTGCTTCTAGAAGATCAGTAGATAATACTAAGTATGGTTAAAATAAAAGATACTGTATCTGTATGGTAGGGGATGAAACCACTAAGTGTAACTGACCTTGGAAATACGACCTGAGCTTTGTCTTTGAATTACATTGTCATAAAACCAAAGCCAGAAAAAGAAAAAAACACAGCTTTTTGAGGTATGATTACTTAAGCATTTTGCTAGAAGAAAAGTATAAATATTATAAAACTGAAAATGCAAATTTTGAAGAAATAGAACATCTGGTGCCAATTGCTTATAATTATTTTGCAAATGATGTTTTTTCCCAGTGGCATTATATTGTTTTAATTGATTTCCCAATATTTGACAAAAATATAAACACACAGTGCATGCCAATCATTAAAATAACTCTAATAATAATAAAACCACTTCAGCATTCACACTGTAAGTGGTGCTATTATTTGGCAGGTTAGTTATCGAAGAAATGTCTTACTGAAACTTATGTAGACATTCCTGGGCTGTTCTTGTTGGAACAGACATACAAGGGAGGAACCTGCATTTGTATTTGTTGTGCCAATGACACAGGAAAAGGTAGGAGAGGTGCTGGAGTTAAAATGTAAACATCCAGTTAGGAAGTTAGTTCTTTGAAATGTTCTTGGGGCCAGACAGAAAGATGGAGATGCAGCATTTGAAGATGTGGCTGGGGAAAATGAATTGGCTTCATTAGGAAATGGAGACATTTTTGAAATAAAGGAGTAGGCACAGGAGGAGTAATCAAAATTAAATTGAATTGCTGGCATTAAATACAGACAAAAGAGTGAGAAAACGCTGGTGTACATGTAAGAGCACATTACTAAGATTGCTACACCCTTTGAATGAAGTAAATATACATGTATTTAAGCAAATAAGTCTAAGAATAGCTATTGGAAAACTTAGATTTAAATGAGCTTCTGAACATAATATACATGCTAGAAACCAGCATGCTAGAAGAAAGATAAGCATGGCAATACTAGGACACAAAGTGTAAGGGAAACACTGAGTAGACTGCTGATGACTGAAGTTGAATGCAAATGGAAACTATGAAAAAGCAGATATGTATGTGTGTTAGGGAGTAACAGACTTTTTGAAATTTCAGGAAAAAGAGGTTTTGTCTGTAATACAGCTATGAAACAGGACAGCAGTAGTGAGTTCAGTGTGTTAAGGGAACTCAGCCTATGAGAGAAGGAATCTCAATAATAATAATAAAGTTCAATTAGGTAAGACAAGAAATGTCATGGGAGCTGCAGTGCACAGATTAAATTTTCAGATTTCATAAATAACTACTTCATATGGCATAGTTTGGTAACCCCTAGGAGATACAAATCTTGGCCTAGTTGATCATTGTGCAAGAAATGCTGCAAAATGAGCCACTTTTTACACTAATAGTAGCATATTCAGATTTAATCTCCCTACAGAAACATTTTTTTCTAAAGTCAACACATATATAGTTTTAGAAAAGTCAACTACTATGTACAATTAAGAAGTCCTGCTAAATAGAGAGTTGAGGGGCAGCCAATAGGCAGAAAGTTTGCAAGTGGTGGGTAGAATATTTTAAATACTATATTGATAAACTTAGGGTAATTGCATTATAATGTAAAAAAAAAAAAAAAAAAAAAAAAGAAGTGTAAAAAAAAAAAAAATCTAGCATGACTTTTTGGGATAAGGAGGTCTACAGAAGTAAGTTTTCCCTCATGGAACTGGAGTATCATCTAAAGAATAATATAAAAGTATATAACCAAGACATTACAGCACAGAAGAGCAAAAAGAGATAAACAACTTTCAAAGAGCTTGCACAATTATGATCAATACTTCTTCAAAATATCAATAAAGGAAAAATTACCAGAGAGCTGCAAAGCCACTCTAGATGTTCAGTCATAGAAAGTTGTGTGTGTTTACTAATGAAGAGCTCAAGGTTGTTTCAGTGCTGGAACCTTTCTTTGCAGGGGACATGTTACGGGTAATACCTCAAATTCAAGTATTAATAGAAAAAGTTAATTGGCAGGACCAGATGTCATTAACTTGAGTTCTAAAGCATTTCACTTTTGAAAAATCTGTAGTCCGCAATCTTTTCTTTTAGACCTTCTTCAGCATAGTAAAACAGAAAGTAGCAAATTTGCCCCAATCTTTTAAAAGCAATTTTGGAATTACATACACATCTGCTATTTGTAATTATATGCACAGTTATGAAAAGTAGAACTGCTTGTTTGTATTGAGAAGATCTGCGTGGTTCAGTAAAGGGCAGTCATGCCTAGCAAATCATTGAAGGAGTGAAAAAACAGGTGGACTGCAGGACATACCCATCTCGCATTGTATATTTAGATTTTTTCAAAGCTATTCCACCAAGAATTTTTAAAAAGTAGTAAGAATGTAAGCTGCCTTGAGACAACAGGAAAGTTTTCATATGGATAAAAAACTGGGTTAAAACTTGCAGCACTTAATGTCTATTATGGGAAGTCAGGTTTAAATCTTGGCTATTGATGCTCATTGGTCTATTTCTTTTTTGGTGAAGATTTATTAATACAAAAGCTTGGCATATTCTTGATTTAGTTTGCTTTGAAATGGAAAATATTTGAACATTTCAGCCATCTTTATGAGATGGGAAAGGCACTGCTTAAGAATCTTAACTTCTTGCTAATTACTTCCTGAAGTCATCCTGAAGAATTCAATGATGAGAAGATTCAATGAGTGAGTCCATAAACACTATCCAACAATTACAAGTTGTTTCAAATCTGTTAAGTCACCTGAGTCTTCTGTACAAGAGTAAAAGTCTATTGGCCAGCTCATCACTGTATCCGATTTGTGTTGTTGGCTTATTTTTCTGTCTTTTTACAACAACTTGGTATTGGTATTTATAAACAAACACAATAGTATGTTTCAAGAAAATTGACAAATGTGAAGGAATTCTGTACGAGTTGCAAAGCTGTATGTCTCTTTCCGCCGCACCACCCCCCCCGATTATGTAGTGGAACCTTCAGGCACTTCCAAAGATGAATAAATTTATTAAATGAATACACTGAGTAGCAAAATCTTGATTATAATATAAAATCTAGATTGCATTAGGTGCAGCTGTCTTTAGCTTCTGTAAGTTAGACCTGTGAGACTATATCTAGTTTTAAAACTTTATGACTTTGTTTTACAGCTGTAAAGCAGATTGCACCAACACAGAAAAAGAGTGTAAGTAATATCATATACATTATCCTACAGCCAGATTATAACCATTTGAACGTGCTGACTGGAAAGCAAATCCATCAAATATTCAAAGGAAGGTGCCAGCAAGTGATGGGATGTTTATAGTGGGCCTTGTATATGAACGACTTTTGTACTAAGTATTTTGGTCACAGTAATGTTTTTTGTTATTTAAACAGTGAAGTTGATGTGAACCCTATGGTGAATAGTTAGACTGCGGTAAAATAAAAGTATGTTTATGTCAATATGTTAACTCTCCTGTGTGATACATAAGTATCTTCATACTGATATAATACATGTTCCAAAGGAAACTGTTCCAGTCGGTCGTAATGTAGTTAAAGTAATTATGGACAAGGTCAGGGGAACAAAATTCTCTCTAATGAGCCTTCTTTCTCACTCTTGGGAAGTTCAGCACACAAGAATTCATGGGTGAAATAAACGTGCATACCCTTGGAAGAATATGGGTTTTTTACATAATGATTAGGGAGTAGTGAATTTAGATTTCTGGTCAGCAAGAACAGTTTGCACATCTATGCTGCTGAGTGTTTCCCCCAGTAGATTCTCTTGATGCTGTGTTGGTTTGTACGTTCTTCATTGAATGTCCAGTCTGAACTGAGTGTATATATACAAATCACCTTGCTGATTAAAGGTCATGTATTATATGACCTGCATGGAATACCATTTTTTTTAACTTTATAATCTTGTTTGCAATTTTGTCACTACAGTGTTGACAGAAGTAGTCATGATATTTCTGCAGTAGAACTTCATACCATAGTGAACATTGTTATGCAAGGTAGATAAGGTTTCAGTGAATCCATTCTCAAGCCACTGTGAATCTTTCCCTACCAGGTAGCACCAATAAAAAGAGGTTTGTGAAAATTTAAAAATAACGTGCAATTAGTATAATGCTGGTGTAAGTAAAGCTTATCTGCTAAGGCTAGTAATACCAACAGAAACTTACTATGTTGACAAAAAGTACGGTAAATTTACACCTGATGTAAATGAGTTATCTGAGAATATCTCTGTAAATGATATACATGAGTAAATATCAGGTCTGCAGAAAGAACACTTTATGTTTCTTGAAATGGCAAGAGCTGCTTTTGGTGCATTTGATTTTTCTTTTTAAAGCCCACCCTGACACAGGAGAATGCTTATACAAGCCCAAACTTTTATAGGCCTTGGGCACAGGCTCTGTGAGAAAAATAACAAAAATATAGCAAACCTCTGGGGTCTGATCTTTGTACAGGGACTATTTCTGTTGTTATTTCTACAATGCCTCCTACAGTGGGGATGTATCCTCTAGGCAAAACAGTATTGCATATAATAAATAATGATGTTGGAAGCAAAAAGTTTATTCAAGTTTTACTGTAAACAGCTGAAAATAAAAAATCTGTTATGTGCCAGCCATCTTCAGAAAGGTTCTCTGTGTGTGTGGTGTGTGTGTACATCAATCAAGGACAAGCAAAAATAGAAACAACTGGATTTTGAGTTTAGGAATGGCTCATACTTTCCTTCCATCAATTTTCCCTAATACTGTGATGACAAAGTGCCATCCCTGCATGTTCAAAAGTAACAAAAGCAAAAATCAATGCAATTTTTGTGGGTTTGCATATCTTTCTTCATAGCGCCATGTAAATATCAGTGTTTGCTACAAACAATATGTGAGCTGAAAGAGGAAGAATGGCACAGTGAAAACTGTGGTCTTTTACTCTTTACAACATTTTGGGGCATGTCCAAAATCTTTGGTGCTAATGTCTTCCTAAGTCTTAAATTTCCATCCTTACAAGTATGTTGCCAAATATTGGAATGTACCTATTACATAAAAATAGTGTTGCCCCTGCCTGCTGCACTAGAAAGTCTGCAGCCTGTTCCGGTGAGTGGCAGTTTTTAGAGAGACCAGAACTTTATATTGCCACTAACACATAGTTTGGTAAATGGCAGGGGCACATTTTAAATGGAATACAAATGCTAGCCTTTATGGAATTCTTATTAATATTGCAGCTCTAACTTCTACACTTAATAGGAAACATTAGCTTGGAAATTGACAAAAAATTCAAAGAATGCACATGAAAAGGTCTCTTTCCAAAAAGTAAAAATAAAAAAAAATCATTATGCCTAGTTTTTGTATCTTTTTTTTTTTTTTTTTTTTTTTTTTTTTTTTTTTTTTTTACTTTTTAAATATAATATTTTAAAATAGGCTTAAGACTGCTTTCGTAACTTTGACTTAACCTCCCTTGTAGGTGATTCCAAAGGTATAGCTATCAAAGGGTATTTGTCAGCGGTGGCATGTTTCCATTAGCCTCAATTTTGATGACTTGGGACCTAACCAAAACTCCTCTTGTCTTCAGGGTATGTATTAGCTCTTACTTTATTGTTGGCAATGGCATATTTGTTTCTAATAAATTCAGTAAGAATTTCCCACTTGAATTCTGTTCACTTTTGCAGTTTGGGGGATCTAATTCTACAGTGTTTAGTACAAATTCAAATATATTATCAAGACAGTTGAGATACAAGAACTTAAATTCTTAGGCACTGGCCAAATTGCCACCTCTTTTAAGTGAGAAAATTTGAAATTCTGGTTCTGCTGATAAGAAAAAAAGATTTTAGCTGTAGGACTAAACAGGCTGTGCCCAATGCTTTACATAACCACCGTACTTTACTTTGAATTTTGTTCTGTTTGTGTTTCCTTAAAACTTTCACTGATTCCCCTGATGTCAATATATTTAATGAGTTGTAAATCAGTGCCAAATTTAGCTTCTACCTGAAGCGCTAAACCAACAAAACCAAAGCAATTCTGATTTCACTAAATCTTAATGTTGTTTTAAAATAGTTTTTAATGGGGTTAATTTCTTTAGGTTTTTCTTTCTCTCAGGGTACTATAACTTGATTGATATAGTTTCCTTTCATTTTGACATTGTAACACGGTCTCATTAGGCCTGCAATGAAATTGAATTGCCGTCATAATATCACATCATAAAGGCATATTAACAAAATCTCTATAGACTTCTATTGGAATCATTTTTCCATCATAACCTTAATGTCATTGAAGAAGGCTCTTCCTGAGTGTAGGAAGAAAGCATAGGAAGAAACAAACTGGCTCTGGGAGTCTCATATTTAAGACCTAGATTTGTCTTACATTTCTTACCACTTACAGCAAACTAACTGATTTAAATTTTACAAATAAATACTGTGTAGTATCACAGTTATAACTCCAGTAAATTTTATTGCTTATTGTTTTGGGGATTTATGTTTTCATCCCTCAAAATTCTTATTAGCCAGTTATGCTTCACTATTTTGTAGAATGCTCTTCATAATCCCTACTCTTCTAACTTAGGCAAGCAAGATCAGTTTTATCCATTTATAAAATGACAAGATATCGCTGACATCTTTTGGTGGCATGCAGGAGTTGTCAAACTTCCAGCTATCTTTTGATCCTTCCTTGTCGTATCCATAAGGCAGATTTTAAACTTCTTCACTAATTTACTTTCTTTAAGTCTGATTGGTTGGCTGCAGTTTATAAAGCTGAACATTTTATAAAGCTGAACTAAAACTGGTTTTGCCAGTTGATTACAGGGCAGAATTTAAAACTCAGGGAACTTCTGAAGGTTTTTTGAGGCTATTGCTAAACTTTATTTTCTGGACTAAATACTGTGTTTTCATTACCCTTACTTGTTTTAGCAGTGCCTAGGTAGGATAATCAAGGAATAGAACTCAGACAGTAGGCAGTACCATAAGTTAGACATATATATTAAATCCTATTGATAGCCATAATATTTTAATGCAAATGAAAATATCTACTTCAGCAGAGAACAGATAATTTATAAAAATTCTAAGTGGTTAGGTTACCTTTATAAAACTGTGGTGTTTCTTCTACCATATTCTGTCCTTTTCGAACTGCTCTAATAAATGAGAGCTTTAAAGGAGGTCAGCTGTGACATCAAAATACGTGATCTAGATACAGTCTTTTCCAACCATCCCAGAGAATGGAAAGAGGATATGGTAGGAAAGGTTTAGATTATGCTCAAAATAAAATAGGGTATTCACTGAAAGATGGAATCAACAATTCACCCCATTCATTCTAATATTTTCCTTCACACAGAAAAGAAAGTAGAAAAAAAGGATTACTATGAGTAGTAAATGAGTCTCATGTTTGGTGGAAGCTGCCTGTCTCCAAAAAAAGAGTGAGCAAGGATCATTTAGGAACACCATCACTCTCCTCAAGTGCAGTGGGCACAGCAAGTCTAATTCCACAAAGTACATGTAGTAAGCTTGAATGTCTGTGCACGGGTAGTGAAGTTGTGGGATAAATGTTTGGTGCTAGAACTACTCTGTATTCTGTACTCCCTCCTAAATGGAGCCAATGGGCCCATACGTCCTACAATGGTGTAAAGTCTCTGGCAAATTTTATATTCTTCTGATTAAAACTTTTTAATTGTATTACTTTATTTGGCTTAGTGTTTTGCTAGTTAATAAGTTTTTCTATGGCCCAGTCACTGAACAGTTGCATTTCACACTGCAGAATACAGATGCTTTGGAAGAGTGCATACTACAAAACATAGCTTTGGAAATTGAAATATCTGAAGATATTTGCATGATTAACTCCCTGACTATCCTGGGATGATTAGATCTGCTGAAGTCACATGTTTAAAGCATTCAGCCAATTTAATCAGTCTGAAAAGGCTTAATTTATTTCCAAGTGTTTAGTGTGATTATTGGTTTAAATCATAAACAAAAGTTAACAAAAAAAAATAAAAAAAGATGTGGGTGGTGCATCAATTACTACTTTATGTAATGAGGCATACTGGTATTTCATGGCATATTCTAACCCGGAGTGAGAAGTATATGCATATTTTTTTTTCATGTTGGCAACTATGTATTATGTTAAAGTAAAATATGTAGCAAAAGCAACACCTTCCTCTTTAACTCAGCCCCCACTCCCCTTCCAGCCTGTATGATCACAGCCTGAATTTTCACAGCTCCTGAATCATTGAAGTACATTTTCACTACAAAGCTACAGAGTACTGAGAAATGATGTGACAAGCAATTCTCTTTCTCTCTCACTTTCTTTCTCTCTTGAGTATTCTTCCCAGTTTTTTTAAATGAGAAAGAGAATTAATTTAGGTGATACTAAAAACTGTTTATAAGGAGCATTGAAAAACAGGAAAATGTCTAATTATAATGTTTTTTGTTGCCATTGGAAATACAGCACAAAAGCAGTCTGCACTTTTTCAGAGGGCATCCTTTATGAAGATGTTATTAGTCTAAGGAACAATAGCATCATTTATTAACTTCGGCTGTGTCATCATACTAGGCTTTTGTGTTTTGAAAGTATCACTAAAACATTAACCAACTGATACAGGCAGCACCCCTATGAGGTCGGTAAATATTATTAAAACTGCTGAAATATGTATCCACAAATACTTGTTTGATGAAAAATTACCTGGTATTTTTCAGAACATTTACTCAGATGACTGGGAAGATGCTTCTCAGGTGTGCATTGAGAAACCAGGAGCACTGAAGGTGATGAGTTTGCCTAGCGTCAAAGAGAAAGCCAGTGTGAGAAATTAGCTACAAATTGTGGCCTTTATTGCTGCAGTGTATCTTTAAACACACTCCACTTCCTTCTATAAGGACACCATAGGAAAATCGCAACAGGCCTTTTGTACAGCCCAGTATGGTGGTTGGGTATTATCTTTTGTGATGCATGTGCCTTTTTAGTAAATATATCTTATGGGTTTCTTCTCACTGAAAACTTTTTGTTTGTTTGTTTTGTTTCAGCATACCAGAAGGAAATACTTTCCTCAACCTAGATTCCCAAATCAAGCAGTTTTATGTCTTATTTGCACACAAGGTGTCACTACTGTTTTGCATGGTGCAATGTCCCCCTGTGCTTCTGGTGGTGTGCAAGGGTACTGCTCCTGGGTGCAGCAAAAGCTTGGTCCCACCCTACTCTGCAACGATTAGAGTGATTAGGGGCACCCAGTTTGTGTGTTGTCGCTGATATTAATGAACACGCCTTTACTTCCTGCTGACTTCTTCATTCCTATGTATTCAATTTCATAAACACAACAAGGTAAGCAGTTGAGATTGTATTTGATCTCTCACCTTAAGTAACCTTTCTGAGTTTATTTTCTTGGGCAGTTCAGAGTGAATATGGTGTTCACAAAGTGTAACAAGCTGGACTGTGGAAGGATGGATGCTGCTGCGGCTGTGGCACTCTTGTTCCTAAGTGTGGCAGCACCTATGGTGTCATAAATCAAGGGGAAAAAATAACCTTCAATAATAGTTCTCCAGAACATTTCAGAATAACACTTAAATTATTGTTTTAGTGCTGGTTAAGTAGAGTATAAATATGATATTTACCTAATCTGTATAGCAGTCTTGTGTGTTTAAGTACTTGAAATATTTTGGACACCACAATGTGCCAGTGTAAATTTAAAAGGTACTCTCTTTTGTTCTCAGTGTGCATTGCACTTATTTGTTTCAACTCATTTGGAAAATAAACTGATAACATGGGGGTTTGTTCCCAAGATTGATATGGTGCTTTCAGGCTTCTGGTAGGATAGAAGTGCAAAATGACCTTCAGAATTTGCAGAAGTAGTTTGGAAAAGAATAAAATGCAGCTCAGAGGGGTGAAAAGTATTCCATGTGGTTAGTGCCATGGGTAAAACGGCCTTTGACTTGGGGAATTTTTAGTGAATTTAAGTTATTGGCAATTAATACCGGCTTCTGATCAGTAATCTGGGTATTAGGGGAAAAAAAACCCAAACCACAAACATTTAACTAAGCACCCCTCTTCCTACTTTCTCAGGCTCAAGTTAACCCAGTCACCTATCCTGTGCCTCCCTAAACCCACGCTTCTGACTGTCCCCCACCCGGCGTGGGCCGCCCATGGCCGCGGTCCCTCAGCGGGTCGCTGCCTGGTGTGGGCCGCCGTGGGCCGCCTTCCCTCAGCGATGGCACCGAGCACCCCCCTGCAGGAGCGCGTCCCCACAGCCATCCCTCCCTCCTCACGTCTCCTCAGGCATCTCCCTGCGTCTCTCCTGACGCGTTTCCTCACGTGTCTCATCCCGTAGCTGCCACAGCTCCTTCCTGAACACGTTTGAGGGGCAGGAGCCGTGCACCCCTCTGACCGGTGGCAGTTTTGGCGCACAGCGGGTCGCTCCTGTCAGGCTGCAGCCGCCTGGAACCTGCTGCGACCGGTTCCGGGCAGTTCGTGGGCTGCTTCCACACAGGCTCTTCCACTGCAGCCTCTGGCTGCCAAAACCCCACGTCTGTGGCGAGTACAGGTAGGAATAAATCTTATTTGTGTAATTATGAGGGAGGGGATGTCTGGGTAGGTGGGTGTGGAGGTTGTTTCAGGTGGCAATTTCAGTGTTGATCACCAATGCGCTTACGTTGTGAAGGGCAGCAGGCTGCCGTGTGTGAACGGGAGCCTTGCTTGCATGACAGACAAAACAAATTCCTTGGTTTTGGTTATGTTTCACCTGGAATTTAGGATATTGTGCAGCATACTTCACGCTGCTGGAGAGAATCGAGAGGCGAGGATTGCAGGAAGGCTTAGGAAACCTGTCCGGCTGAAAGAGTTTTAATTGTTCAGTTTGAGCAAGGAGGAGGGGGAGCATGATGAGTCTCCAAGTGTCTCCAAATTACTTCAAAGAGAAAGGGAATAATTTGTTTTCCATTGCTTCCAGGGACAGGATAAAGAATAAAGGAATTGAACTGCAGCAAGGGAGATTTAAGTTGAATATCAGGGAAAAAATTCCAGTTGTAAAAATAGTTGTGTCCTAGAATATATTGCTTGGGGAAATACTGTAGTCTCTGTCACTGCAGTACTTAAGAGCAGGCTAAACAAGCATTTTCCAGGGATCATTTAAGCAGAGTTGGTCCTGCTTTGGCTTATGAAGATGAATTAGTTCAGTTCACGAGGTCCACCTTTCTGTTCTGTGATGCAAGTTGATTCAAATCATGAAATAGATACAATTTTGCTTATAAATCGGTTGCTTTAGGACAACAGTCAAGTGATTACCTCTCTCCTGTCCACTATAAGGATGAAGACAGAAGAGAGACAGGTTAATCTTATTTATTTCCAGCAGTTGTTCTCTGTCGTAGAAAGGCTTTTCCTTCCGGAAAAAGATGTTTCTTTTGCTATCTAGTTTCTTGCTGCAGACTACAAATTACAGTACTTTATTTTCTTTGTATGTGTTTCCCTTTGTCTTAATCACAACTGAAATACATTTGGTAAGGATGTTGAACTGCAAGGTTCATACTGTGTGCATGTACATAAATGCCTTGATAAACCAAGGAGAATAACCTATCACATTTAACTTGTTGAGTTCATTAGAATAAATGGCTAATGCATTAAAAATGAAACTTTATGATCCTTACTGGACTTACTTCATTTATAAAAAATAATGTCATGAGATGGATCTTTTTTTATTTATTTTGATGCTAGCTCAAGGTAGCAGTCATGCAGTCTTACTTTACCATATGCCAGTACAGCATGTAAAAAAGAATGCCCCTTTAAAAATAGAAGACTATACTGAGCCTTCAAAATGTCACTACTTCTTTCCACTGTCACTTGCTTATGGCAATCTTTTGACAATTTTATTGGAACAGATAGTTCATTCTGACTGTATTTTCAGAGAGAAATTGCGAGTAATTTTTGTTAATTAAGGAGGAGTTACTCTAAGGAGGCATCATGACACACTGAGTAACTTTTACTTTAGAACATGATTATTCCATTTGTATGCTTGGGTGATGCACTGGGTCTTTTGCTCGCTGAAAGCATGGTTCTTGATGTCTTGCGCTCTTCTCTGACACAGGCATGTTGGATCACTGTCACTGTCAAAGGTGTTGCTGTCTGCATCAACCTGTCTGAATTCAACTTGATTCTTACCTTGATTTCTCAGTCACCACACCTTTGGTATTTCAAACCAGAAAACATTTAGGTCTGAAAGTATGCCATAATTTTTCAAAATGTTTTCAGGCAGTAGAGTTAGTAGAACTAAGGGTATTTTTTTGAGAACAGAACTAGACTTAAATGTTTGGAAAGGAAAATTTTCATCACTTAAAAATGGTCACTCTTACTGTTTTGTTGCTTTTATCCATGGTTTCTGGGCTTTATTGATGACATAGATAAAATTATTTAACATAATTCTCTCTGCTATTTGGTTCTATTTTTTGTAGACATTTGGACATTTTCACAAAAAATTCTCTCTTTAATATTCAGCTGAGTTCAGCTATGTGCCATGCCAGTAATATTAATTGGCTGGGCTTGCTGTTTAGAAATTTGCACCACTGATTAAGATATTTACTGGAGCTTGTGTTTGACTGTAATAGATTTAGTTGTAACAGAACAGGATATAAAGAAATACACCTAGGAAACAGTTTGGAAGCATCAAGGATGACAGGTGGCACTACATAAAATTTTCTAAAAAGTATTATTAGACTGTTCTTGCTAAAAGACTTGCCTTATCTACAATTTTTTTTATTTTAAGGACACCTGGTGATTAAAAAGATGACAAAGTTTATTTTGAGTACTGTGCTTGAAAAAATTTTTCATCTACTGTAGATTTCTCTCTCTCTCTATATATATATATGGAAATAAAAAAGCAGTTTTTCAGCTGCACAAGTCTGCCAGTTTCAAACAGGAAAATCCTCATCTCGACCTCAACATGATTATATTATGTACAGGGTTATGTATATAATGCATGCACAAAATTGTTCTGTCTTTATTTTCATGTTCTCTGTGCCAAATTCAGTTTGGATTTATTAACTACAGTCTGATTTGATAGTAGTCTATGGACCGGGAAAATATTTTTGGTGAAATTTTAACAGTCACATCACATTATGTAACAAATGTATTGTGTCATGTACTATTCTTTCAATTTCTAGATGTTTTACATGATGTAAAGTGATCTGAGATATAGTAAGTGATGTAGAATAATGCTTCATGCAGTGTGTCAGAAACATGTTTAATGTTCCTGAATGTTCTTTAGCTTTATGTCCATTTTACTGATCTGGAGTGATAAGTAATCTGTTAGTAAAAGTGCAGGTATGGCAAATGTAGCAAAAATATCATGGGAAAAGGCCTGCTCAGGTATTGCTGTAATGAGTGGCTTCATTACGTTTGGATCAGACCTATAATATTTACATTTATATTGTATGTAGTCTGCCTGATAGCAGACATTTACTTTACCAGGTAAGTTGAATGTGTTTGTTGCAAGGATTACTTAAGATATACCAAACTTCCATATTATACTGTCTCCCATAAATAGCTCAGTGCCCTTTCTTGAAATTCAGAACATGCTCTATCATGCTTTGCATTTTTATCTTGCTCATTGAAAACTGGAATTTCACATCCTGAACTCTGACTGAGAGGAAATATTAGGTCAATACATATGACCAGAAGTCTGATGCTGTGCTTGGCTCTGGATCTTGAAAGCAGTCAAATCCTAAGATTAAGATCTGAGTTTGTTGCGTTCCAATCACTTCTCAAAGTGTATTTAAACAAATGATTTCACCAACATCATCCTTCCCCAGTTGCTTTCATCAGCCATGTAACATCCCAGATTCTTGGCTTCTCTTCCAGAGACTTTTAATTCTTTTAGACTGCTTGTTTACTGACAGCTGTTCTCTTCTTACCTACTTGTTTTTAAAGGAAAAATTAAAATTTTAAACTATCTATTTGCAAAATCTTCATTTAATAGATGGGTTCACTGGTGACAACCAGGAAGTTGTCATTCTTTCTTCTTTTGTTAGAATGCAAATCTAGTGAGAGTAACCAGGGGAATAAGGAATTTTCTGTACTCGAAAGGTACACAAGTGCATGCTGAAAGCATTGCAGGCTCCTTGTTATCTGTATATCAGTGGAGCACTGTGCAAACAGAATATAAAAATAATGCATGTGAAAAGGAAAAAGAAGGAAGGATATACATTAATGTAAATTTACTAATAAGCCCTCAGAATTATTTGCATGAAGTAACGTGGAAACTGAGAGTATAATAGGTATGGATACCTTTTCGTGGCTTTTTGGTGATTGTTTGTGCTTAGTGTACCACTGCAGATTTCAAACAGATGTGAAACTGTTTTCAGTGGTCAGAAGTTTCCTGCTGCATGCAGATGTTCAGTTCACAGCTGCATGGAGTAGACACAAAGTTGGTGTTGAAAACTGAAGAGAAACTTGTGATCTATATAGCGTGCTTTGAAAATATAGGCAAAGTCATGCTAGATAGTGCTGAACTTGATGAAAAGGTTCTGATTAAGTGTTAATGCATAGGAAAAGTGAGTGAAGTCAGTGTTTTGTGACTCTCATTTGTCAATCCGTAGTTACTCCAAAAAGAAACAAATAAACAAAACCTTTGGATTTCTGCTTTCAGATGTAATATGACTTGGGTAGGCTTTTCCTAATGTATTTCTGTATTTTCTTCAAGGGTCCTAATCCTCACTGACTTACTTATGTCAGGCAAGCTTTGCATTTATGTTGTCTTTTAATACCTTGTGTACAGTGGCAGTAGCTTGTAATGAGATACAGTGAAATCCTGAGAAACTCAATGTGACAAAGGGCAATCCTGTTATTGCAGGAGCTGACTCCTGCACAGTGTACTGAAGTTTTGGTAAGTCTGTGCAATGGAATATTTTCCAAATATTAACTAATGAAGTGGGGAAGCAGATGAGGAGGCAAGTCGTGGGACTCCTGCGTGGAAATCCCATGTGGCAGAATTGATGTTTTGCTAAATGTGGGACTGTAAGATGGAGAACTTCACTAGAAGCAGATAATCTTCAGCCTTCAAAGAGCTGTAGTTATTCAGCTTGTAAATTTGTATACGGAGAGGAAAAATTTAATTTCCAAAATGTCCCAATACTATGTGTGGTAAGTCTCGTATTATGGTTTGGATTATGAGGAACATCTGCTTTTCCTGATGTTTTCAGCCAATGTAATGATGTTTTTCAGGGGTTTTTTTAATTCAAATTTTTAGGGAAATTTTAATTAAATGGCATGCTTAATTCTGAAAGAGCCACTAGTTGCCAAAAGGTTAAGTTAAATAATATGTTACATCTTAATGCGATGTTTGCTACAGTGATATCACCTGTGCATGGAATTGGAAAAAAACGTTGGTTTTACAAAACTAAGGTAGTTGTATGTTGTGTGTTTGCTTAGAGGTAAGGAAAAGATCGGGTTGTGTTTTGTCCTGGTTTTGTGCTCAAATTAATCTCTTTTTCTTTCCTTTTAAGTATTTTTGCCTTGGAAAAGGTCTAGAACATTTATATTGTCTGATGCAGGGATTTGAATATCTTTTCTGTTACTTTTTTTCCTTCAAATAAACTTGACACAAATTACTTTTTGGAATTCAGTAGAACTGATGTTCTCTATTCTCCTTTTGAACTCTGCTAACATTTAACCAAACTCATCTTGACAGTTTACCATATCTCTCTGGATTTACTGAAATCAACATGACTCTCAGTCACTTGACAGGAATTGGTTTAATTTGCAAGTGTGAAATGGTTGTTGCCAGCTATAAGTACATAATGTATCTGGAAAAACAATTTTTATTTTTAGGCCCATGACAAAGATACTTTGCACTACACACAGCACATGCTTAGTGAGTTGAAAACAAAACAGAAGGCTATCAATCTCTAAATTTGGATAAGTACTTTAAGGATCACTCTATTCAGGGTACTAACTTATTGATTAAACATGTAGACCATTTACCAAGTGCACCTGACAGTTAATCAATAATTCTTTGCTCTATTCACCACCATTATCGATATTTAACATTCCAAATAAAACCTACCTAATTTTATCTGTGCTATATTACTTCTATAATTAAAAAAGAATTAATAATCTGTCAAAAATTACTTTATAGACTGTGATATTTAAGCAACTCACTTAAGATGTGAGCATCAAGATTCAGGTTTCAAAGAGCTTTGGAGTAGCAATAATATCTCCATAACATGTGAGTTGTGCTGCAATTTTGTTAAATCTTAGTAACATTTAATTCTGCTTTCTTGAAATTCTTCATGGCTATTAACATAGATTTGATATTCTTTTCTGAAAGATCTTAATAATCAGCTGGTTTTTTGTTGCATAGTGTAGCACACTGCAGTTTGGAGGTGGATGCATGTCAGAAGTGTGTAAGGAAGTGATTCATGGTTATACTCCATACTTCATGCAAAGACACTTCTGAGACTTTGGTGAGATACAGTTCAGTCTTGCTGGGTTTGTAGGGACTTAAAAGGAGTTTGATGTAATTTCTGATGTTTTCAAAACAACTTACATTTTTCTATTTATGTGAGCTATTGAAATTCTTCATAAGCAATTCCTATGTGATAGGAAAATACTTGTCAAACTTCAGCTAACAATTAGATGTGATTTAGTATGGCTGAGAGATGTTAAACTACAGGCAACTCCTCTACGTCCTTATGCACCAATTTCTAAGGAAATTGAGTGTTTTCGCCTGTTTTGGTTTTTTTTTTTTCAAATAGTATCATGTTGTTGAAGCAAGTAACTGTTATAAAATTATTGAGCATTTATTCTTTCCAGGAGAATGAGAATATTAGTGTGTCATCACATCAAGTCTAGAGCTCATGTATACTGTAGTATTTTGTTAAGAGAATTTGGATTAGGAAATAAAGAAGCACAAGTGTATAACGATATAAATAGTATGTTAATGTCTAGAACTTATCTTCAGCTTCTTTTCATTTTTGAGAAATCCTTTTCAGCATCTATCTAAAGCATTAACTGTAAAGTTTAAGCGAAAACACACAATTCCTAAAACTTCATTCATATATGCATTAACAGTATATGCAATATTCCAAATACAATATAACAGCAGCTGTCTGCTGGACTGATAAATGACTGACAAAATACCCAAAATAATACACTTGGGTCAAATATTCTTTAGCAAATGTTCAGTATATATGAATTTGTCTAAAATGTGATCATTCTGTAGTCTGATGTTCTAATAATTCTTGTACTAATCTTCACTCATTCTTGTAGCAGTTTTAAATTCTAAGATTTAAAAATGCTTAGTAACACTTTATAAATACGAATGCTGATGCAAAGAAATAATTAAGATTATTGTGAAATTTTACATCAGTTATGTTTTTTATTTGTATGCAACTCAGGATACAACTTTAAGACTTGGGCTCTTCTCTCTGCAAATCCAGGAGCTAAGTGGACTTGTTGCATGACTTGATCTTGTGTTTAGAAAGGTTAGAAGTTGATTGGTTTTCAGTTTCACTAAAAGAAATGACCCCTGACAGATTTTTCATTACCTTGAGACATTGTCAACAGAAGAGGGTTTTTCTTATCTAGGTCAGTCCATTTCATTTGATAATAGAACAGTACTGTGGTTTGCAACTAGCATTATAATGTCACGGAGGACATGCTATCAAGAGTTCAGGCCTGAGCCATGACATAAATATACACAAAGGTATGATTTGTCATAGGTTGTGTTGTGTGTAGTAGTGTAATTAATAACTACCAAGGCTAGCAATACTGATTGTGTGACTGCAGAGATCTTAGCATGACACACCCATTTGATATAGTCCATGCTAGACTGTATTTCCTTCTAGAAAATCACAGCTGACAGAAGTAATCCATGCAGGCTAGGTTAAAATTAGCTCAGATGTGCCCAACATTGCTATGATCTACCTTTACTTGGCTGAGGAAGGGCACAAATACCCTCAGTTGAGCAACATATTAGCAGGTGTGAGAGAAGGTCTTTGTTGACTAAAAAGGTGCAAAATGGCTGCGCAGAGCTTGAGCAGTAAGTAGGTGAGTAGTATCACATTAGTATCACATTTATATATAATATGCAAATGTATTTCATGTAAATGTCATGAGATTCCATTTTATTTAACTGTCTAATCTCAGAGTGCTATCTAAGAATATCTCAGGAAAGAAGAGTTACAGTATCATAAGCTTTAATTATAAACCTCAATTATGATCCTTCTGGGCCAGTCGCTGCCATTTTTGTAAATGCTGCTTTTCTCTGCATAAAAACAAAGGTTTTCATTATGTCTTCCTCTTTTTGTAACAGTATTTTAATGAAAAGTTCAAGTGGAACAGGAGCTTAGGGTAGCTAGCAAGTGTAGGAACTCACTGTTGAATAACATAAACATGGTGCATCTTTCTCTCAATTAGTCTAATTCTAATATCAGAGCTGGTAACATTCTCCAAATCTGTTTTGATTTTGCACCATTTTTTTACTTTGATGGAAAAAGCAAAGCCACTGCCAAAATACGCATAATGTCACTCCGAAGAATGAATTATTAATAAAAACAGTGAAAAAGCTTGGTCCTGCTACTGGCAATAACAGAAATTCTGTTGACTTCAGTGGGGTCAGGGCTTGCCTCTCATGACTATGGACAATGCAGGGAGAAAAGGCGGCTGAAAGCTATTTTTGCATTTCACAGTCCTTGGGATGCTTTATATCCCTTTTTAACACACAGTTTCTTGAAAGAGGATCATGTTAAGTGCCAAGAACTGCCCCAGTGTCTTGGAAACAATTTCTGATCTCTGAATAAATGATTAGCTGCAAATAGTGTGCTCATATCTGTAGTCTTTATCACCCTTGTTTCCATCATGTGCAGGATTCTCTGTTTCTTTTCTACAGAGAAGGAGCTAAACTGACAGCTTTATATATGATTCGTGCTAGATAAAAATTTATTAGAATTCACAATGTGGTTATTATCATTTGGGATATTATGTGCCTGCATAAGTTATTGTATAAAGGATTAAAAGCCTAAAAAATGTTAATAATAAAGCCCCCAGATCTAATAACTTCAGAGATTAGAATTAATTGAATTAGTCTTTGATCTTGGGTGTTAAGTTTTTAAAGAAAAGTTCAGTAGGCATTTGCCATTCTGTTTTCACAGAACCAGCCATTGCTAAGTGTGGGGTTGGAATGCATCTGTACAGTCATCTGTAAGGCAAAAAAATGGACATCAAAAGCAAAGCTGAAGAAAATTTTTCCATCCTGCTTTGTGTCAAGGCAATCAGAACTGAAGTGATTAATGTTCACAATGTATAGATATTTTAGCTTTTAATTTTAATTTGAGAAATGTTTGCCAAAAGATCTTTACTAGCTGATGAGGTGGTAATAGTTAAGAGTGGTGAAGGCTTTGCATATGGCTGTCTGAACATTATTATTACACGGGTTAAAGTAACACCTAAATTATTCAGTGTGCATCTCTCAACCAATTAATATTAGCTGTGTACACTTATTCAAATTGCTCTGTTGTCATAAGCTTCAGGCAGGTAGTAAGATGGGAACTGTTTATTCAAGATTATTATTTTTATGTCAAATCTGTAAAGCTATTTTATTTAACATTATTCTGTCATATATATTTGTGTCTAATGCAAATGCCCTCAATTTTCTTTTTCAGTTACACAGTTGTGTAAGTAAGGTGTTTGTGTAAGTAAGGTGTTATGCTGCTACGAAAATCCTGGTATGATAGTCAAAGAAGGCTCTATCTCCTGTTACTTTCCTTACAGTATCGGAAGTGGTAAACATATATCTTCTCAGCTGCCTGCTTTGCTACAAGTCATGTTTTTGCAGATAACTTTGTCTTTATATTTGTGTTGCTTTTTATTATTCAGAAAAGCTGTAAAAACTCATTCATTGCTGAGTGAATATAGTGAATCCCAAACAGAAATATTTCTTCCTGTCAGATGGTGATGTTTTATCTGAAGAGGTATACAATTACCAGAAAAGTCGGGGGGGGGGGAGAGAAAATAAAAGAAAGGAAAGGCAAAACCAAAGCAAAGCTCTACAGGAAATGAGTATTTAGGACATAGTCTTGGATATTTGTGGCTGTCCGAGATGTGCCGTGCTACCTGACGGTATCTTAGCAACTTTGAAAAACTATTAAAACATCTTTAATTATATCTCTTACCATTCACTTTTGCCTGCAGTGCATCTCCAAGCATGTCTTTGCATTTGTATATGCCCGTATCTGACAGTGGAATTTACTAAATTCCTGCATTATATTTGCTGTGATAATTAGTAAAGCACAGTGAATATTTCAGAATGAATAATTTATCCCATTAATTTATCCTCTTAAGTAATATATAAACAGGATTCAAGATTTTTTTTTTCTATTTTAAATTATGGATCAGTTGCAAGCATCTCTGTGAAATGTGGATTCCTTAATCTTTTCAGTTGTGATGATTACTTTTGTTTCTTCAGTTGAATTGTATGATAGCTTTGTTTATTTCATTGTCTTTAACAGCTACCTATTTATTAAGTTAAATATTTTGATATAGGCAGATTTGAGATATGATTCAATACATGGCTGAAATGAAGCTTTCCAGTAGCAAAGAACTATGAACTATGTCCTTGCATTGAGAAAGAACTTAGTATTTGCTATGTTCAAATCTGTAAGGGATCTAATTTCTCCTCTCTCCTTTTATTTCCTAGTTTTCTCTGTTCCCTAAATATTAGGGTGCTCTCAAGCTCCCTATTGTTATACACCAACTAGGTCCCTGAATGCGAAATGCAGATTCTGGGAGGACAGAGGTGAGAGAGGAGAGTGCCGTAGAGATACAAGCTAACCAGATTATGTTTGATTAGGCTGATTTGTAGTCCTTCAGATGTACCCTGTTTAACCTCACTGTAGTTCCTCCTGCATTATTGCCTTGCATGACATTGCAACACACTGCAGATAGCGACCTTCTGTGCCCAGTGCCAGAACTGTGTGTGGTGGGCAGCACCCTGCACTGTTCCTGCTCCTGTCTTGTGAAGGTGCATAAGGTAGGCTGCTCCCAGCCTCCGGGATTCAGTGTGAGTGACAGGACAGAGTTAGCCCAGCAGTTTGGAAAAGCTTCCCACCTAGCCTCCATAGGCGAAGTGATCGTTAAGATCTGCTCAATGCAGATTTTTGTGTGAGCAGACCTTTGTGTATCATACATCAGTGTGATTTCTAAATGGAGAAGTACCATCTTCACGCATCTGTATTTCTCTGAAACAAACCTCGATACCCTCATATATGCAATTATGCAATCTCATATGTAATTAGCAATATCAGTAAAGACTGGGTAAGTAAAAGGCATAAAGGACCTGAGTTACCCTGACATTAATAGGTAGCATTCTCTTTGGCTTCAGTGAGTTTTGCATCTGCCTGCTGACACAGAGCTTAGACACCATGACTCATTGTGCCATTAAACAATTATGACATGGGAAATTAGGAAAAGGTACAAACACTCAGGAGACTTCTTTATCTTTTATGATGCATGAATAACCTAGAAGTGACTGCTGCTGCTGCTCTCTCCCCTTTTTTACACTAAGATATTCCTTTGGGTTGCATACTGGAGTATGAATTTGTCCTGTGACTATCTCCCACTAAAACATAGTCTTTTGATACCTTCCCGGGAGAAAAAGAAAAAGAAAAAATCCTCTAAAATTGGAGGTCCTGATCCCCTTTGATCATAGTTGATAGAGGTGAAGTACTTAGGTCTGACAAAAGTTCTTTAACTGATTGGCAAATATAATAGGAGTGCATTTAGTAGAATAGTCTGCAAAAACTGAGGTCAACCACTGATGTTATGTTATCCCTTAGATCTAACAGGAAAACATCTATTTTGGCCCTGAAAGAAAAATGTGGTTACTGTCAATCTAATCTATGTTAAAATCACAAAAGAACTGAAAAAAAATGGTGCGCTAGTGAAACTGCTCAGTGTGGCTGGTGAAACTTTTGCATTCAAGAACAAGAAATGCTCTAACGATAAAAATCTTATGCTTGTGCAGCTCCTTTACTTTTTAGTTACTCAAGAAAATGAAACTCCTATTGCAGTGGGGGTAATGTCTATAGATCTTAATGTCTTCTTCCACATGAAGTAACTATATATGGTATTCTGTATATGATCATGCATATATATGACTGCATATTAATAAAAGCAAGAAAACAATAAGCACATTTTATACCTTGAAGCACATTAAACGATAAAAGGTCTACATGAAAACAGTTAATGCAAAATTAAATATGTAAACTAGTGAGACAAGAAGGCCTGTCACTTAAGTTAGTTAAAAACCCTCAGGCTGGAAGGCAGTTCACTAGAACCAGAGAATCTCAATTTTCCACATGACAGGCTACCATCTCATTTATAATGATGTTTTAATCATAAGACATCCTTTCTTTTAAAAGGAAAAAAAAATCCAAGTTCTAATGAGCAAGACTTACATTGAACAATTCTGTCATTTCTCCCTTTAGCTGACAGATATTGCTGTTGGATTGCAAAGTTTCATTTAAGAGAAAGTTTCATGATAAATGTTTCCAATGTGAACTAGTGAATGGTAGTCAGTTGTGATTATCCTTCAGTTCATTACAGTCATGCTTCTAACTTTCACTGCTGACACCCTATTTCTGAAAAGTATTGGAACTCAATTGAATTGTTCCTTTTTGATCTGAAAGGCAACGTCAAACTGGAACCTTCAAAAGAGATCCTACCAAAATAGGATGCATAAAGTTTTATTAACTTCTTTATGAGCAAATATAATTAGAAATTAAGAAAACATCAGTCATGTTCCATGTCATCCCTACTGTTTGAAGAAAGTGGGGCTTAAGTCAGATTGCTATAAATAACTTCTTCTCAAAGTCGGTTTATTGAAAAAATCTATTGTCCATGAGAATGTGAAAGCAATAAGGTATTTTGTGGGGTTTAGATAACTTAAATATTTTAATTAACCATGATAAAGGAAGTAGCACTGAAATCCTGAAAAAACAATGTTGAAGTGCTGTAATAAGCAAAACGGGTTGTATAGTGTTGATACAGTGAGTGTATCAAAGTAAATTAGTTGGCTAAGACATACAGATGTTTTTAAAACTCTTATCCCAAAGCTTTATTAATGTTGATATACATGTATGTGGAAGCTAGCTAACTAATTATAGCAATATGCTTTAGCATTACTAGAGCTACTACCTGAGTTTTTAAAAACTTCTTCAGTGCTTAGAAGTTCAACCTGCAGTCCTCTACTGTTTTGGGTAAGCTATTGGAAATTACTCAACATGTAGCTTGATTCAAAATAAGGATGGCCATCACAGGTGGGGCATGAGTGAATATATCAAAACTGATTTTATTTAATACTTTCAATTTTGTCTGATTGATCAAATAAGCCACACAGTATTGTATCTATCCACAGATGGATGAATGTGGACAAAGCTGCAAAATTGTTGTACATGGAAATAGAACCGGTTTTTAATGTACAAATCATTCATACAATTGCATGAACATTCATGATAAAAAACAAACTTTAAAAAGTAAATCAATTGCTTATAGAAAAACTCATTATGATTCTGCAATAGTATACTTAAATTTTTTGTTTGTTTCAGGTCAGCCCCTTATCACATTGGGGGCACAAGCAAACAGATTCACTGATATCAAGGGAAATATTGTTGCCCTATGCAAAAGTTCTCTTACAGAGCCCTCAGCTGAAAGAGCACCCAGATACTACCCTCTAAATTTACTTCCCTTTTGCTCATGCAGCTAAGATGATACACTTCAGAAGACTTATGGCTATTTTATTCTGCACTTCAGTTAACTCAGGACCTGAAACTGCTGATTTGACCATGAATTGCTAGGTGTAATTTAGATTTGTTCTAATGTTATTAAAACTTAAGGCAGTGTCTGTAGCTGTTTAAACAGTGTCAGGGCTGGAGGAACATGAATGTGGTGCTATCTTTTTCTTTCTCTCATCTTTGCTAAGTAATAGCAGGTATTGACTCAAGATAGTAGGAAACAAAACATAAAAATACACCAAGGTCTAAACTCTGAGACATATATAGGGAGTACTAATTCTTCTGCAAATTCCTTTGATTTCTAATAATAGATAAATATTTAGATATATTAAGTTTAAAAAAAAAAAAAAAAAGAAAAAAAGAAGTAAATAAATGGAGTGGGTAATAAGCAAACATTTAGCCTGATTGTCTGAAATACTGCGTACACTTTCCACTGACACACAAACTGGGTCCTGGGTACATCTCAAAAGATGGTATTCATTGTATAAGACTGGACTAATAAGAATACCAGAACAAATAGATTTAAATGGTTTGAAAAGAAAGCAGTATCTGAAAGAGAGTAGTAGTCATTTTAACTTAAATGGGTTATCTCTTCAGTCACCATCACCTACTAAGTAGCTATTTAAACTTTTTCTTTCTTAGCATTTTTGTCCCTTTCATTAATAGGGCAGATTGGCTGAGTTGAGAAAATTCTATTTTCTCTGTTTCTATAACAGGCAACTGGGAATTCCTATAATTGTTTTAAAGCAAAAAATCTGATACTTACTTGTGCTTGATTTCATGTCTTTTTTCCTTGGGAATTGAAATGTTTTTTTAAACTAAAATCTTGGGAGAAATGTATTTTACCTTATGATTGACAGGGAATTACCAGTATTATGAGATAGAGGATAGTATAAAAATAAAAATTGGTGGTGGTGTAGAGAAGAACTTGTTCAGATTAACTGTATTTGCAAAAGTGATTTTTCATTCTAAAAGGCTGCAAAAATATTCGAAATTCAGTTGTTCTTCAGTAAAATAAAAGTTGAAAGTGTTTCTATTAAAATTAATTAGAAAATGATGCTTTGTCTTCCTACAGCTGGCCTCAGGGTGTTTTTAAGATTTTAAATTAAGTTCTAAATATAACTGAATTCTGTAACTTTTAATCAATGTCAGTTTAATACAGCCTCATAGAGCTTTGCTAAAAAAAGTGTTATGCAAACATAGACACAGTAACACTCCACCCCAACTAGTTCTGTTTACAAGGTATTTATTCACGGTAATACAAATGGGCTTTCACTACTTCACAACTCATGACTCAGCTGAATTCAGTGGCAGACATATATTTGGAATATGTAAGATAATCAGTGAACTAACAGGGCATTCTGTTCTCAGGCAAAAATCTCACTAAATGAGCGGGAGCTGTTATAGTGGTAGACTCTATATTTTGCAATAGTATCAGTTATTGATGCTCAGTATCTTATGATCCCAAAGTGCTTCACTAATGGTGTTCTTCCAAGAAAGCTGTTGTGGTTTTGGTTTGTTGGGGTTTTTTCTTTTCTATCCATTCCATAGATGGGAAAGGAAATAATAATGGTAATAATAATAATAATATGACAATAATAAAAGGATTGGAATGTACAAAACAAGCAATGCACAATGCAATTGCTCACCACCTGCTAACCGATGCCCACTTATTTCCAGAGCAGTGATTCCCCCAGACCAAGTCCCCGCAGTCTATATGCTGGACATAACAGCATATGGTATGGAATACCCCTTTGGCCAGTTTGGGTCAGCTGCCCTGGCTGTGTACCCTCCCAATTTCTTGTGCCCCTCCAGCCTTCTCGCTGGCTGGGCATGAGAAGCTGAAAAATCCTGGACTTAGTCTAAACACTACTCAGCAACAACTGAAAACGTCAATGTGTTATCAACATTCTTCTCATACTGAACCCAAAACATAACAGTATACTAGCTACAAGAAAGAAAATCAACTCTATCCCAGCTGAAACCAGGACGGAGGGCTGTCTCTGGACTAATTATATCAGTGATGCTAACTACTTCTATCTGCGTATGGTAACCTTACTGACTTCTCTTTGGATGCCACAGACAGAATTTCTGAAGCTCTGATAACAGTGTAAATATAAAAATCCTTCTTAAAAATACTAGTTTACACATGCTACTTTGTGTCTATATGGTAATCTTCATCCAGTGTTTTGAATGGCATGGGCAACACTTGTTAGGGAACCTACCCAGCATGACTGGGATTTATAAACCTCCTAAAGCTGAATAAAAGATAACTGAAATCCAAAGCTAAGGAGCTCAGATAGATACAATCAGAAAGGGAGGAGCAGGTTCAAGGGGCTTTGCTGATAGCCTAGGGATTTTGGTAGTTTGGGTTCAGTCTCTTACTCTTCACAGATACGCAGCCTTTGGAAAGACTGGCTGACCCAAGTTCATTCCACTTCAACTGTTTTGTGAGGCAGCTTAGAAGTGGATTCACTCATGAGATTGAGAAGCACCTCCGGAGGGTATGTCAAATATTAGGTGTACTGAAATGCCCTGTGTATGAACCTCTCTCTTTTTTGATGTGGGAGCAGCATTGAGCTTCTTTGTTTCTGCACCACAGTGCACTGGTGAGGACCTGGAGGGCATCCTCCTTCTAGGAGTTTAGTTGGCCAAGTAAGAGTTTAGCCGATTGGGTCCAAGGTCAGCTCCTTTGCTGACCAGAGCTCTGTTATGGAAAGCAGCTGTGTGGCAGGTTTTGTCTGTGTCTGGTCTCGTTCTGACCCTGACCCAGACCTGCTGGCTCACTTTCCAGGCTTGGCCTCACCCTGCCCTGTCACTGTAGACTTTCTGGGTAATCACTAGATTGTGCCCAATCCTGACCACTGTCTCTGGTCCTGATCCTGACTTGAACATGCAGCTCTGCATCCTGGCTACTTGTTGGTAAGATCACTGCCTTATTATTGTGTTCTGCTCCAGGCTTACCTCTCTGTGTGGAGCAACTGGCCCTCACTGCTCCCTGACGTGCTTGAAGTTAGGTGGGATCAGTCGGGGCCTTCGTTTCTCTATCATTAGTTGTCCAGACAGAGGACATTAGGCAAGCGTAGGTAAGTTTGAGGCACTCAGCCTCTATATCAGTACCTCGTTGTTACACAGCACTGTAATAGTACTACATAATAAAGCCTCACTGTTTTACAGCACCATAAGAGTACTGTGATAATATACACAATGTAAATAGATATTGCAGCATAAAAAGTTTGTGTTTGACATTTTTTTAAAGGAGCTAGGAACAACATTCAGTGGAATTAGGTGTGGAATTTAAACTTCTTACTTTCTTGCAGCTTTCTTTAAAAATAACGTATAAATTTAAGAGAATCTTAATTAACTTTTTGCATTTGAAAATCCATGAGATTTAGAATTACATTTGTATCTATGTCCAGTATAAACTTGGTGCTTAAAACTGTTTTTTAGCTCAGTGATTTGTTCAAGGTCACATACTAATTGCTGGCAGAGCTAAATAAAGAATCTAGGACTATCTGCTCTAACCAATACATCATACTCATTACTGGTTATTTTTCTACTGACTGGCTCATGGCTCTGGAACACCATGTCTAGCTGGCTGAGTTATTACTTTCAGGTTTGTAGAAATTCATAAACGTTGAATGCTTCAACAAATAACTACCAATCTAGAGAAAAGAATGGCAAAGTATCCTTAACCTGCCCTTTCTTTATATAGAATCTCAGATTTATTGCCAATTTCATGATGATCTTGGCCAAGCTTAATTTTTTTAGTAGATAAAACTATGACTTCATGATAGATTCCAAGACTTTGGGAGTTAGGCTAGTGCAACATAGTGCCTCTAGTGCAGATTTCTTTTTTTTACTTTTTTTTTTTTTTTTTTTGTTAAGAGAGTTTTGAGTAATGACCTGTGATTTATTGGCATACTTCATGAAAAAACCATTTAGCTGTGTTGTTACAGGGAACATGCCATGTGGAATGTGAAATTGTAGGTAGGTGATCTGACTTGGACATGATAGTTTTATTAGAAATCTCCTGGTGTTAGTAATCTTTTTATCTACCTTTTTCTAGCTCTTTGAATGAACTGCTATGACAAGCAACCTCTCTAATGTTATGTGAATGTAAGGGGAATAATATTTTTGTGAATGTTTATCTGTTAGTAAAAATAAAGTTGTATTTTCTTTAGCTAATCAGAACCTAAAATATAATGACTCAAATTATTTTTGATCCTAATACAGTTAGGCAGCCAAAACTCCTGGGACTGAGCAGAGCTTTGAAACAGACTTGATGCAGATTATTTCTATGCTAATGTCTCTGTTAAATGAGAAGCAGCACCTATGAAAACAAGAAGCGGTTCAGAGGCAATGAAGAGAAAGAGACTATCGTCTTTACGCTTCTTTCCCTGTGTTTCTAATTACTAAATTCAGTTTCAGTAGAAATTGTGATTTACATTCAAGAGCTTGTAGAAATTGGCAACTAAATTACATGACATTAATGCTGTTCAGTTCCAGGCTTTTGTGTCACAGAATTGCCTCTTTGTATATTTTTCCCCATTGAATTCCTCAGTCCAGGATATTCTTGTCTAGCTTAACAGTACCTTGAGATACACAGTATAGGGAGCAGTACTGGAATGTTAAGGGACTATTTCCCCTAAAATGGGAGAGATTAATGAAAACTGTAGTATATAATTCTAGTAGCACAGAAGGGAAAAAAATCTACCTTTATCCTGAAAATATGCTTTATGAGCTGAAAATAAGCTTTCCTATTGGCTATCCAGCCATTAATGGAATTGAAAAGGAATGTTCTTCCTTTCACTGTTTGGAAATTCAGTAAGGGCTGAAATGGGCAGAGTAGAATAATGAAAAGAGATTTGCTTCTCTTCCTCTCTGCTGGGTATGGCTGTCACAATATGATTATCTTGTGTTTCTTTGTGACTGCAAGTAAGACAAAGTGACTTCCCAGCTGTTAACGGGAGACTGACATTGCAGTAGATCTTTTACAGTCAATCAGTTTTCAGCAAAAGCAAAGAGAATGAAAATAAGAAATGGCTAAAAAATTGGGAGGGAAACCTGCAATTTCTGTCCATCACCAGAGGCATCTTAACTGCATGTTTGCAAGCACTAGAAAGCTTCAGGAGATTGATTTTGCACAGCATTAATAGGATTAGATGCAGTCTGTCTTTGTTTTGACATGTTTCTTTTTTGGACCTTTGTAATGGGAAAGAGGTTTCTCAGACTTTGGTCTCAACAGTTCAGAGAGGCACATAAAGCACCTCAGGAACTCAGAAAAGCTCGTGATTTTGCTATGAAAATACATCATCCATGAGCAGATTGCTTACTGGGTTATATTTTGGGTCTGAATAAGGTATGTATGTAAGGGCTTTACACTCAAGTACAAGTATCAGTTATCTGATAACCTGTACTAAACCAGATGGGCCAGATAATTATTTACAACTGTGCAATATGTTGCTGGTGGTAGCTGGAGTATTCCATTCAGTTTTGGGCTCCTTAGTTCAAGGAGGGTATTGACAAACTGGAGAGGCCATACATATGGAGCCTAGAGCACGTGACTTATGAGGAGAGGTTGAGGGAGCTGGACTTGTTTAGTCTGAAAGATGAGACTTAGAGGGGATTAGGCAGTTCGCAACTATGTGAAGAAGAGTTGCAAAGACGGTGAAACCAACTCTTTTGCATAGAGGCAGAGAGTAAAGCAAGGACCAGGAGCTACAAGGTCACACTGGAGAGATTCACAGTGCACATTGGAGACAACTTCTTCAGTAAGACAGTAGAGGAGTATTGTAATGGGTTACTCAGAGAGCCTGGATGTTTTAAAGACTTAGCCATACAGGGCTGATCTGATTTTGTACTGCTTCATCCAGAGGTTCCTTACAACCAGTGTTTCTGTGATTCCATAATTTTAACTCGTATTGTTAAAATCTTAAGATGAGATGAAGAAGAAAAAACTAGAAGACATTACTGATATTCATTGCATTCTCTTAATTGTTTCTTTTTTTACATAAGAGAGTTTGTAGTAGACAGAGTCCTCTTACTGGTTGTGTAAGAAAAGAAAGAAAGTCAAAATGTAAAAATGTTACAAAGGGGATGATACCATATGTCTAGATTTGCTTTCTTCCATTCCCATCTCTATTTTCTTCTTGTATGTTAAATGAATGTAGTATTGTTCTTACCCTTATGCATACAAAAAAATGATAATAGAGTGCATTTGTGGTAAGATATTTAGTAAGTGGCAAGGTCATAATTTCTTTCTTTATACGGAATGTAATACGGTGTTAATCTAAATTTGAAGAAGGTACTGCTTATTATGAATTTTCAGTCTCTATTAGTAGTTGACAAATTAATTCATACAGTAGTTGTTAACCATTGCTGAAAGTCTTCTTTAGAAACAGCCGGTAGAGTAACATGAAAGTGAGGTTAAATTATAACCTGAATTTATCACAGAGCATTGAAGAACCTGAAGTACTGTATGTTGAACTGAAGAGACAAAACTCCATCATTCTGTTCTTGACTGTATATACTGAAAATATCTTAAGTCCTGCAACTGAGAAGTTTGCCAGACATTGTTATCAATGGACATTCATTTTTGCCCACATCAGAGACCTACCTTTAGCAGATGAGAAGATATACAGTGTTATTTTAACCTCTGAATCCAGCTTTATGATGCTAATCTGTAATTCATTAATTGCCTTTTTAATTCAAGATCCCCGTTACTGGCTCCCCAACTATGCAACTGGTTAAACAAGAGTAAAGTGTCCCCTGTATTTTTAACAACTTGTCTGTATTCACCAGTTCAGGCTTGTCCTAAACCAACTTGCCCATACCTCAGAAGAGAATCCTTTTAATGCAACTTCCATGGTGAATGAATTTTTAATCATTAGAATATAATTCAGTAAATATTATTATATAAGGTCGATCTATTTTCTAGATGTAATTTACTGTATTTGAATGAATTTCTTCATTCTTTCTTGCAAGTGAAACAGGGTTATGATATAACAGAAATCCTTTTGTGGGGACAAATACAATGTCAAACTCCCTCCCTCAACCCACATTTCCACCTCTGCTGTCTGTTCAGGTAACACGCTCAGCGCTTGCATCTGAATTACAGAGGCAGTGGTTAAATGATCCAAGCTAACTGAAAATCTAGTCTCTCCCATGTGTGAAGAGAAAATGGAAGCATGTCATCTGCGTTAGACTCATCATAAATTTGATTTTTCAATTGGATTGCTGTAGATTTGACAGATGGCCTTGTTTTCTCATTTATGTAAGCGGTATCATCATGGTTAAAAGTTTTGAATGTACATCTGATTTTTTTAAAGAAATATTCTCATTTTTGTTCTCAATTTGACATCCTTCAGATCTGCATTTAGCAGCACTTAACAATGCAAAACTTTAATATATTATTATAAAAATTATATGAGCTTTGGGTTGCAAGAAGTCATAGCTCTAACTAGAACATTATTTACTGGGTCACAAGCGTAAAAGTTAATGTACCAGAGCTTCTATCTTTCTCTTTCTTTGGATGGATTGTAACTGTAATGAACCTTAACTGATTTCTATTCATCTGGCTTTTAACTGCTGAGATTTGCAAAGAGAATTAAAGATAAGACCCTTTATGTTGTCATCTTTTCTCCTTTCATTTTAGTTAATAATTTGAATCACACATTTCTGTTTAACCAGATATCCAGGGCATGAACAATAATTTCAATAACCTCCAGAGTGGCATCACATTGAAATGCAATGCAAAGAAAAGAAAAGAAAAATGAACGACCACATGTCATGATGTGTTAAGAACAGCAGGACTCAAAATTATTACTGCTTTTAGTAGTTCAGTGCGTATAAGTTTAGTAGTTCGGTATGACTAGCTACCTAAATAAGAAAAACAGAAAATAAGTAGTAATTTGAGTGAGTGGCTTAAATCTGAATATTGATTACTCGGTCTCTGATGTGTATTTGCAGCTTTGTGGAAAACCACACTTGAGTTACTGAAGCCGTGTTTAGATTTGCATTTATGACACAAGATGTAAGAATTTCTGAGGGTGTGCCCTAAGGTTCTTTGTTCCTCAGTAGGCTATACCACTGAACCTTTTCCAGACAATGGTGGGAGAATTTTTGTGTCCTTCTCTCCAAATGTAAGGAAGTACTGTAGGACAGCATTAGAGAGCTGTCAATACTTGGACATTGTCACCTCTCTCTTCACAGTCAGTAGGCTACTAAATTCCTGTGTGCACGCATCTTTCAGTTTTACCTTCTGAGTCAGCTCAAGTCTAAAGAAATGCTGAAGTGAGGTAAAAGGACAGTGTTTAGAGCAGATGCATTTTAGGAACAGTGCCAGAGTAATAACACTGAATTCCATGTAAATCAAGGCAAACTTCATTATAGGTCAGTGTGGTTATACAGGTGTTAAAGTTCTTGGAAGTGACACTGAGAGTTGATCCTTACTTTGGTATGTCTTGGTCCCAGAAGGTTAAGGTAGCAGTTGCACAAGGAAAGTGTCTGTATTCTTCCATGCCGGTCCTCGTGATACTTCTGTGTGCTGCCATAGTTCAAGTCATACGTTAGAAAAAAAAAAAAAATTACTACAAATTTAAGAATAATTTCTCTTGAATCATCTCAAATAAAATATCAGAATGTTTAGGCAGAGATGTTTGGGGTTTTTTTCTCTCTCAAGAAAATAAGAGAGGCTGAGACATTCCAAAAATTCTTTGGAGCAGTCAGTGTTCATATTTTTGAGCCAGTTCCTGACAACAGATAGCTTTATTTTATGTGCAATGCACACAATAATTTAACATCAGATTTCCTTTCTGATTGCTGTTCTTGTGACTGATTTTTATTGATATAATTCTTTTCAGATCTCTTACTTGGGTAGTTTTTCCATTTCTTTGTGTCCGGTGCTTGTTCTATTTTATCTTAGCATAATATTTACCTTTTAAGAATTCTGCACGAGTATATGCAAATTCATTTTCTTATATGGACAGTAGTAGTCAAATGAACAGTATTTAATCTGGAATTAATGAAATGATTAATGCCTGTGAGTGCTAAATAATTGAGAGATTCATGTATTAGAACTAGTTTCTTCTTCACTTCCTGATGTATTTAGACTTCCTCCAAGCACTTCAGTCTATCATGCTGAAGATCCACATAACGTGAGCTAACTAGAACAACAGAACTAAACCCAATGCAGTCTTTGCAACAGAAGCAGGAGGGAAAGCAATCATCTGTGTCAGGCCTCCATTTATGCTTCCTTCTCCAAGTCTGGGCACTGAGATGAGTTCTTCCATGTCCCTGAAGATTAGCAGATTTAGCAGATTTAGATCATTTCAGAGTGGATGAATGTGGAACATGACTTCTGAATTTTCTGGTTAGCATCTTGGTGTACAGGCTATAGGTATTACTTATTACTGCACTTGCTGACAGAGTATTGCATGAAATCACTAAGAATCTATCTTCTGTTGATAATATATCTGGGTTTCTTCTGATTTTCTTTTTTTTTCCTGCACTGGTATTGTTTGCATTATTTATGTCATTTTGGAGTACTGGCTTTTGAGGAATGCTCTAACGCTGAACTATTGTGTCACAACATTGCCTTTTTTGTTTTAAGAAAGGAGAACTGATGGGCAATACTGAATCCAATTCCCAGCCAAATCTAACGTTCTCAAGTTCATAATCCTCTCTCCTGCTCACTTTTCTAATAAAGTCAAAGGTCCAGTTTGTAAAGAATATTTGCAGGATACAAATGTTTGAACAAAACATAGAAGTTAATAGCTATTTCCCAATCTGCATTGTTTAAATATCCTGAGAAAAGTTGTTATCATGAGCATTTTCACCTATTTGCAAAATTGTGTCACAGTGACAAAAATAAGATGGAGGCTGGTGAATTTACCTATCAAATATGACAAGCAGAATACATTAGTTAGTGCTTTTATGTCACTCACCAATTGAAGCAAGTTCCTGGGGAGTTTAAGGAGAGGTTTGGTCTATATATTGAGGAAATAAACACCAAGCCAGATTTTTAAGAAGGATGAATGGGCATGGGTCAATCAATGTCAGCGGACTTTTGGTGATTCACTCAAAGTCTGTGAGTCATTATCTGTACAAAACAACTCACCCCTCTAAAGTAAATTTAGTCTCTGCTTAAAAGCTGAGCAGGTGCCTGTGCTTGTTAGGAGAATATTAAGTCTAAACTCACCAGAGCTGCTGATTTTGAACCAACTGCTAGGAGAAAAAAACACTCATAGAAGTGATGAGCATTGTCAATTGGAAATAATATTTTTCCTATATAAGCACAGCATTGCATTTCAAAGAAATGTGGATGTTATGCATTCCCTATAGCAGGAGGGGTGGAAAAAAACAAACACTAGAACAACTTCTGGAGGCAAACTGAGATGTGAAAGCATAGGTTTACCTCTGTGATCAAATAGACTGCTAAGGGAACAAGGAATTAGGAAAAGTAGTTTTCATTTGAGTTCTCAGATCACAGATTTGACCTGTAAAACATTTGTATCATTCATCTGCTCTTTTCGGTCATTGTTGAACAATATCCATGGCTGAACGATACTGCTGAACATGCATTTTCAATACACTTGAAGCATGCTTATATTTTTTCATCAGGCAATGGCAAAACCAATGTCACTGTAGGATTTGAAATCACACTGAAGGCAGGGGATAAAAGACTGCCTGTAATTTCAGGGGGATGTAGAATAGCCATTGCTATTTCCCTTCATATTGCTGAGTTTGGAGCAGGCCTTTTTCATGGGAATGCTTGGTCTTCCAGTGAAAGAATATTCAGTGATATTAACCAGGAGTACCTGAGAGTAGCTGCCACAGGGAGAGCTCCTAGAAGGGTTTGTAAATGCTGATGCCTAAAATCCATCCAGAATCATGCCACTCTATTAAGGAAAATTATCATAATACGCAGTATCAAAAATACCAGAAATATGTTTTAATTGGATGAATTGATAGCAAAAAGACTTTCATCAGAATTATAAAAAGTTATCAGGGTAACACCAACAGCATATTTTTAAAAGAAATATTCCTCAACATTCGTGTTTGATTATCTCCTTATATTTACTATACTCTCATCTGTGTAACTTTACACACTGGAATATTACTATTTTCTGTTGTACTGGGAGTGCATAACAAAAATTAAATTGACAATGCAAATGATGTCTGTTTAGTCCATCTTGTTCCTTTATTATTCAGTATTGTCTGTATGGTTTAATATTTAATTCATTGGTTTTTGCCATTGAGTCTTGATTTGGGGTTGGAGTAAAGCACTGCAAATGTGGGGGAGATACAGGCACTGCAATTAGCAGTTTTTCTCAGCAACAGTGGCAACATTCCTGCTAAATGATTTGTTATGTTCTTAATTACTGGATTATATCTGAAATCAAGTATTCAACTTTGCATATTTCTAATTTGTTCAAATTATAGTCACATCATTATGTTCAAATCACAGTACCCAAAATGTGGTTTTGCTACAGGATAATTAACCAATGACTTTGAAATATGCAAGCAGGGAGTCTCATTTAGGTAGACAGCACAAGAAATAAGAGGAGCTAGTGATGCATTCCATTGCATTCTTATCTTTTGAAAACAAAGCTTCAATTTGCTTTGTTCTTGATTGCATTATACCATGACAGATTTTGTGATCTATAGTTATCTTACATTGCTGCAACATTGAAACTCTTCACCCTTTAACATGCGCTCCTGAACTAATTGCTTTGAAGTTCCCAAAAGAATTACTCCAGTGAAAAATAAATAGAACTAGCAAGACAGGTTCAGCGATATGAATAGTAAGAATGATGAACTGTGTATACTATGATTCTTGCAATATTCCAGCCAAATTATTACATATTGGAGTATTTATATACAGAAGGGGCCATATTGTATCTTTATTTTTCCATATCAATTGAATTTTTTACCAAGGATAGGGTAGAATGGGGTTTTCAAGGAATTGTCAAGTGATATGTGCAGTAGTGCTGCTCATGGTAATACTGTTAAGAGTTAGAAGGGTGCTTTTCCTACTTTCATTTTCTGATCCATCCAGTTTATCTCTTTCTATGAGGGTCCATCTTTTCCACATCAGTAATATTCTTAAGCCTTGTAAAAAAATGTATATAATGTGTGATGACTTGAAATGGGTACTCTTTTTCATGAATGATTTTGTCATAGTAAATGATTCAGTTAATTTTTTTTAAATGTATGGATACATTTTAGGAAATGTTTGAGTGGGAGTCTGTGTGTTTGAATACTTTATCACAGAGACCTCATGAATTTATAGTACTGGACTGTACAAAAGTGTAATTTATTGGCATTTCTGAATTCGATTACTGAATTTGTACTGGAAATTCCTCTGCTCCCATTCTGTTGCCTATTCTTCTTCTTTTTAATCCTTACTCTAGTAGGAAAGGTCATTTTTCTATTTTTAAATTCTATATTGAAATTGGTTTTATACTACTGCTTTTCTGTCTGATCATCCTCACTTAAGCCAATGGGAGGATGCAAGATAGAATGCTAATCCTCATTAAAAAACATTTCAACAAATTTTCCCATTCCTGATGTGAACTCTGATTTGGAGTATGCTCACATAAATCTATAAAGAGAAGCTTATAATTTAATAAATGTATTCTAAACCATTGACAGATTAATTTAGAAACAGGGGTTAGCAAGGCAATGCTAAAAATCTATAAACGTCTACCTACCTGCTGCTTAAAGACTGTTAATGTCTGTACAAAGTTTCACAAGATGATTGCTAGCACGATACAAATATTACAACAGTATATTTCACTGGTGGATGGATATAGATAATAGTGTTAGGTATGAATTGACCTTCTAACTGAATTTTGTTATGCATAATGTATACTTAGCAGATAAGGGAATGCTTGAACATGCTTGAAAGGTGCACAGAATGTATTGCTTTTGTAATCTAGAAATCATTCCTTTTTATTTAGGTGTAAATGTAGTTGCACAAATGATAAAGAAAGTGTTCTATTAAACCCAACAGAGAGCTCAGGCACAGTCTTCATTAAAGTGGTACAAAGACCACACCATCTGCTACAACTAGTCCCAGCTCTCACTGGGTTTGTTTGCTCAGTAGTTCCTGCTGGCTGAAGCCACCTGTTCACTTAATTAGAAACACGTTCTTAAAATACTGCATACTACAAGCACTGTGTCTCTCAAGAGGTGGGGTTTTCAGGCAAAGCAGCAAGTTGCAAGGCGAAACTTTGTTTGTATCTTAAGTTTGGGAAACTGAATAAATGAAAGGAGGAAATAAGGTTTAACTTTAAGAAAATACTTCACCAAATTTTGTTTTGCTGTAGGTAGAGGACGATGTGTTTAATACTTTTTTAGCAGTACTAATTTTATTCAGCCCTACTGAACTCGGTTAAGATGGTTCTGCATTTCACTAGCATGAAGAAGAGAAAGTTGTGACCTTGCAAACACAAAATTAAAGGTAAAATAAGAGAAAGTACAGCTCTTAGGTTTTTACTGTCATCATAAATTAAGATAAAAAATGAAAGCAAAAGTTGCATTTGAAACTTGAATGTAACAAAATGGAAAAGAAAGTTCTCTAATCTGATCTAAAGCATTATTTCCTGCTAATCAAAATATGAAAAATGTTTTCAAGCAGACTAAAGTAGAAAAGGGAATTAGGCCTCATTAGAATAATTGTAATTTACTGCTGTGCAAAAGAAGTCTACATGAACTCTAAACTTCACAGTCACCCCAGTAAAGGTAAAAGTTCTACCTGGTTTTCTTTTCCACTGGGCAACTGCCTGAAAGCAAATAATGTCGATAGTATTTCCAGCTGTTTTACTGGGAAAACTGTGACCTGTCTGGGTCCCCCTAAAAAGGAAAGAGAATTTAAGAACGGAAAAGAGAATATTGACATGAAATGTTAGGCATTGGAAGCTGGTTTCTGTTCCAGTTAGGATGTGTATACTCTGCAGCTGGTTTTGTTAATTTCCTTCTTACTCAAAGCTTCTTAGTAACTATGTAATTGCTCTGGTTTTATAATGGCGTAACTGCAGGATTGGTCCACTGAATTAAAGAAGTTGATTGGAATTACTGGAACTGTGTATAATAAATAGATCAGTGTTCATCTCTTCTTTGTTTTACAAAGTTTATGGTTTTACCATTGTTTGGTAGCGTTTGCAGGGTAGACTCATCTCAAACAAGCACATGCATATCCCTGTGTAGTCTTTCCCAGCTGAAATTGTACAATTCAACAGCAACCTCTGAAAATATAAGAACTTAAAAAAAAATGTGTTCTTCAGATTTGTTTTGCATAACTGTAGGACTAGATCATTATATTAAGAAATAAATGTTAAATTTTTTTACTGTTAAATGTTGGGCCTGGAGGGTGTGTCTCTGTAACTTTATTGCTTGCTTTTATGCTAGCAATCTTAATGAATTGGTTAATTACTTAATGGGACTTGAAGATAATAAAACTTCACTAAGAGTTTAATATTAATTATGACTATTATCATTACTAAGTATTACTCATTTACTGCAGGAAGGACTGGATCATGGCTGCTGGTACAGAAGATATTGTGGAATTCACAGTATCTCTTAATTTTGTCCTCTGTTTAACTCAGGGCAGTTTCTGGCTGTGATGAGGGAGAAAGAGTTGAATCACGTAAGTGAATTATTCCCTATTGGAAACTCAACAGTGTATACAATACTTCATGACCAGTCTTATTTCTTTCTCCCTCTTATCTCTCCTGGTACTGTACTCTCATGATGTTGCAGCCTTGAATTATTTCTTGCCTTCTGTAATTACCTATCCTATTATATCCAGTTTCCTATCCAGTCATGCTGTAGTTATTCTTGCTGTAGTTATTATTCTCTTTAACCCTGCAAACTCCCTTTGGGGTCCGCCTTAATTTTGGCAGTTCTAGGGCTGTATATTCTTCATCTTCTGATTTCACTAGTAAATCAGATGTCAGTGAAATTCAGTGTAACAGGTCAAGCAGAGATAGATCACCAATCATCCTTTGTGTTTCTGAACTGTAAGTTTATATTTCTGTGAACTGTGTGTGTGTACTTCTGCTCTTTACTTGGCCATGATCTATATATCCAAACATAGCATGTGACTTAACAAGTCTGGCCATTTCCACAGATGCAGATGAGGAAGGATGTGGGCCCTGTCCCTTCAGAGAACCAGGGACACAGTCCAGTCAGTTAACATACTGTGAATTTACAGCAGTTTAACCAATCAGTTGTGTAACCTCTTTCTTTCATGGCATTGGATCCTAGGACAAAGATCAGAGAAGGTGTTTTGAGTATTCAGCTCTGAGCAACTCAGGAGTCAGTAGCAGATTGCTCTTGCTGAGATGCATTCAGATGTGGACTAGGTTCTTCCAGAGGTCTGAAACAGAGCAGGATTAATTGTTAAGGGAAGTTAGAATATAGAAGCTATCAACTATGGAGTACGAAGTGTAAGAAAAGATGGTAGAAAAATATAATTAGAGAAACTGTATTTTTACTCAGATACATATGTTTTCCTGTTTGTATTCTTTTTTCAAAATTGTAGTTCAGATGTAAATTCAAAAAAATAAAATAAATAACATTGTATATGGAAGAATGATGGGTTGAGTAATATTCAAAGGTTGCTGTGATTTTTTTTTCCCCCAGCTGATTTAATTGGTTGTTTTACCAGTTCTGTGGTTGGCAAATACCTTTAGTCATATACATTATACTAGAAAATTGACAAGTACCTTTTACACATAAAATAAGTTGAAACATATATTGAGAATTTGTTGTTATTTCTCTTTAAATACCATAAAATATGGATGAATTCTAAGAAGGAGGTAAATGTATCTGAATAAAATTACTTCTGTGTATGTCAAGTTGATATAGCAGTTGCCATGGTAAACAAACATTGTACATAAATACTTAAATAAATAGTTGTATATTTAGAGTGGTAGCAAGCTGTTAACCAAGATTTAGACACTGATAAACAAGACCCTGTAGAGAATCCTGGTGCTTTCAACTGTCTATATATCTATTCAATTAGCAAACTTACAATTCAATAAAAGCTAATTGTTCCAGCCTTTAATTGGAGGCTGGAGAAGCAGGCGAAGGAGAAAGAATAACAATAAACATCATAGGAAGTTTTAAGAGAAAAAGGAAGTATTCTGAGTCCAAACAGCTTACCATCACAATATAACTCTGCTCCTGAGACTGTGGCCATTAAAATGGAAAATAAAATTCTGTATGAGTTGCAAATCCAAATGTTTTGATGATGAGTTAAATCAAATATTTCAACACAAATTATTATAGTCTTTTCAAAATGATAGACCTTGAATGTTTTTGTTAGCCCCAAAAGAAGATTAAGTGCATCTCTGTTTAGATTATGGGGGAGGGCAGCATTCCAGCTAAAGACAGAAGGTGATGTCAGACTGACTGAAAACAAAAAGGATTTGGGGCTAAAAATAAGCAAACAGAATGAATTATTTTGATGCTACGTCACACCATATTAAATAGTAGATTTTGAAGTTATTCATAAACATCAGTGTTCTTGTATTCTGTGTTTTAATATGATATTTGCTTGTGTTCCAAGGCCAGTCAGGGATTGTAGTATTTTGTATGTGTCTCTTGATTTTTAACTATGCTTAGCTGCTCAAAGATTCTTCTCCTCTTCCTTTTAACTCGTATCTCTCCAGGCTTATCCTAAGGCAGTTAAGTTTTGTACCTCATTACTTCTCTAATTTAGCCATGGTATAATAAGGAATTATTCATGTTAACAGCTTGTTAAAATAACTTATCCCACTTTTGCTATCAGCAGTCCTGCCCCAACTTAAGTACTTACATGCTTTCCTGCCAAGAACTTACCAGTGGTTTTCTGTGTGGGTGATAATATGGCCTGCATGTCCTTATGCTCTATTTGGGATTTAAATTAACATTAGGACTGTATCCCTGTGCTTCTAATTAATTATTCTAATAATTAATTATGCTGTATTACCATCATCAGTGCAGTTACTTTTGTTGTTGTTGTTGTTGATTATTTGTGGTCACGCATAGAAATCATCATTGAACCTTGTATTTTCTATGAAAGTAGGTTTCTGTAGCAAAAAGAAATAATTGTTATTCAGGCAATAGGTAACCTGTTCAAGATTAATGTCTGTCTGATGACAGATCCTGTTTCATCTGCAGCAGTGCTATTTGGGAATGATCTAGTCAGAAGCCAGTGAAAAATCTCACTGTTGGGCAAAGATTTTTCCACTTCAGAAAACAATGAACCTGAGATTGCATCAACCTTCCTCAAGAAAACTTTCAAGGTTTACATTTTTGCTCACAGTGAGGAACAATACAGAAGAATCTGTGCAACAAACAAAATGCAAAGTTTGTTCAGAGCAGAAATGTGGCTGAAAGTTTTAAAAATCTTGTATTGCTCTCATCAGTTGGTTTTTTTTCAAGGAACTATAGTCCTTCATCAGCATAATGCAGAGAGGGTGGCTGCTCCCTTGGGGGCTGGGAGCCACCTGGGATCCCCACGGGGACTGGCACGGCTGCGTCTATCCAACTGTCTCTGGCCAAAGGAACAGGACAAGCTAGCAGGGGAAAGCTAGGGGCAGCCCCCAGCCATCAGGTACCCCTGTGAGGAAGGGGCAGGGCTGACGTCAAGTCAGGAAAGAGGATCAGGAGCCTGGTGACCATGACCAGAGTGAAACAGCCCCGTCACTGCCAGCCATGTCCATAGTGATGGGACTAGGCTGAGGTCAGGGTGGGACATCAGCCCGTGGGTTGGAGTATGGATTAACGGGGTCAACGGCCCGACCCAAGGCCGGAGCTCAGGTGGGGCCAAGGCAAGGGTCTCAGCTGAAAGCACATCCCACAGGCAGGGACTCAGCCCTGGGCCCCTGCAGCAATGCCTGGGAGCTCCTTTGCAAGGGGGAAGGAGGCAGCCTGCAGCCGCGCTGTTGCTAAGTTGGTCCCAAGTTCCAGCAATGGACCTCCTGGTGGGGGCATGCTCTTGGGGTCTTTATACACAGTTGAAGACTGGCGGCGTTCTTGCCATCTGAAGTCATTCTCACCGTCTTTTCTGGTTTTAAATCAAATTAGTTGTTATTTATCTCATCTATAAAATATTTCAAAATTAGTAGACCTGTGCTCTGAGGTCAGAAGGACAGTGGGCATGATCTCCAGACTGTGTGATATGATGTAATTCTGTTTCCTGCTGGATGTGCTTCAAGAGAGTTATTGTGATGAACAGATGAATAGTTCTTAATTGTTATCTTTTCCAAATAACTGTAAATGTAGCACTCCTTTCTCATATGCTTATCATTCATTATGATTTATTTTACTTCAGGGAGAAGCAAATAGAAAAAAAAATGGTGCTATGCATTCAGCAATCTCATAGTACTAAGGAATTATTGCAGTATTTCTGTAGTGCAACAAAAAAGACATACAGATTATTTATTCAATTATAATATTATTTATAATGTTATTATGCATTTTGAATGGTCTAATATTTAGTTGGCCCTAGAATAGATATTTTTAGTAAATTGATCACCATTTGTCTACCCATTTCCTAGTTCATATAGGAAAGATATTTTTGAGTAGTGAATAATTTCTGAGTATAAACTGATACAGTCATGTAGGTCCAATTAGTTATTCAGACACTTATCCTAGATAAGAGTTCCTAAGTATAAAATTGATCATACTTTCCATTGTAGATTAAACCTATCTTAGGTTTTGACCTACTAGCAGCTTCCATGCTGAGTATCCCTTGTGTAAAATTAATAACTCTGGAATACTTCTGTCTTTTACAACTTTAGAAACGTCTTAAAGTTTACAAATCTTCGGCAAGATCAGCTATTTTACAGTTAGAGAGGGAAAAGTTAAGAAGAAAGAACTGCATTATTCTAAAATGCAATGCATCTATCAAAAGTTTGAGTAACATGGCAACGTTGTGCCAAGAATTACCGTTGCCATGTATTCCTCATATGTAACCTTCCCAATAACCTGTATCAGTTCTTTTGCACTTGACCCTAAACTTTCTGATTTGTAACTGACACCCATTCACATTTTCCCAAATCATTGCCTTTATAGTCCAAAGAATCTGCAAAAGTTAAATGACTCCTTACTTTCTGTCTTTGCCTGTATAGATCACAACTTAGTTTCATCTGCCATCATACCATATGTACAGAAAGACTTTTTAGCTTCCCCGGGAATGGTTTACATTTATTGCCTGTCATGACAAACCTAAATGTGCAATTTAGATGCTTAGCAACTCTGTTCGTTTTGGGTTTTATTAACAGAGAATAGATAACCACCAACTTGAACCCATTCTACTGTTGAAGCATTTTGTTTTACTTATACCATCCATTTTTCTGTCTTTTAAATTGTTCCTAATTCAGGACAAAATTAGATCTCTCATCTTAAGGACAGTTGAGGTTCCCTAGAATAGTTAATAAGGAATTTTTCCAGGAACTTTATAATCATAGATGCCACAAAAAGCTACCTGTCATTATGTACATGATGCATCTGATGAATGGCTTGGGGAGGTAAATAAATAAATTGTGGCTAAAGAAGAATAAACTAATTAATTACTGTTTGTGTTTTCTTGCTAGGACATAAGACACTCATTTAGAGCTGCCATTACTTGTTGGGTAAATATATTCTGAGAATAATAAATGTATAAGATTATTCACTGTTCAGAGTAAATACATGATTAGTAGTTGTCAAAATGCGTATTCTTGACAACAATAGGGCCTAACAGCTGCTTTGCTGCACTGTGCCAGGACTTGCTCAGGAACTCCTCAGTTCATGGACCAGTGAAGCAATAGACAATAACAATTCCCTTGTTGCCATTAAATTTTGCAGAGTCACTGTGGATGCCAGGTGTCACTGACATGTGAAACACTAATAATTCTTTGGCAGACTTTTGAAAAATAACTGAAAATCCAGCAAACATAGTTATTGCATGCTGAGAGGGATGTTCCAGTGCAAATCCAAACTGATTGCAAATGAAATTAAATAATATGTAATACTGGTTTCACTGAGAGGAAATGGAGTGTTTTCATTTATCAGGCTTCTTAATGTGTGGTTCAGAGCTCCTATATATCTGTCTTTGTTGTTCTGCATAATTTGTGTCACGCAGTGTATAGCAACTGATAAAAAAATTCAGAATTCGATGGGAAGTATTCAATGAAAAAAAAAAATCCAATACAGGTATAACATGGAGGACATGTGAAGAGGCTTTATTGAGCCGTACTGCTCAGTTCTAGGAACAGTTACAGTTCAAATGGAAATGCCTACAGCTATTAAAAGCAGTCTCAGGAAGTAAGTTTGGTTACCTCCACTAATAGTATGTGAACCATCAAGACTAGAGAAGGTTCTTTCAGCTTTAATTTCTTGAGGGTCTTCTTGTCTCTTACCAGGGCAGAAGAACAAGGACAGCTGGAAGTTACAGAACTAGCACTTTCATCTAGCACCCTTTCCACAAGCAATAAGTTTGGTAGATAAGGTACTGGCAGGTTTTTTTGGATAATGATTCTGCATTTTGGCTTTTAAACCCATCCAGTGACTGCTTTTAGTACCCACGGGTTTTGTTGGACCTCCTGTTATGGTGCCTTCTGGGAATTAAGGTTTTGTATTACACAAAATATATTTCTTTCAGAAAAAATTGAGATACTTTGGAGAAACTGGTATCATTAATTAAATCTGTCTTTACTGAGAGAAATGAAGATGCAAAGATTAATCTATCTTTTGGTTTTATGACATTTAGTTTTTTCCATATAAATAGTAGAAAGGAGTGAAAACAGCTTGAAAGGCTTCAAAAGTCTTAACATTCTGTCAGAGAAGGTTTTGGTGTTTCCTTTGATAAAGGAGGTAAATTGGAAAGAAAGAGAAACAGAAGCTTCAGTTAAATCTTCCACTTAGGGTATGTATTTTAGGTTTTTGACCTAATAAGTGTGGTTTGTTTTGAAGATCTGCAGTTCCACTCTTTGCCTTCTCTTTTGGTAGTTTACCAAAAATGTGATAATTCTGCGTATCTGCACTTCAGATTGAGTAATGAATCTGTTTTAGAATGTTATAATTGCTTTGTTAACTCATGGCATATTTTAACATGTTGAAAAGCAGTATATTTTTTTGCACTGTGTCCAAAGTCAAGTTTTTTAGGTGGGAAATATTTTCTAAATTTCTAATCCAAAGAAGGTCTAAAACATTTTAAATGATGGGGGGTTTTATTTAAATGCACAGGATTGCTTTATGCAGACTCTTGTGTTCCAAGCTGAATTTCAGCTTGAAGAAATCTTTTCCAGTTGTTACATATTAAAGCTTCCGTAAACAGATATAAAATAAAATGTTAGTAACTATGTTTCCAAGCCATCATATACAAGTGACCTTAATAGTCTTTCAACTTGCAAATAATTTTACCAAGAACTGTTAGCAAATCTCAGTCGCAAAAGCCATTCCATTGCTTTAACAACAGCTTTCTTTACAGTTAGCTCATGTCAATAACTTCATTTCTTTCCCGTAGTTCTGATTACTTGCACTTATTCTATATAATACATGCACAAGTGATATGTCAGAGTATTAACATAGTTCTTTTCTCAGTTCTAATATTTTAATACATAACGATTTATCATTTCTCTTTCTTTTTGTTAATTTTTCTTACATCACATGTGAATGTCATGATTCTTAAAATACTGAGTTGCTTAAGAAGTGCCCTGAGCATAACACACATAGCTGCGGCTCCTGGTAACTCACCACCTTAACCCATAAAAGTTAACATCATCTGGCAAAATGAGTTCCTGTTACCTCTTGGGCAATCAACAGAAATTTTATAGACAAAATATGTTCCAGTGTTAATTAGAGTTCCATCCCAAAGGAGATCAAGGTGACTCATACGCCACTAATGCATATAAAAGATATATATATATTTTCACTTAATTTATTCCTTTCAGTTTGAGTTCAGTTACTAAAGGAATTAATGATATTTTAAGTATGATGCTGACAAAACCACTGCAGCTAACAAGTGCTTTAGGTTGTGTCAGTACTCTTACATCAGAAAACAATAGTAATGTCCCATATTTGTTAAGAAAATAGAACTTTCTCTCCCTAAAACACCTCACTTCATTAAAACTTAGACAGTAGACTTACCAGTAAGTTGGTGCCTTATAATTAGAGTTTCTGAAAAGGAAAATTCAGTGAGAAAAAACAAGAAAAACATTTATTTGGCATATGTTGTGGCCAAGATGGAAAGTGAGTGTATCCAGTTAGAGTATCAAACTCTGTAACAGTGGATTGTAAATATGTAAACCCAAGACAATTCACCTGATTACTTAGGAGTGTCTAAAGAAATGAAAGTCAAGGGCTGGTCAAATGTTGGATTTTGAAACAGTCAAATTATTCCCATGGAATAAGCTAGTCCTAATGGTCATATGAGTAACAAAAGTACGTACATTTCCTCCAGAACACGTAAGAGCATCTGGTCCTTGCAACATTTGTTAACTGGTGCTGTGACAATGAAAAAGCAATACAGATTTGAGAAACTGGGAGAGAAAGGGAAGCAGTAGTATTATGGTTTCAGTATGTCGTAGAGAGAAGGAAATGGTTTTCAAGGTTGGCTGGCAGGAAACATTTTAGGATGCTATTTCTCAAATTGAGAAATTTTGAGAAAGTTTGGGAAAAAATCTTAAGAACAAGCAAACAGTAGTCCAAATATGATCACACAGAGCATAGGTATAGGAGATAAAAGTGAAATGTGGACATGATGTTTACTTCTCCAAGTCAAGTTATATTTTATAACTCCCAATTACATATTTAGTCACTGTTTGAATGTCTGTGTTTTTCCTGGTGAGCTGTTCTTTCCTCTGCATATAAAGCGTTGGAGCACAGGAATATTAATTAGAGGGCAAGCCATGGAAGAAAATGTGTATTTTAAAGTAACACAGCAGATGCAAGAAGCAGATCAGAGGTAAAATTGAGACTAGATCTTTGGTTTCCTTATGATGAATGTCATGCAGTGCAATGCAGAAATACTCAAGTTAGTGCAGACATCAGAATTAATATAGCATGCTACACCTAGGCTAATTACATTGCTGAAAATCTGAACACTTACCCTAGAACAGAAAAAGATAATTGTGTGATTCTGTTGTTTCAGAAAGGGAAAGTATCTTCTATTGTGAAGGTGTTAAAAAATTGTCATTTTTTGCAAAGTAACCTTGCAAATAGCAGGAGGGAAAAATACTATAGTCACTGAAAATTTTGTTTACTGTAGTGATCTGGGACAAATATTGTTTGCATATTGCATTACCATCTAAGAGTAATGGCATATTTACTACATTGATACTAAAAGCAAACACTTTAATATTTGTAGTTATAGTTTCAATTTTTGCCTTTCCTTTTCCTGAGGCACTGTAGAAAAAAGATGAAAATTAAAAAAAGTATTGCTTTATGAAAAATTGCAAGTGTTGTAAATTACAAGTGTTGCTACAGTTCCCTTGAATTATTCAGTGTTTTTTTTAAGGTTTTATGCACTGTGTACAACAGTGTCTATGTTTATTTGATCTATTATTTTTATATAGTTGTCTGACACTTCTTTATGAAAAAGAATAAAAGATGTGAAGCTTATCCGTGATGTCAAATTTTTATCATGTCCAAACATTTTATGGTTCTGCATGCTTCAGATCAAAGAATGCTATGTTATCTTTTTACATGTTTGATTTAATTTAACCAAGAGTAACAGTGTTTTAGAGTACCTTTTGCATACACAGATGTTTGGCAAATGAAGTAAGACGTTTAATTGTTAATTTTTAGCACAATATTTATTTTCTAAAAATATTCTGGGGTAGATAGCTTTGTTTTCAGAATTTGGTTTCTGTTGAATAAAGAATCAGTAGTAAAGTATACATAGGAAATCTTGGTTTGCTAATACATTCACAAGTAGCCTGTTCTGGGGAAGAGCAGTAGTAAAGAATGTTAATTTGAGTTTTGAACAATATATACTGATAAACTATATTTATTACCTCATAATAATAATAGTTAGTTAGTTACAGCAGTTATAATACTGCTTTTGATTCCAGCCGGTGATGTCTTTATTTTGTTTGTGCATTGTAGCTTAACGTGTTATGACTGTACACTATAGTCCTTAGTTTATACAAGCTGAGGGTCTGGTGCTGTAATTTTGTCATTACACTAAAAAAACTCCTAATGATACATCAGCAGTGAACTTGAATAGCTTTTCCTGTGTTGACTTTTACCAAGTTTTGAAATATGTCTTTATTTGCAGAAAATGTTTGCATTATCTTGGGATTTGGAATCAGTATCTATTGTATTCAGTATATTCCGGGAAGTATATTCAGGGAATACAGTATCTATTGTATTAAATTACATAAACTTATATATGGAATTGGTTAGAAAAATCAATATGTTTTCTAGCAGTGGGCAGGAAGGCATTTTCATTTTCATTGGTGTTTACTCTTTTGGATTATTTCTGGAAATATCTCACCTCTGCTGTAACTTTTGTATGTTTTCATGCATCTTGCTCCTGCCTGTATAACAGCAAACATATAACTTTTCATTTGATATGAAAATACAGAGGTCCCAAATGCTTCCTCAAGGAAAACTCCTGGAGACTATAGTTCTTAGCTTGCCACAGATTAGATAGCCTTTTTCCAGTTTATCACATACAGAAACATTTCTAAAATAACTTATTTATAAAGGAAGTGTCTGAGACTGTTCAGTTAGGGGAAAATATGTCACTTGCTTTTAGATCCAATAAAGGAGTATTCCTTTGGGAGTGCAATAGAAGAAATGGCAAATAGATTGACTATATGCACCTGCAAGAAAAACTGTCAGGAATAAAAGTGTTACACAGTACTCTACTGTCCCTTGTGAGAGACAAAGAACTGTGTCGGAGAAATACTGAGTCGACATTGTTACTAGCAATCCTGGTATGTGACAGTTTTCCAGCTTCTGTTATAGCCCTGAAAAATATTCTGTTGTTTAATGGTAACGCATGAATTGAATTTTATGTCACATATGCATTGTTTAGTAAGGAAATATTTATGTTTCACATTTCTAGGGACCATCTACATACATTTTTTAGTGATTCAAGCTTTGTGGGGAGTTTATGTATATGGTACATTTCCCTCTGTGATACCCCCATTGTACAGACTATTAGTACTGCAGGAGCGTTACTTCTGTTACCTCTTTTTGTCAGTTGAGCTTAACTGTCTCATAGAAGCAGAGATTTCTTTCTACATCCTGTCTGCAAGATTTTTTTTCTATCTGTCTTTCCTATCTAAATTGTCTATGCATTTAAGCTGGATTTTTAGAAAGTCATAGAAGTTGATCCAAATGTGCTTCTTTGGTGGAAAAAAGATCATGTGATATTGCTCTCTTGCTTTTGGGGGGTTAGAAAATCTGTAGCTATTAGCCTTCTGATGTGTGTTAGAATATACGAAATATATAAAATTTTGACCAATCAAGAGAATGTTCATCCTATAAAAGCCTAAAACCTCTATGGTGTATAATGAAAATTCTGAACGCCAATTCACATATTCTCTACTGATTCTTAAAAATAAAACACATGATTTTTTTTAATTAAAAAATTATAGCGTTGACACCATTTGTCTAAATCTTCCTTTGTTTGACTACCCTTCTACAAAATGTTAGAATGGAATATTTATGAGGATTTAAATGAATACTGATTCATGGGCTCAGTTTCTTTAGACAGTACATGAGAGACACATTAAATTAAAAAACATTCTTATTTAATATTTCCAGTTGATAGATGGGCAGTATTTGTATAATCTACTTTCCTGTCTTTGTAGAAGTACCATTTGGAACAGATGCATTAAGTATGTAGAAATGTAATTCAAATACTTAAAAAAAAAAAGTCACCAAATTGACATTGATAATTAACCAATTAGAAGAAAACCATGTAAGAAAATGATGTCATCATTTGAAAACGAGTGATAGTGAAAGCCTTTATGTGCTTTCATGGATTTGTAGTGAAAACAAGTTTTATTTTCAGAAGATACATGCTGTAGATGAGTTTAGGGAATGTGCTTTAGTAGCTCTCTAATTGTATCTAATTGTACAATGTACAATTGTACAATGGCTGAACTGTCTACTTTCAGAACTTCAGAGGAAATCTTTCTAAATCTTTTAGGATTAATGAAATTATGACCCAAATCCAAAACTAATGCTCGATAGGGTACATGTCCAAAGTGAATGCATATTTTCATTCTTCACTGAAAAGTAAGCCAAACCTATTGGCTGTATTTCACTGAGGTCAACTGCAGGAGACCAAATGCATTCCACATTTAGATCCTGAATCCGCTGTTTTGTAGTGACTGCTTAAAAAAGAGGAAAAGATGTCCAGATCTTTCTGGCTGTCATTCTTATCAGGACAATCTGGGATACCTCGGACAAAGTAGAAATCAAACTGCTACCAAAACTACTGTTTCATTTTTTAATGTGTTGGATAATTTCAGGAAATGATCTAACTTGTAAAAATAGCAGATGCTGTATCTAAACTTGCATTCGAGTGGATACTTCCTCTTTGTCTGAGCTAATGTTTTTTGGGAGTTCTGATTCAAGTATGAGCTGTCAAAGTTTCTGTCTTGTCTTTTCTTTCTGCTAAAACTTTGTTAAGGGAAGCAGTTGTCACCTTCGGGAGTTGGTCTAACCTAACTGACTAAGGCATATCAAATAATTCAGCCATTCTGTGTCTTTTGCTGCTCTATCTTTGCCTATTTTCAGGGAGAGAGTGGATAGAAATTGTTCCTACCTCATACACAAAAGGATAGAGTACTGCCTGCCTTATACAATCCAGGTCAGAATCTGTCCTTCCTCAATACTATGTGAAATAAAAATAGATGAGGCTTTGCTGTGCATTTATTTTTGAAAAAGACTTAACCTTCTGTCTTAGCTTGTAATGTCCTGCAAATAGGATTGGACATCCTTTTTTTGTTTTTACTACAATACTGATTTTGAGCTGGAGCCATCCAAAAATAAAATGTGTTCTTTGTATAGAAATGAAGGGCAATCGCAAGCAAAAATCATTCCTCTGGTCAGTGTATAACCAATTAATTCAGATCGGTGTTTAGGGCAGTGCCTGGCTTTGTGTATTTTCCTTACTCTCTTTGAAATTAACGGGACTTACATATGCAACCTTAAAAAATGTTTCTGAAAATGTCAATCACAGTCGTCTTTCTGGAGATTCCATTTCTCTCTCTAGGTTATATTGTTGAGTTCCTGCCATAATTTGCTCTGAATCTAAATTCACACTATTCTTTTTTTGTTTCCTTGAATGCAGAGCAAGCATGGTGGTCCCTGTTAGGTAATAGAGTTAAGTTTAACATAACTGAATGAAACGTATGACCACTACACAGAGATGCAAAGAAGGAGTATTTCTTGTGCTTACCCTCTTTTTTCTTATACATCTCTGGAACTGCCAGTTTCTTTGCCTGTAATGACAAGAGCAGGCTCAATATAGAGTGGATATTTCTGGCAGTAATAAAGTGGCAATTTTAGATTTGCTAGGAAATAAATTTTGTGAAGAAAATCTGAAAACAGCTCTTGTTGCAAGAATGAAAAGGACAATAGATACGTCAATAAAGGCCACAGAAGAAGAATCTCTGGACCCTAGTTGTATTAATGCTGGATTCAGAGCATAGTTTCCATGGTCTGAAGAGATTTCTATAGAGGAATTTCAAATTCAATATGAAGAATATATAAGACCTTGCTAACCTGAAAAGCAGGTAAAGGAACATAAGCTATTTAATACTGAACTCCTACTATGCCAAAATTATTTGGATTAATTTAGTTCTGAGCATTATCAAAATTTGATAGATACATTCAATATATCTGTGTTGGTCTTTTTCAGCATAGTGCATTGGTGTACTTTCTGTTAGATTCCTTGCAGTAGCTGGTTTTGTGGCTTGACTGTGAAGCCTGTTACTACATTTCTTCTCAGAAATCAGAAAAATATTTCCCATAAATACTGTAATAAGTAATAAGCAAGTAATCAGTTTATGCAAATATGATCCAGGCACAGGACATAAAGAAATTAGAAATTAGCTTTTTTCCCAGGAATATGTATTTGCATATATTCAAATATATATTCGTTTCAAATCCTTCTATTCCCAGGCTTCATAATTTTCGAAATATGAATTAATTATTGCCTGCTAGTAAGTATTGCTAAGGAGATTTGTTTATTAAGCCTGCAAAGAGCGGACCTGGCTGTTTTTATTGTTTGGGTTTGTGTTGACAATTTTTTCTGTGTGACTGCACAGAGCACTGAAATAGGGTTACCACAATCTTCACCAAATTTCTAAGAGAAAGGGAGCTTAAATTAAACAGAATTACTCTCAGCAGATAGAATGAAAGAAATCCAATTTGTAGTCCTGATTTTCCTTGGAATGCTATTTCAGGCAAACTATGCTTCATTTGGAAGAGAGTGTTAGAAATTTTACTCCTTGTAAATACTTCTGAACATCTTCTGCCTTTCTTAAGTTACACTCTGCTTAGAAAGAAAAAGTAGACTTCTGCAAAGCTTCCTCTTGTCCAAAAATGTTGGTCTGATCCAATCTATAAGCAGAAAACCCACCACCTCATCTGTGAGACAAGATGTAACAAAACATGTCCAAAAGTTCAGATGATTCAACTCTAGGTATGGATGTCAGGTATTTACAAAGAATTTTTTGTGACCAGGGCATAGAAGGAGAAATCTTAAATGCAAAAAATACTCACTAAATGCACGTGGAAAAACGCTAATTTGGGGGTTGGTATTACAAAATTATCACTTACTTGTTGCTGGCTATCTGTGAACAGTTCCTTTTCACATTGAATGTCTATTGCTATTTAATTAGATACAATTACTGTTACTTAGGTAAAAAAAAATGTATTGGCAGATGGTATGTATTTTGGATTCTAACCTGGTTTTATGTAGGTAAGAGTAATTGCAGTTTTAAGCCCATTCAGTGGAAATCTCAAAAAGCAAAAAGAAATACTATTGTAGGTTTTTAGTACAGGTGTATAGCTATAACTCAGATAAGATGATCTGGGAAGTGCTTACAAGCAAGAAAAGCTCCCCACAATCTGACATTCTCTATGTTTTTGGAGAACTAAATCTCACACTACTTGAGTGATTTTGCCAGAATAATCCCAGTGCTTTGTGTTTGTGCCAGGCTTCTCACTAAGAGCACTGAGTTGCTGAGACAGAATTCCTTTTTGAGCTCTGAGGCAGGCAGGGGGACAATTCTCACTATTATCCCACTACTTTTGTTGGAAGCAGAAATATCCAGTTCTGGTTTTGTGGAATGAAAGTGGGAGCAGAAATCACCACCTTCTCAGTCTTCAGTAGAGTATGTGGAAAATTTGTCTGTGGCTCCCTTGGGCTGTTACAAAGATGACGCAGCCAGATCATGGATTGCAAAGGGTTTTTGTATTCGCGCACATCGTATGCATTTCCTGTCAGGGTTAACTGCTATTTGAGTGTATCATTGCTTACAATCAAAACAAATTTAGGACTGCCAGTAAACATTCTGGTTTTGAAAGGATACAGTGGCATATTTCCTGGAATGGAATTGTCTCACTAAAATGCCCGTGGTGTGATAAAACAATTCATTTGAATAACATGTTGCAGTGGGACTCTTTCTTACACTGTATTTTTGATTTGTTGAATTCCTGTTGTGGGCTTTCAACAGGTATCTTTATAATCTTTTTTAATAATGACATTTAATTAAGTAGATTAAATCTAGCTCCTTTTGCAGCTTTTAAATTGTATAGAAACAAAAGAAATTACTTGATTTGGCCTGTGTAGACTACAGTGTATCTTTTTCACAGCCAAAGTAGAAGAATTCAAGTAAGATAGACTCTAAATAGTGATTTACAGAAAAGTGTAGTAATCCAAAGTGCCTTTATTTAGTAGGTATCTAACTTGCTCACATAGCTCCTCAAATTGAGATTTAAATTTCCTGAGACATTGTGACTTGAGTTTCACAGTTAGATATCATCTCAGTTTTTAGGTTGCATGTGTTCTGTAGTCATAATTATTCAGTTACATTAGAAGTCTTTTCTGTTGTATTACGCTGTGTGTCTGGTCCATACCTTTCCTGAAAATCCTCTGCCAAGCAATTCTGCATCTTCCATTTCTTACTTCTTCATGACTCATTTCACTACCCAATAGAAAAGTAACAGCGTGGGAAGGAAACTATCCTGCTTCACACAGGAAAATAGTTGCTCTGCTTTCTTAGAGCAAAGGGAGGCAATTTGTGTTCCATGTTAGAATGCATCCTACTGAGGTGCTTTCCTACATTGCCAATGAAGGCGTTGTGGTAAATATTATTGTTACATAAAGCTATGCAACCAACCATATCTATCCCTCTCACTTTGGGGAGAACCTCATAAGTTTTGCCAAAGTCTCTGTATAAGCTTTATGCAAGGTGGTGTGAGGGTCAGTGCAAATAAATCAGCCCTATTCTCAGCAGAGAGGAAAAAAAGAGGATACAGCAGCTTGGTAAGTTCCGTTTGTGGTGAAGGGATTCACAGACTGGGAAACTTCTTTGCCTTCTGACACATATTATCATTTTGAGATTTATAGTAAGATGTAAACCCAAGTAATATACTTCAGAAAAAAAAATTTGCTTCATTTATAGTTGCACAGAAGAGCAAAACAATTCCTTTTAAACTCCAGCACTAAGAATGAATAAATTGAGTTAAGGATAGAATAAATTTAATTTTTCTTTATTCTGACAAAATATGTAACATTTAATACTGGCAGAATGGGAGTTGAACATTAATGTTAAATGCTGCATGCAATCCAAAATGCATTACAGGATCATTCAACATCTTCCCTGGAGAATATCTAAATATATATTAATACAGAAACCCTTGTTGCTGATCTCTTTGTGTCTCTGCTATATGTTTTGCCACCATGGGCCCATGAAATTAGGCATATGGATAATGTCCTTAAAAGAAATGTTGAATCTTTGTTAATAACCTACAAAATAGAACTCCCACTATTCAATAGATCTTCACACCCTCTGAATGCAGTTAGCTGAACTTATTAGTACACTTCAATGTTGAGCCATAGTACTTGTACTTAGTCACTATTTAATAACTTAAGGTACTTTCGTGATCTCCAAAGTGTCATGTCTATAATTTATCTACCTCGACACACTTTCATAATCCATCAAGATTTGATGGCAGCTTTTAAAATTAGAACCATTAGAATATCTTAAAAGTTTCCCTTCATACATACCTTTTCCTGTTGCCTCATTCATTCATTTTTATGTCTTAGAAAATAAATGTTCAACTGATTTGTCATAGTCTTATCATTCAATATATAAATGGGGCTTATAAGAAAGACAATGACTTTTTGCCAAAGCCTGTGGTGACAGAACAAGGGGCAACAGTTTTAAAGTGAAAGAAGGTACATTAAGATTGGATAGAAGGAAGAAATTTTTTATCACGAGGGTGGTGAGACGCTGGAACAGGTTGCCTAGAGAAGTTGTGGATGCTTGATCATCGGAAGCGTTCAAGGTCAGGTTGGATGGGGATTTGAGCAACCTGACGGAGTAGAAGATGTCCCTGTCCATGGCAGAAAAGCTGGACTAGATGATCTTTAAGGGTCCCTTCCAACCCAAACTGTTCTATGATTCTAAATGTGATCCTCTGTTGTAAAAGAGTACAGGGCCTTATTTGTTGGACCCGTAATCAGCCCTGTATGTTTATACTAAAACAGTGTTTTAGTACTGGGGGCAATAAGGAACAGGTATGCCTATAAATGTTCAGGTCAAAAGTATCAGGATTCGGCACTGCCTCTACCTTTGGAAAGATGGATTAATTGCTATGAATCATCTAAAAGTATCTTGCAGAAGTGTGTACAAAAATAAGAAGTGCAGTAAAATTTTCCAGAATCTGACGAACTGGTTAGAATATGCTGTTAAATTGCAAATACCTTTGTTTTCAGGAGGGTTTCATGTTTTGAGAGTATTAGTAAATCAGTAAATTTAATTACTAGTGTCTTATTAAATGTTTATCTGATACAACTTGGTGCTTTCTCTTGTAATATATTTTCTTCATGGTACCTATGGTTGACAGAGCTCATTTGAAATTAAATTTTTGGCTTGATAGTCGCTTCACCAAGAGTTTCAAAAACAACTCATAAATTTCTATTTACAGTTTTTTTCATACCCAGTTGTCTTTGATAATGTGTGCTTCATCTCTCCTGCTCAAAGTACAGCCAACTTTTTTTTCCTAGGTGAAAAAAAATTTTAATTTCTTCTAAAAATGAAATATTCTCACCAAAAAAAGGAGCTAAAAGAAGGTAACGATGTGATAAAATATTTGCCGTTTAGTTAGTAGACAAAAAACTAACAAATGCAGCTTCCAGTGCTGCACAAGCAATTGTCTGAATCAACTCCAGTGTTAAGTAAGAGGCCAAATTATTACTGGCCTTCCTGAAAATGCATTTACTAAACCAGTCACTTCTAACTGCAGTGCTAAAAAAGGACTGTTTACTTTAAGCATTTGTGTATTCATGAAATTTCTTGAATATATTTAATTTAAAGCTGTGGTAAAAAGTCTTTTTTGTTTTCATGGAATAATAATAGCACTTTCCCACATTTGGTCATGTTCTTAAATGCTTTCCTGAGCTCAGCTTTGTGTCTGAAAGCAAGAAGTGTCATTGGGGACTGCTGGTAATGGGGCAATTTTTATATATTACATTCGCTTTTGGAGGATTGTGACCGTAGGTATGTGTTTTTGAGTGTATCACGTTCTTTGTTATACATGTGCAATCCCACATACTTTAAAAAGATTTGGGATATAACAGGTAAAAGCTGGGTTTATTTACTACAGCAGTTTGAACTATTGTTTGTTAGTATGAGTAATTACTCACTGTTCAGCAATGTAATGCAGCATTGTGTTATCAGCTTAATGAAATCATTTTATGTGAGACATAGAAATCTTAATCACTTAGAAGGACAGATTCCAGTAAAAGTTCATAAAAACCTAATGGTGTAGACAGGTGCACAAAATCAGCTGATTTAAAGCAGGCTGATTTGTAGCACTGTGTCTCAGCCAAAATCGATATAGATATTACTAACCTGAGAACAGATTAGTAAGTAATGAACAAAATAAACCTCTCTGTTAAGATTTTCTTAAAACTAGGTGTCACATCCCAGTCTCAAACAACAGCCAGCAAACTTTTGCACGGTATTTTAGATCCGGATTTCATTAGGACAAACTTGGAGAGTAATGTTACTTGTCTTTTGTGAATCCAGCCTTACACAGAACTCAAGTATTTGGCCTCTCTTTTTTCATATTAACTATGTTTTGGAGTTTACACTCAAGTCTGAACAACAGCCATTGTATTATTTGTTCTTATTATTTGTAGTTATGCTTTTCAATTTAGGTGCTTTATAGAGATGAAAAGGTCATCTTTTATTTTTTTATTTCTTTTTTTTTGTAAAAATTGTTACGAATGAATGCTGACTGCTTGACAGTGGAGCTGAGGGTTAGTGAATTGTTTATGCAGTAATCTCCCCAAGATTTCTCTATGCCCTACCTGTTTGGCATTATCAATGAGGACATGTGCCTAAAATCATTATGATTGTTCTTACTTGTGACCTATTTGCTTTCTAATTTACTATCATTTCATTTGGAACACACGTTCATTGACATAAGAAAATAAAATAAGCTTGTTCAAAATTTTCTTACTGGACTTCCAACCCAGATGCACTTCAATAGTAGAACAAGTCTGAAACTTAGACTTGATGAAAATTACTGCTTTTGATCATAAGATAGGGAGGCATAATTTTGGCATTTTCATAAGAAGCCAAATTCTGCTTGAATGCATGAAAATAATTGCTCTGATTAGTGTCACTGTGAAAATAAGTTCTAATTAATTTCATTGTGAAAATAAAGGGAAGCTCATGATTTTCATAATTCTAGGATTTCTTCTGATCCGGAATTTAATTTAAAGCAATGTAATTTCACCTGGATAAGGACCAAAGAATGTTTTCTCACAGGTCTTGCTGAGTGAAAATGCTTTTTTTTCTGCAACCTCTTTCACAGACCTTTACTTTAGAGAAACATAAGTAATAACTGTAGTTTGTCCCTTCAAGACAGATATCTTGAAGGTATGACAAGTTATATTTTCTTTGGAAACTCGCATCTGAGTAGCTATTTTATATTTGCTTGTGTTCATATAAGCAGTAGAAACCTAATTTTTTTAACCTACAACTCCAAAAAAGTATTCTTTCTAGCAATACTTTCTATGCCAATATGCAAGAAAGGAGAAAAGAGTTAGGGAAAAAAAGCTTTGCATTTGAAAACAAAGTCCATAATCAGATATCTGAAGATGGAACTAAAAAAAATAAATTAGGTTACTTCTGAAGTAGTTTAATCATGCTATCAGGATCTGTTGTTTACTCTTCCTAATTTGTAGTTACAACATGTAATGTCTGCAATTCCTATAATTTCTCATTATTATGATGATAGGAACTGAGCTATTCAAACAGTATTTTGTCTAAGTATACCAAGGTAATCAGAGGACTACCTACCATCCTTGGCTGTGAAGTTCCTTTACTAAGCAGAAAATGGAAACTCTTCTGAATAGTTTCATAGTAGGAATTAACAATGCAGCCATATGTATGTAAATTTTATGGATTTAGAACAATCTTATGAAGTAAAACAAATATGTCTGATAAGAAAACTATACTAGGAAAGATTGGTGTATCTCTTGTCTCTTGTTGATTGCTAATAGAACACTTTTATGTTCTGAATTCACATCACCAAGCTATTATTTTGACAGGTCCTAGATGAAATATACACCAGATATTTTTCCTTTAAGAAAGTAACTTATAAGAAACAGATTTATTCTTTGCCTTGCTCATAAGTTTCAGGCCCATCAAAAATCCCCTTTTATCTGACTTCAGATTGTGTTGGTTGTCAGTCTCTTTACAGTGGTTTAGATAGCATTCTTGCTTGTCAACTTATTTAAAGAGTAATCTGTAGTAGCATAAAGGAATTTCAAACATTTCAAGAACTATACAATGGTACTGCATGTCTACTATGAAACTAGAGATATGAATTTAATAACTTTTACTGGTATGCAAAACAAGGTCATTCTATAACCCGACTCTCTGTAACCATTTCAAAATGACTTACAAAAGATTCTTAATGCACTCTGGGTATCTGCAGGCAGTCCATCTATACAGGAAGAATTCTTGTCGAGTATGTGCAATCGGGGAAAGGGTTTCAGGTAGGCCAAATCCTGTCAAAAGGCTGCACTAGATTTTAAAGACTGGATGTCTTTATGGCCTGCTTTAAATATAACACTCTATAAAACTGAAGAATATGTAAGAAATGTCACTGTTTATTGAAATAAAATTATTGAACTATTGAAAATAGTCAGTTTGCATGTTGGTAACTAAGGCAATATAATAACTTTCAGTGATACAAACTGTCACCTATAAAGCTTATTTTTAGGTGTATTACATGTTTGGTAGGTGTGAGAGAATGCAAGCCTGTCATTTTTCTGGACAGCACCTTGATACTTGGTCATGCCTGTGTTCTACCAGTGGGAAGAAAGGAAGAAATACTAGAGAAATCACTGCACACTTTTCCCCTTCTGCTTCTCCTGTCAATTGTAAGAGTAATGCGGAATATACTAGTGCTTCAAAATAATAAATACATCTCCAGTGACCTTCATGTGCAGAGGGACTTTCCAAGTGTTCCCAAATGTAGCACTTCTGCCTTTTGGAAACTTCTTCTCTAAGCTGTTATTGTGTATGGTGGATCTCCAAGCTTTTCCCTTAATTTTATCCTCTATCTTTGCATAGGGGCACACATATTGCAAGAGGGTGGTTTCACTCTTGGCCTACGAAGTAAAAGGATGAAGATCTTCAAAAGGAACAACATGCTTCATTTATGTGCTGTAAGGTGACAGAATGGAAATGTTGTTCGTTAGAGAATGTAATATACAGTAGCTAATATTGCAGGAGAGTATTAATTCCTGAAACAGTGTCAGTGGAATATGTGCTCCCAAGGTATAGGCATGACCTTACCAAATGGCAGGTATTGCTTTGGTATATAGGTCTGAAGAATATGCAATTCTTTCCCACCTCTTGCAAAAATGTAGCAGCATGGGCGTGATTTTTCTCTCTGATGGTGAATATTTGGTGCACCTTTATTTGGTAATCTGCCCAGTTGTGCCATGCTCTGCTAAAAAGAGATAATTTTACATGATATAAAAAAAGCAGAAACCTGATTTAATGCAAGTATACGGGGGGGGGGGGGGGGGGGGGGGAAGGGAGGTAATTTTGCCATCATTCCCTCTAGAGTTTGATTATCTCTGAAAGCACAGTTTAATGACCGTGAAATAGTTTTCTCCTTGGAGCCTTTTCAAAATGGTAACTCATTAGTCTTTCTCAGACTCCAGAAGTAAAGAGGTAGTTTGACATTATTGTCGTTACAGAAATGTAGGCAGATGGGTTAAGGGACTTCTCCAGTGAAGGTGGCATAAAACCTGACACTAGAATCCATAAATGAAGTGGTTGATCTACTGGAGGCAACAGTCGTAAACCAAGTGTCCAGGCTGCTAGACTATTCTACCTTAGTATGTAGGTGTATTGCTTTCTCTGTGGATACTTAGTGAACACAGAGATAAGTACAAACCTCCACCCAAATAAAACTGAACAAAGATACAGTAATCCTTTTTTGTTTTTTTTTTTTTTTTTTTCCTCATGCATGCATGTTCTGAAGAATTAATATGAAATATATGAATTTGCTGAAGAATAAGTCCTTAATGGAATATATTTCTTTTCCTTCCTAACTTGATAGTATGTTTATATAAGGAATATTTGTTCACATTACTGTCTGTGCTCTCCAGATACCCAGATAGGTCTTGGCTACTAACAGTATTTTCAAAGGAGTCTGAGGACTCTGAGTGCTTCTGGTTTTGGATCATACCTTATGGAAATGTATACATTCATATAAATTAAGTTTTTCTGCTAACCTGATGACAGATCCATTTGTATTGAGTCTGAGAAGAATTTTGGCGGGATGGACAGAGAATAGAGATCTGACCCTGTGGTTACTTACGGAAATTTATTACTACTGTGGAGTTTGTTTCTGCTCTTCTTGCCCTGTTTAATGTCAGAGGGTTGGAATACGCAGGATCCTCAACAGGATTATGGTTTCAGAATTTATCCTGAAGATGTCACAAAAGTAGAATTTTACTCCATGCCTATCAACTTTGTCAAGAGCAATAAAGTTTTCATCATTTCTTTGGGATGAAAGACTTACTGGAGTGTCTAACAATATAGCCAATTTTTATAGTACCGTTATGGCCATTTCAAAATTATGTGAGTGTAGTTAGTGGGAGAGAAAAAACAGTAGCAGTTACACTGTAGTAGTACAAAATAGTACTGCAAAACTTATTTTCATTTCTAAGGCAGTTATGCCCTAACTCACAATAAAGAACAGTAAGAGCTTCTCTTATTTTTTAATTTCAAGACAAAAGCTAAAGTAAAAGTAAATTTATAAAAGCCTCTTTTGCCATCAAGTTAATCTTACCACGTTGTCAGTAGTGTTTGTTTTTTAATTGGGACAAATAATCATTTTACTGCAATGAGTTTCTTGATTGGAATTTAAGGAAATTTCAACCTCGAGCTGTGAAATACACAGAGATTTAACAGAAGAGAGATTTATGTATTTGTGAAATATGGGTATTTCACTGCATGCAGAAATAAGATGTGCTTCCTGCCATGTAAGTGAACTGAGAAGACTCTGGTATTTACATTTTACAATGGAATTTGATCGTTCAAAAAAACTCCAGGGACCAGGGAGCATAATTTCATATTGGATGCTCCCTTGAAGATATCACAGCCTTTCTAAAGCAGAAGGAAATGAATGTGTTGCTGTTTGTTTGCTCTATCATTATTTCCGTATTTGTTTTTACACCTAAAATTCCAAGAAAAAACAGCTACCTCTTTCAGACATTTGAAAGCTTTATTAAAAAAATAAATCATTTCTAACTAGAAACAAATGTGGTCAAAATGCAGATGTATTCGAGGGGAGAAGTCAAGCTAATTTATTAGTTTAAACAACAGCTCAGATGGAGTGGATGAAAAGATTGATTCTAATCTCCAGCACAACAGTGGAAACTTAAAGGAAGTCCACTGAATGAAACGGTATGGATTAATGAAACAATACTGCTTTGGGGCAAAACCTATTCAAAGTAAGTGAGGACAAAATATATCAACTTCATCGTTAAATGCATTTGAAAATTTTGGCATGACTTTTCCTTTAAGCAAAGAATAATGGACAGATAAAACTGATTATATTTTAAATATTTATATGTATGTGGTGTTCATGTTTGTTTTACACCATGGGAATTATTCTTGATTTACATTGGCATGAGGCTGGAATAGACTGATGTTTTAAAATAGGCACATACACATTTTTTTGAATTCTAAAACAGATTTGTAAATAAAAAGATGGACAGATTAAAAATAAAATTAGAACCTAGCACAGTAAAGGAAAAAAGAAAATGAAGAGCCTTTAGTACTTTCTCTTGAAGTCAACTGTGAAATTCATGATCACTTTTATTTTATCATTGCATGTGTAATCATTGGTTTAAATTTCAAAGAATCCCATTTCCTTGGTTTTGTCAGTTTATTTGGAAAGTTCAATCCACTTAGAAATTGCTATATGGAAGATCACAGTTGGTTTTAATGTTGCTGTGTGCTGTAGTCCCCTTACGTGGCCTGTCAGTGTCCAGGCTCAGGTGTGTCGAGAAGGGCTTCTGGCCCAGCCTTTCTGTATTGTGTTTAGAGGCAGAGTAGTGGAGTGTACGCTCAGCTTTGGAGCTGAAAACTAGTCAAAGGCCACGGTGACAGCTTGTCCTGATTTTCAGAGGCTAGAAAGAAACAGATCAAAAGAAATCAGAGGAGCTCTGGAATCTTCCTTTCTATGGTCTTTTTAAAACTAGTTTCTTCCCTGCGAAAATAAATTATCACTATGTGAGGCATTATTCCTCGAAAAGTGGTCATAATATTCAACTCAGTTGCTTTGTACCATGGGCGCTCAGTAAAGTACAGTACATTTATGGTTCCATCTGGAAAGAATCTGCAGTAATGAACTCTTGTTGTTGTTTTGCCAATTTAACACTTCATGAAATACTGAAGTGCCTCTTGCATGTTCAGAAAGGATTTCTGCTAGTGATTTTGTGAGAAGCAATTCAAATTGAATACAGTAATTTTGAACTGTTTGTTTAATAATATGAAGAGCAATAATAAGAATCATAAAATCATCTGTGCTTATATATTAACATGGAAAGAATCAGAGTTGATGGAAGAATCACTGAGTGCCTTTGTCCCTCAGTCAGTGACCACTGGCTCCAGCAGAGCCACCAACCTGATTTACACCTCTGAATGATCTGGCTTTTTAGATCTCCATAAATTCAGGCTATTCTTATCAGCTGTTTGTTTTGTGTATAATGTTTTCCAGAGCAGAATAAATAACATTAAAAAAAAAAGAGTTGGTGAATATTCAGTTGAATTCTAAATTGAATTCACATCAGCCAGGCTAGTGGCCTTTCATTTGACTTTCAATTTGCTCTGAAAAGTAAGTTTTACTTGCATGAATGCGGATAGAAAGTGAATGCTAAACTGACTTGAGTACTTGCCAAAAGTAGACTTGATTTTACTCTAAGTGGAGCTGATATAGATCAGGGTAGCAGCTCAAGAATCAATGGAATAAAAAAGTGAGAAGAGAATCAAACTAAATGGCTTTTAATATATCACAAAGACATAGCACATTTTATGCGACTATGTGCTCTGTGGCACTCTAGGAACATGGTTTCCCAAAATTACTAACTAATATTTGCTGTGTGTCTAGGATCTAAATGCATGCTTCGCAGTATGACTGTACAAATCAGGTATTTCCATTAGTATTTACCAGTATTTTATTAAATTATGGAAGAGTAAGTTTAGAAAATACTCTTTTTTTTGAAGAAGAAGAAGAAGAAACATTGCTCAGCACTTCCCATATCTATTGGTCTCTAAAGATCAAATCATCAAACTCTTTGCAGCTTGTAGTTTGTTGTTTTTTTTAAAGCAGTAAGCATAAGACTGAAATTACTTCATATAGTTTCCTCAAGTTCTTTTCATTCCGAGGAATGTTGCTTTGTAATATTAAAATTTCCCAAGTTTTTTTTAGAGCCAATTTTAATAGTTTTATTTAGTACAACATATCCTTGCATGCATACACTTTCTGTCCTTTGTCTGTGTTCTGGCTTATGACATACGCTATCTCCTAGTTTCAGTAAGGGTATAATTAAATTATTGTTTTAATTTACAACGTGTTTGAACCTCTCTATTATGAAGGACTACTCATGTTGCTTTTTGATACTATATACACTGAAATCATCTGGGATGCTCAGACCAGCAACCTAGGGTTTAAGCCCAAGGGACAGTTTCAGGTAAAGGACCACAGCATAGAAATCTGTTCCTTTTTTCACTGAAACTTTTTCACTTTTAAATTGTCAATGTATGTTTGATTTTGCAAATGTATTTTCTACAGAGAAGCCAAGAGTGAATGGATGTAAGAATTTATTTATTTACTTTTTGTCTCTTTTTTTTTTTTTTTTTATTTTGGAGATTTCTTCAGAGATTGAGTGGTAAAGATCAGTTTGAATACCAGACATCCTTCAGTGAATTTCTTCTAAAGTAATTGCATATGCAGTGTGTATGTATCTGCATAAAGGTCTGTAGATGTGTTTTAGGTTACTACTTATTTAGTTTATGAGATGAGAGACATAGGAAAAAAGCACAATCCATGTGGATAGTTAGGTTGCATATTCTATTTAGACTTAAATAAGAATGTACTGTATGTTCTTTCAGCTATGAACTGTCTTTTTCTACCTGTGATTTCAGGTTTCACAGCAGCTATGTTATTGCTCATCACAGGAATTCTGAAGTGCTGCTGAATTAATAATGAATAGTGGTGGTGATAATGATGATGATAATTGTAAGGATAAAATGATTCAAAGCAAAACCTAAGACTTCTCAGGAACTGGGGTGTTGTCAAGGTCTCTTGGGACATTTTTTGGATGATGTTTTCCATGGGGACTTAGGACTACATGGTTTTACTGTGTTGCCCAACCAGTTGAATAGGAAATGCCTATGATAAAGAAGTAGGAATAGAGATGTAAATGCAGCAGGTAAGCCTGGCATGCATTTGACAGCACTGGAACTCTGTTTGCAGTCCCAGATTGGCACCATCTGGATTGCACCATTCGTAATGGGATCATATGTGTACATGCAATTAGTTTATGTCAGTAGCTGTGGGGATTAGATGAAATTATGGAGCAGTAAATGCTGCTTTGAAACCAGCTTGATTTTGTAAACTCAACTTGAAAGCCACTATAATTCTGGCAATTACCCTAGGACTGCTGGGCTTACAGGCAAAAATAGGACTCTTATAACACATCATCACCTCTTCTGCTAGAGCTGAAGAGCTTCTTAAATGCAAGGTGATTTGGGGGAGGTGTTTTTCTAGAACTGGAGGAGTATGCAGTGGAAAATCAGAAGCTGCAGATAGATTGATATAAAGGAGGACTGGTGAGAATGATGACCAGTGAGGCTTAATGTGACAAGAGAAAAGGCAAAGGCTAGAAAGATTGGGAAAAAAAAAATTCTTTAGAAGTGATTTCTTTATTAGTGTGAGAATTCCTGGCAGAGATATATGTAGTCAGAGGAAAGTTTAATTAACGTCTGCTAGCTTCTCTTCAATGAATTAGCCTAAAATCCACCATGTGGATTAAGGATTTTTTTTTTTTAATTATATTGACAATTATTCAATGACTGTTTTCATGTCATAAAAATCAGTCTGGAGTAAACTTAGAGGCTGAGTCACTTTTCCCAAGGGATAACAGGTGAAATTCTGAGATGATGTCAGTAGCGTATCAACTGATGTTGGCAATAAATCTCTCAGTGTAGAAATGACTCACAATGCACATCCAAATTGAAATCTCCTATGAATTTGTTCTATTTACCTCTGGGGCTGAAAGGACTGGTCTCTGTGTTCTTTCCAATCTGTCAGAAATTCTACATCTTCATTATCATGGTTTTTTGAGGTTTTTTTTGTAATGGAAAATGTAAGAAAAAAATATTGCTCTTTCATGCAGGTAAGATTCCCCTAGTGAATAATCCCCCAGTCATTCCACTTCTGGACTCCCAGAGAAACAATATATCTGCATGTAACAATAGTCTAAAAATATTTGCTTCAGGGATCCAGGAAATGAACACACATCTATATGCACACAGATACGTATATGAAGGCAGAGCAGTTTTCAAAGGAATTCTTAGTAACAAATGTAAGAAAATATTTGAACATCAAATACTGTAGACACTGATATTTTCAAAAGCCTAAGGACTTAAAAAGTAAGTGTTGGGCTTTCTGTGTAATGGTTAAAAAGTTTCCATACTGGTGGCTATGATACTCAGAGAAGTATAAATATGTAAGACAATTTTAAGAAAAAGTGTTTCTGAGTAACAGTTTTAGGTTTGCTGCACTAGATGGTTGATAAAAGTTGTATCTCTACTTAAACATTAAATGTTTCTATTTGTAAAGTGTACCTTATAAAGCTTTTAAAATGGTTTCCTTAAATTTCTTCACTGACAGTGAACTAGGAGACGTAAAGATAAGTTCAAATTAAAGGAAAAAAAACAGAAAGAAGAAAGGGAGGGTTCACTTCAAAACCAACAACAGTAAAGAATAGGAGAATTACCAAATAGTACAAATAGTATAACTTCCCCAAAATAGAAAACATGTTGCTAAAAGGTTACAGATCACAAATGTATGTAACATGATAGTGAATTCTTTCCTAGATTGTGTCAGTAGTGGTGAATACTTAAGGGTTTTGATATGAGGCTTGTTGAAGGAGATATATTACCTCTGAAGTTGATTGTAAATAATACTTTATCCATTTTCTATCTTTTAATTTTTGTTGTTGTTGTTTCTTTTCCGATTAATTTACTTTGGGTAGTGAATTGAAATTGGGAAAAAAAAAAAAAAAAAAAAAAAAAGAAAAATGAGGGACAAGTACTGTGGCTGTAGTAGCAAGAAAGTAGATTAATGCTCTGCACAGAATCACCCGATCACTGAATTAAACACAAAACCTTATACCTGCACTGCATATACCCAGATTTGGCTTTAAGGTTTAATTTTTTTTATCCATCACTGAACAGAGTCCTTTTTCTTCCAGTGTAAGAACTTTCTTTCTAAAGGTGTTGTGTAAAATCGATAAATTATATTAGACTGTGTACAAGTAAAAATACACACATACAATCCAAAATGATGCTTATTTCCCTACCCTGGAACATCTCACTGGACCCAGCCATGGCAAATTATCTTCCCAAGACCCTCTAAACACTGACTTCTGCAGCAATATCCCCCTTCTACATAGTTTGTAAAGGTGAGTATAGACAGAGACAACACAGTGGTGTGCCATATTGATTTATTCCAGCTGGGTCAGTGTGCTGGTTTACAGGGTAGCCACAAAAGCTTGCTACACAGGTTTTATCGCACAGCTGTAAGCCAGGCAGGTATCTTCATTAGCACCGTGCTGGGCGAGCCAGGTGCCAGCTTGTGGCATGGCTCACAGCCATGTCCCTTTGTTGTTCCCAACCTCTTGCTCATCATATGTCCCTAAGGAGAACTCCAGGAAGAAGCAAGTTCAAGACTTCACAGGGAAGAGAAATGGCCGGTAAGAATGAAAGCAACAATAACAGCAGATAGTACGTTCCAAAGAGTGCTATGGTTCCTATTCAATGCAGTCAGATTCCATTTTCATGAAAACTTGACTGTGGGTATAGAGGAAAAGAAAACATGTCTGGGTCTTGGCCCAGTATGGGACTGGGGGTACAAATGGAACTTTTCAGAGAATGCTGTTCTTTCAACTGAGCTTACACATTGGCTGGCTGTTACAATCCTTCCTTCGGCTCAACGTCATTTAACATCTCCCTTTATCTTAATTTTCCTTTCCCCCCCATGTCTTCTCACCCTCATGTGACTAATTTAATTTTCTTTCTAGTAGCCTAATTTCCTCCTAAGCCAACTCACAAGTTCAAATTAATCATGTCATTTGTACAAACCCACTGTTCACTCTGCTGTGGCTGCTGTTACCTTTCCTTACACAATGTCAATCCTTTCTCTTCAGATTGCAAATATTTTAGGTACAAATTACCTGCATGATCACAGTGGCTGCTATTTCAGTACCACCGTAATAAACGTGTTGAAGAATAATCCAATAAAAGAGTTTAATCATGACACACAGTCATGTCAAATATATTTTGCTTGTAAGTTACATTAGAAAAATAAATAAATAGGTATAAATGACTCTGTGTGTGATTGTAGTCATGTATGCATGTCTCTATAATGTACATACATCTGTGTACAAACTGATACAGGCACCATATTCCCATTACATATTAGTTTTCTTTTGAAAGAAAAGCTAATCATATTGTGATTCACAATCAAAACACTGTAGTCTCAAAATATTTTCAGAGTAGATTTATCCTTAGTAGGTTCACAGTTTACAACTGTGTATTTAAATAATAAAATATGGGTGCTGAATTTTTGTTTTTCTCTGAAGCAGACAGATTTGCCTTTCTGAAAAGAGGAGAAAATAAAGAGAGAAGGAATTCATATGCAGTGTGTGTATATATATATCTCTATATGGATAACAGCTTAGAAATACAGAGATTTTTTTTTAACCAGGTCCAGCAACCTAAACCTTTTTTCCTGGGAATAAAAAAGCATATATGAAAAACATATAAGCCATAAACTTTAGGTTCCTGGGTGTGACAAAATATAACTCCCCCACCCCTGCCACTTTTTAAGATGACATCCCAGTATATCAGACAGCTTTGTGTTTGGTTATTTTTTGTTAAGAATAATGTATTGTAGGTACATAGCCTGAGAATGAAGAGCCATCCTGGATGTACTAGCACTGCAACCTCTGGAGGGAGAAATCTGTGCCTTTTACTATTTTTGTTGAGCGGCCTTAACTCCTCTCATGACTTGTAATATTCAATATGGTTATTTTGAAATTATAGTAGTTTACTTAGAATCAAATACAGTACTTTGTGTGTTGTCGTGGTTTAACTCCAGCCAGCAACTAAGTACCACGCAGCCGCTCACTCACTTCCCCCATCCAGTGGGATGGGGGAGGAACTCGGGGAAAAAAGGTAAAACTTCTGGGTTGAGATAAGAACGATTTAATAGAGCAGAAAAGAAGAAATTATAATGATAATGATAACACTAATAAAATGACAACAGCAGTAATAAAAGGATTGGAATGTACAAATGATGCACAGGGCAATAGCTTACCACCCGCCGACCGACACCCCGCCAGTCCCCGAGCGGCCATTCCCTCCCCCCCCACTTCCCAGTTCCTAAACTAGATGGGACGTCCCATGGTATGGAATACGCCGTTGGCCAGTTTGGGTCAGGTGCCTTGGTTGTGTCCTGTGCCAACTTCTTGTGTCCTGGCTGGCCATGAGAAGCTGAAAAATCCTTGACTATAGTCTAAACAATACTGAGCAACAACTGAAAACATCAGTGTGTTATCAACATTCTTCACATGCTGAACTCAAAACATAGCACTGCACCAGCTACTAGGAAGACAGTTAACTCTATCCCAGCTGAAACCAGGACAGTGTTCAGAAAGTGTTTGTTATGAAAGTAAGAAAAAATACAAGCCTCGCTAAAATCCGGTTATTTCCATAATTATTTTCCTATGATTTTGCTATAATGATCTCATTCATTTTTACAAGATATGCAGAGCTCAAAGCACATATACCGCTCTATATTTTTTACTGCTGTCATAATGAAAAATTGTATTTACTGGGAAAAGTGACATTTTTTGCCTTTTGACAAATTCATGGAAATCTCTTTTTTACTTGCAAATATTTGCAAAGTAAGAATTGATACCTTTGCACAGATCTGCCTTTTGAGGTGCTATGACACTTTGAAGTTCTTTGATCATTTTATTTAGTTTGTCACACTCCAGGCTGTTTAAATATACTTGGGCATGTTGATAGACTTATAAAACTGGCTAGCAGGGCTGTCTGTGGAGTAGAATTCATTATTCTGGGATTGGATGTAATAGTTAGAACAAAAGATTGGAAGTTAATAACAGGTATTTACAAGTTTTACAACAAAATTTAAAACCAGATGACACTCTAGTCAAACCTGAATGCATAGCTGTCTTTAATGTCCTTAAACAAATTGCAATGCAAATTAACTGTAACCTGAAGTTAGATGATGTCTCATACTGTCAGTGCTACACTATTCATTTCATAATGCACATAAAATTCTTCATGCTGATGAAAAGATTTCTGCAGTGATTTCTGTGGAGCTCTCAGAGTAAACCACAAGGTCAGGACAGAATAAAGCAAGCTGTTAACAGTGAACCTATCATCATCACCAGTAACTAGGGTAAAGCTAGAATCTTTTTAGAAGACTTCTGTGTGCGGGTGAGACTTGAAGAAAGACAGCCTTTGGCAAAAGGGGCCCTGCTGGAATCCACTGTAGAATATGAATAAAGCAGACCGTATGAGTAAAACAGTGAAAATTGTGCATTGACCTTCACAAATCCAAAGTCTTCAGATGTGTGACTGTGTAATTTTTAAATGTTTTCAGATTGTAGGCATTGTATTTTCTCCACAGAGGTGCTATAACTAATTTAATTGGGTGTTCTGTAGTAATTCGCAATTTCTGTCAGATTGGGTATATAAATATGGAAAGTATTTGCTTAAAGAGGTGCCAGCAGTGCTTTCTTAAGCTTGTATTTATCAGTGTTTAAAACAGGAATAATTAACCAGACATTACTTAGCTGTAGTTACATACTTCACTGAAGAGCTATGGGTCTTCAGCTCAAAACTGTAAAATTAACTACCAGGCAGTTAAAAATATGTACCTAGCACAGTATTTCATATTTAATGGAAATTCATCAGAAATCCATCAGTCAAAACAGACTTGTAGAGAAGGAGAAGTATTATTCTGTCACTTTCTAGTTCTTTCTCAGGCTCAGTGATACCAACTGCATATCTGAAGTAGCTGCTATGGCTCTTGTGTTTAATGTAACTAAGCTGTTTTGTGCCCTCTGAGAATCTGGGCCATACTCATTAGTGGAATTTGTTTTGCTTTGTTTTACCTCTGGTTATACTATGATATATAGAACTTGAACAATTAGCCCAGAAGAAGTGTTAGGCTATGTGAAATGTCTCTTCACTTGAAGAAAATAATGTTTTTATTGTTACCACCATAAATCTGATTCACATTTCATTTTCCTCTTGGCATGTACAAAAGGCACCTTTCTCTTTCCCATAGCAGAAATTGCTTTCTATTGTAGTACATGCCTGACTTTTGATGCTTCCTGAAAAGCTGAAAGATTCCTTCTGCAGGGAAAATGTCTCATCTGAAAATGATTGCTAGGTCTAATTTATAAAAATGTGTCAACATGACTAATTGTAAGATGAGTGGTGAAGCTTATTATGTGCAGCATAATGCTGAATATCTTCGCTGAATACAGCAACATATTTCAACTGTGGCAGTAACATCTCAAACCCTTTCTCACAGCAGGTCAGGAAAATAAATGTGATGCTGCTTCAGAATAAATGGCACAAATGGTTCTAAAACACATGACAGCTGACAAATTGATGTTTATTCTGTTTAAGAATTGAGTCAAATTTTAAATACGTATTTCATAGTGGTTATAGTTTTTGTTAGAAATCTTTTCCATTTGCTTGCGATTTTGCTAGCACCTTTCTATAATACTTCCTACTTGTTCTCCTATGCATTTTCTTAGCCTCTTAGGACAAAAGATAACACAATTCTTAAGGGAGAACTGAGATGCAGCTGTTTCTACTGTGCTGGCATTGCAGTTAAACTACTAATGAATACATATTCCCCAAGCGATGTATTTCCCAGGGAAGTTCTTGTAATTCAGCATGAGTTAAGAAGAAGAAAGGGAAAATGAAAAAAATAAAACCACCCCCCCCCCCCCCCAAAAAAAAGTTTCAGCTTCCTGTTACTTTAGAAATAAACCTAAACAGCAATAATTACATAATGTGACAGTGGGAAGACTGTGACCAGGTATCAAAGAGTTGGTAGAACTGACTCCAGTCTTGCTCCACTCTTTGCCTTTAACACTCTCAGTTTTATAAAATGCCTCAGTACCTTCAGCACTCATTGACTTAAGTAGAATTTGAAGTTCTCACAAAATGTCAAAATTGCACTGTTCTTTCAGTTTTTGCATAGTTTTTCCATAGGTGGTAAGTTAAGCATCTGATGATAAAAGTATGACAAGACATTTTTTTCAAATCCTTTTTTCTTGAGTTTCTATAATGCTTTTTTTTTAATCATAGCTAAAGTATTTTAAATTGAGTTAACATTCAGACGCTTTTCCTTATGCGTGGTTTTTCCTAACCATTCCTTTTTCTTTATAGCCTTTCAAATGAGACCTGTCACTCATTTCTCCCTTGTTGCTGTGTGAACAAGATCGTCTTGCATGCATGGAGATTGATGCTCTTTGCATAGTCAATTTTATTGCACACTTAGGAGTCTCTAAACCTGTGTGACCTTACCAGTAGCTGTGAGGATAAAAGTGTATTCTAAAATTATGGAGAAAAGAAAGTCCAAACAACTATTCCTGTGGTCTGTACATGCAGGCAGGTTATAGTCTGTCAGATATAAAGGCATGGGAGGGCAAATGCAAATGAGGAAAGTTGTAGTAGATCAAGGAAAGTCATTGCACGTTGAAAGATTATTGTGCATGGAAGTTCAGAGAAAGATTTTTGCTACGGCACCATTTTGAACAAATCTTGTTCTCTCTAAAAATGACAGTCCTTAGAATCCAAAATATTTCACAGTAATACCTTCTCTTTTCAGATAAAAGGGTCCCCAACATCTTTATTGTCTACCTTTCATCTAAGACACTCTAGGAGCTTTATCAAAACTATAGTCATATAAATTATTTTCACTCTGGAATGGAACTATTATGATATTTACACATCAGGGCTATTAAAATATAGCTCAGATTAACTTTCTGAATGTGTCAAAACCAAGCCTCCTTTCTATGGAGTTTTCAAAAGCTATCACCAAAGGTACTCTAAAAGAGATTCAGCTACTCAAAAAGTTCCTGTATTTTATTTCTCCTAACAAGCTATTGATAAAGAGCAGTGTACAAATTAATTGCTTGCTGTAATATTTAATCTATAGGGATGATCGGGGAACATAAAATCTCAAGAATTTCTCAGTATCTTGCGGAATTAAGCTCTAACACTTTGCTTTGCCACCTGGATGGCTTGATAAAGTCCCAGGTTGGCATTTCTTTGCCTCATCAGCTTTCCATCTGCTTCTTTCTCTCATCTGAAAAATATCTCTTAATTCCATACCCATGTTTTTGCCTTGTATTAGTGGTTGCTTTTTGTTTTAACCTTTTAAATTCTATTTTTTTCATCTATGTAAACAAGCCAACTATTTGGCTAAAAGGACAAAAAATTTAATACCTGGTTTTTGACTACAGAGCACAGCATGATTCATTCAGTAGTGGCTTTCTGTAATTTTTTCCAGGTAGAATAGTTTATTACAGAATAGAAGTAATGTATAAAGGTCAAACCATTTGCTATGGGTAGGCTTTCAAAACTGGCTGCCTAGTTGAACATCATTAGATTGGAAATCAGGCAGGTAATCTCACAATAACAGAGTTTTTCCTTAATTTTTCAATATTTATTGGTTTATTTGGGACAAGTGAAGATACCGGAGAACCAAAATATATGTTGAAGTCCAGATTATAAAGGATGAAACCTGTTAATGAGTCCTGACATACCTTCATATGAATAGAAAAAAGTTTCGATAGCATTAAGGTAAACTAGAATCTCAGCTGTCTGCCTCCCTGAACTACTAAGAATGTTCTTCCCAAGTCAGAAGGCACTTTTTTACAGGTTCCGCATGCACAGAATGCAGTCTTCACTTTGATACGTCTTTAGCTCCAATCCGTATTGCTTGAAAAATCTCTGCTAGAAGACAGGACTCAAATCTCACTTAGGTGTGGGTTTATATCACAGGGTCAGTGCTGCACCTAGAAAAATTCCTGCAAAACTAGCTTTCGTTCTGGGGAAGTAATAACTTGAATCTGTCTTTTGTCTGGTAATCTGTGAATCCTTATATAAGAAAATGTGATCGAAATAGAGTTAATGTTATACTTCCTTAAAAATTGAAATGTAAAGTACAGAACCACTAATCTAGAATCCTGTATAAATTATTTCTTTGGTATTAAAAACCCCACCCTTATAATAAGGAACTCTGCATGTGTATGTTAGGAATGCATAATTACAAATATGAAAATATTCCTCTATGTCACTTTACAAACAATTATAGGTATATTCATGCTGGACATCTTATAATCTTATAATCACAGCAAGACTAAAAGGTTTAAATTAGTCCTGTCATCCCTGGTCCTGTAGGACCCAAAGACCGTGGTGTAATATTAAAAGAAAGATGTTCTTTAGCAGGTGCATGATTTTCCTTAGTCAGTGGACCATTGACTTTCTCTCCATAAGTTCCATTTTTCTTCAGAGATCTCTAAGGCCCCGAACACATTAAAGGTCTCAGCAGAGAACACCCCAATGTCTATTAAATTTAACAATAACAAGTCCCCAGATGAAAGCAATTAAGCTGCAAGGATTTGCAGACAGTTCATGTGGATGCCTTTTCCTTGTTTCAGAGAGAAAGCACTCAGGCAGCAAAGTAAAAATGAAAGGAAAAAAAAAAAAGCAGAAGGTTTGCTCTAAACATACCACGCCATATAAAGCCCACTGACTGTGGAACAGCTACTGAGACTATACCCAGCAGAAGCATTATAAATCTGCATGGTGCAATCCAATGCTCTTAACTCTTACCTGACAAAATATTTGCCAGCTGAGAGTTAGATGATGCATTTCTTGCTTACTCAGATCTTTTGGAAGTTGTAGTTGTGTGTGCATTGAGATGTGTATGGCACCATGTAGAAATTTATAGATCATCTACACTTCATGTTTGCTAGAATCTGTAGGCACAGAAGAAAGCAAGAAAGCAGAGGTACTGCCAAAAATGTGCTTTCAGTCTGAGTAAAAAAAAATTAGTACATTTTTCAAAGTTTGTAGTAACATAACTAGCTCACTGTGCAGAGTATTTTTACAGTTTGGTTCTGCTTGCTTCCTCAAGATCTCTTTTAAAAATAAAAATCCACTTCATGAAAAAATAATTTTCATAATTATTATTTTATATGAGCTAACATAGTTTTATCGTTATGCATATGTAATGGAAAGTGGTTATTCTTGACTCTTGTTAGAGAGCTAGAATTAATTTCCCACTCTCACAGTTACTATAGTAACTGCGCTGGAAAGCGCCTATTTGGATATTTTTATTCTGAAAGAACTAGAATTTTCAATGTAACTTCAGCTGCTTCCAGAGTGATGCATGTTAGAAGACGGAATATGCATCAGAGAGTAACATCTCACCTGAGTTGTACATTGATATGCCAACAGCGTTTTACATGCGTATCCTGCCTTTGGCATAATTTACTGAGGTAGTCAAAGTTCTGTAGGTACGGCCTACAGTGTAGCTGGAGAGAGGACATATGAGGACAAGTCACTTAGACCTTTTCTTCACTTTAAAAAAAGAGTATCAGATGTGTATTTGAATGAGCCAGCTGAATTTTGCTAACTTGAGGTGGCACTGTAAGACAAAGGAGTGTCAAGGAACCTTGTTTTTATCTCATCTCACTGATTTATATGAAAACGATGCATGATACACAATATTTAGAATTTCAATTCAAAGTAGGCAAAGCTGAGACAAAGACGTGTCTCGGACCCACACCTGGTTTACTCAGAGAAAATAGATTGTGTTGGAAATTTTTCTGAGTTTTTAATATATCACTGTACAAACCGGGTGGGATTTTTCTTACCAAACCTGTTTAATAGCTATCTAGTCTTCCTTTGTAAAGAGAGGAGAAGGAACTTTTATAGCTATACGTTTCATATGATGGTAGATGTTTGAGAGAATATGAAGTCTGGAAACCTTGGAAACCAGTTTAGCTTAAACACCTAGTTTACAAATGAGATAAAACTGCCCTTAGTATGCATAAAAATAATCAGATTTACTTACAAAATTAGTCATAGCTGTTGTGGAGAAGATTTCAGGGAAGAGGCATCCCTTCCCACTTCTCAAGCACTGTGTTTTGCCTGCCTTTCACTTGAGAAGCTGAGAAGTGTCTGTTACAGGTCTATCTACAATAATTATTCACTGTTTTGTGTAAAGAGTTCTAATACTAGGGAGGCAGATTCTGTCTCTTAATCCTCTGAAGGCATCAATTCTTTGTTGGAGTGTAATGTGCAATAACTGTACTTTCCCCTTCTTGATTTTAAACACTTTTTCTAGTTCAGTGAAGAACTTTTTTTCACCCATTCCATTCATTTATTGATTTAATTATACACTCTGGTTTCAGGTTTACAGGTTTAGGCAATTTTCCTTGTCGTAATATCAAGTAACTTCCTGAAGTCATGTTTTGTTAAGTCAGTGTTTGAAAATCTGGATTGTATTTTCCTCAGATCTCAGTGAATAAATCTTTCCTGACTGAGTTCATTAGACTGTCTAGTTGAAATGCTATTTAAGCATCAAAATCCTGTAGATAAACTGGTGGTGTTTTTAGTAATAAGGAGGATGGAAAGGAATTCTAAAAAGCAGCTGTTCTCATACATTACAAAGAATCAATATTTAAATCAAAGCAGATGATACGAGTTCATTCAATTCACAACCGCACCTTAGCAGGAGTTATTTGGGGGATCAATGCTGCAAAGTAAAAATTATTCTTAAAACTAAAAAAGAAAAAAAAAACCCACAGTCGTGCTTCATGATTTTAATCTTATTGAGGATTTCTGGTTGTGTTGTTCTAGAGGTTAAAATTATTGTTAAAGACCGGTTTCCTTCAAAACTTAACTTCTGTCTTTATTACTATTTTGAAAGGAAGTTTAATTCTTCTGTCACGTCAGATGCTTTTAAAAATGTGCCCTGGACTTAAAACCGAGTAGTAAGAAGGAGAAGAGAGTCTTTACTATGCGGTACTTGGAGTCTGGTTTTGGCTTCGTGCACACATTAAAAAAACATGGTTTAGCTCCTCCCCACTTCTCTCTCTGTCTTCAAGGCACACTTTGCTCTTGATCCTGTGGAATCAATACCAAATAGCAATTCACTATGAAACAGGGATTTAGAGATCAGTCACTTGCTGATAGCGTGTTCAGCTAGATTGAAACCCAAAAAGCAAAATAATCCTCTTCTGTTTTGAAAAAGAAGTTGTTAATATACTTCACCAAGTCCTCTGGTGTTGGTCATGTGGTTGTGGTTTGCTTTTTTCTTTTTTGAGGTGAAAGCAGTTCTTGAGAAGAGACACGTATCTTACAGCATTTTTCTTGCCTAGAATTCTATAAACATTTAATTATTTATTTTAATTTTTGTGTACCTGAATCCAGAAATTGGTAGGAAAATTGTGTCAAACTGAAATTATTTTTGCAGTGTGTTTTTGCTTCCTGAATTTCTTTAAAAACTTTTTTTTTTCCCCATTAGCAAATATTTCATTTGCCATGTAATGGATTGTTATGTTTTTGAGCACTTGTAGAAAATCTAAGGAGATAAAAGGCTATATTTAGAAAGCTACCAGGCAGAAAGAGATATTCCTCTCATCAAATAGTTCAGTAGATAGGTTACTCAGTTAGAATATAAGAGAATTGGGTTTGGTTCCTACAATATAATAAGATTAGCCACTTGTGTTCCCCATTTTCAGAGTTTTTTAATCAGTAACGTTTATCTTATTCAGCGATAGGCATCTAGCAGATCTGTTTTGCTTTGTATAAAATAAAAAATGAGGCGGTTTGAGTATTCATGTGGGAAGGTTCTTTCTGTAACGTATTAATAAGAGAGATTCTCACAACACACATAGCTGATACCTGGGATGTGAAAAGGGTACGGTGTTAGACTGAGTTCCTTCAGGCTGAGAATGGGTATCTACCAGCCTACCTAAAAAAAAGTTAGCAGAGTTTGTTAAATTCTGTAAACATAGACTCAACTGTTTGTAACTTCCTAAATCGTGAAAGATTCTGACAAACTTGATATGCCTAGAAACGCTACAGCAAAACAAAGCAGTGTTCTACAGAAATTTCTTCAGGACACTGTAAGTGAAGGTCTAATAGGTATTTTCAGTGTGCAGGGAGTGGAGGAGTATTTATGTGCTTATTTTTCCATTGTAAAAATCTAAAATATCACAAGAGGTGAAACTATAATTTGCATGTTGCTGTTTTAATAGCATTTAACAATTTTTCTGATGTCTAATACTCTTAAAACCTCATCTTTCATCTAACACTTCATTTGGAAGAGGAAAATATAGTAGACCTGATTGACAATAGTGACCAAATTCTCTTTAACCAAAACCTAAAACTTCATAGAAAGAACCATATCTATTTAAAAGGACAGAATGTTGTAATTTCATTTTTTAAATAGGTGATATTAAGCTAATGTATAATACATTAGTAGTTTTCATTTTACTTTCCCGAGAGTTTGAGATGTCCAAAATATTATTTCTTTGTTCCACCACACAGCTTTCTTCTTGCCACTGAAGTACAAGATTGTATAAAATGGCCAAATTGTTTAATTAATTCTTGGTCTATCAGGCTATTGACACTCGTAAATTAAACATGCTTGGGAAGATTCCCAGACACTGAGGCCAATTGGCACAGATCAACCCTGTGCTAATAAAGTCTCCTACCTGCCAAAACAGGGTGGCTGCATGTGAATGGTCTTTTGGGAGTCATCACTGGAAAGCTCCAGCTCCCAGCTCAGGCTTGGGAATTATTTGGGAGAATGCAAATTGGCTTAGGCCAGAAACATTCCCTGGATTATTTTAATGATATACAGGACCATATTTTATTGCCTGGGAATGGTATAATTAACTAGTATAGATGTAGGCACAAATACTGTGTGGAGAAAATTTCACTGCCAAAGCACTGCATAAACATAATAGTCACTACTAATGAACAATTAGGTTTGTGTTTTTGATGGTTGATGACAGTAGACATTGTAAAGTGCTTTGAAATCTAATGATAATAGGCTATGTAGAAGAGCTGTGTGATGTTAATTGTGGAAGTAAAAATGTATTAGATATCTGCATTGCTGTGCCATCTTTGCAAATGACACAAGTTCTTCTTTATATGGTTTCTTTGTTAACTGCTTTTGCTCAGATCCCTCAGGATACTTTATCATTCAGCTTGCAAACATTGTTCCAAATGTTCTTTTTTTCTAGCGAATGGAATAGCTCGGAAATGAAAGCTTTGAACTGACAGTTGAATCTTCACATCACTGAGAACCTCATTATTAGTTTGCAGTAGCTTGTATGAAATTGCATCTTGATTGCACCAGTCGCACATGTACATTTCAAACCCTGTAAATATGAAGCTAATTCTCAATATCGACCTCAGATTTTAGAAGAACCATGGGACAAATAAGGTTTCAGAAGCAAGTTGTTCACCTATTGAGACTTCACACATGCTGGTACTAAAATAAAATGGAAATAATTCAGCTGGAATAAAGGGAAGGATTTATCAGTGCTTGTTGAGCTATTCTTCCCAGCATCTCTATTATTATAGAAAGTATACATAAAGAAGGAAAGAAAAGAAGAAGAAAAAAAGCACCAACTACATTTTGCTGCTACCCCCTTTAGACCCACAGCCTTAATTAGAACAGATTTGCTCTTACATCAGAACTGTGTCTGTCCACCAAACTCATTGGTATGGCAATTATAGTAAAAGATCTCTGAACTCCACTGATTAAGGAAACATGTTTCTGTGAGCAAACATCGAGCATTTCTGACTCAGACTTGTGCATTAATGCGTAATTGACTGATACATAATACATAATCCCTGACCATTCAGATCCAAATGCCTTTGATCAGATAACACAGATAACTCAGTTGTTTGTTCAGTATGCAAATGGTCAGTCTTCTTGAAGCTGCTAATTAAACAGTTCCTTTTTGTATCCAGGATATTCTTTGATGTGTGCTTTACCAGTTGAACCCATGTGTCATACTTATGCTATATATTCCTTTCCCTTTGTTACGAAGCTGTCTCTTCAGTCAGCTTTGAATATCAATAAGCCAGCTAGCTGTTCATCTCTGGTTGTTCATCGTTAGGCATTATTTGTCATTTATAGAAGTTCACATATTTCTAAAGGGAATGACCTTTGAAAAATTAAAAACACAAGAGTGTTATTTCTGTAACATCTTCAAAGATATGTTATAGTCATTCACAGTGCTCTGGATGGAAATAAAGCAGTTCATCATGCTGAGCCATCTTCGATATAGGAGGAGAATACACAGCTTAGTATCTTTTCTGTTTTCATGCATCCTTTCCACTTGTATACGGTCTGCACACATGCTTTGGTGTTTGTAATTCCACAGGAATAAGAGACAGTCTGAATAAAATGAACTGGTATAAGTGCACACTAAATAATAAGTTAATTTGGTCCCAGTTTAGATAAACGGAACTACTTCCAAATCCATTTGGTTTCTCATGTTAAACAAGCCAAGTATTGCAGTTCACATAAATAGGGGTTTTGGTTTTTAATCTTGCACTGAGAGGAAGATTGAGATCAAATAATAAAGGACTCTCTTGGGCGAAAAACAGTGGCAGAAAGGATAACTGACAGGACTTCCACATATGTAAGGCCCTGCTCCTTTTGAAATCACTGATAGGGGTTGAAGCCCATAATATTCATCTTGTGGTCATTTAAAGAGACTCCATTTAAGTGATAAGGGGCTTTCGGATGATCCTTTGGAAAATTAAAAATAACAGACCTAATATATTAAATTTTATTAGTACTTTTCAATTACCTTTCAGTTTCCTTTCATTAATCATGCATCTCCATGAACAAGATGATAAATTATAAGTGAATACTCAAATATCATAATTTAAAAAGTGAACTTTAATAAGAATACATGGCTTACATGAAATACCCTTCAAGAAAATATGAAAAGGAGTTTTGATAATTCTTCAGGTTTGTTTTCTCTAAAGTCATCATTGCTTTACATCAGTAACACAAGAGTCTGATTTTTACATCTTTGTCTTTTTGCAAGGGAATACATATTACATTTTCTTGAGGAATTATAGCTGATATATAGGTAATTCTTAGAGTTTCTGCATGACTATTTGCTTACAGTTAGGTTTGGTGAGTGGATCAATGTTTGAAATAACAGATACCAGCTCCATATGTTCCCCTCCTACTTAAAGCATTCAGCAGGGAATTAATTACTCTTGTATATTGCTGGGTTTGATAGATAATGAATGCTTTAGCCGATAGACTCTCCCTACCAATTCTGGAGTTCTGGCAATAGCGTTAGTTAAAGTAAGGGCATGACAAAAAAAGAAGTAATGTGAAGAAAAGACTTCGTACCACAGATCAGCCTCCCATGTATGATTTTTCTAGTCCACTCTGATCAGAAAGGTTGGATCTTGATACACCTGCAATCATAAAGGAGTCAGTATCATTGTTTGGGGTTTTTTTCTTTCGTAAAATTTGTTATATGTGATATGTTGACTTTCTTGGAATCCTATTGTGAAGATCAATTACCTCTCTTTTGTAGTGGGAATGCCACTGAGAATGCCTGGTTGGTTCATCTTAACCTGGTGGATAGGTTATGCCTATATATCTTACTGCAGACGTACATAGGCAGAGATTCTTTGATATTCATTCAGACATACATGTCACATACACTACAGCTATTTCAGACAAAAGAATTTCCATATTCTTGAGTAGAGAAAAATGTTAATATATCAGTAATTTCCCTGTGTGATTTTAAATAATTCAACTCAGAAAATTTCCAGTAATTAGTTTCCTTATTGAAGTGTAAGTCCTCTGATCATTAAAATAGTTTTAGTGACTGAGAATCTACCAGATTTAACTAATTTTGGTAGTACAGTGTAAAAAACAAATCTTGAGTAGAAGAACAGAGTAATAGGATGTTCAAACTGGACGGTAAAAAATGCAGCTTGGGAGATCTGCAAAGAAGGGAAACTCTTTCCTTCCATCTCTCTTTTAGGTTCGTTCAACCACTGATTAAAGTGCAATTTCTTTTTGAAAACCGACAAAGTATTTTATGAATTACTAAGATGTTAATTCAGCACTGAGGACTTTTTAAATGTCATTAGGCATCTCAGATTTGATCACATTTAGTAGTCTTCAGAATTGCACTTTACATTTTAAAAAAAAATATGAACCCCCCCCGCCCCCAAACAACAGCTTAGACAAGTCAGTCAAATACATCATGCATACCTCATGTCAAGTAACACACCATTTTTTCTACCTACATTAAAAATCAAATGTGAAATATTAGAAAAGAAAATTGTAATTATAATTAGGAAATAAAATATCAATTAGCCAGATGATACACAGGTAAATTTAATTCTAAATTTCAGAGAAAAAGCAGCAAGAGTAAGACATTGTTGCTGTTTAATAACATACTCTGAAATATATGTCAGATTTTCACAATTTCTAAGTGTTTTGATAAAAGTTTGATTGATATTGAAAGTAGTAGTTTCATTAAAGATAGAAGCATTGTCAAGTTAAAGGTAAATAGAATTCCATGTCAATTATCTCAAAACCAAATAATAATCTAAAAAAACTGGCTAAGTTGTTTTTTCGGACATGCTATACTTGACAATTTTTTTTTCTTTTTCACAATAGTGAATAAATATTTTATTAGGGAAGTGCAATGTAGTGTAATTAGCATATTAATCTCCCTTCCATATAGATAGGACCCATAACTCCCTTAAATGTAAAGCACAACCGCAACTGGAAAGGCTTTAAGAAGATTCTAGGTAGAAGAGAACACAATTAGTTGCTGTCTGCAAAGGCAGTTTTTTCAAAATGTTTTGAAGGATATTTAATATATATTTGTCATTTGCAAGAGAATGGGGAGACTAAGTCTGGATTAAATTATTGTGATGAAAGCAATAGGCTTCATATACTAAAAATTATTTCAAATAGTTGATAAAATGTACTTCACACACTATATACATGTAATCCAGTTATAACAAAAGCTGTTGTTGGAGCTACTCTGTATTTTGTTGATTGCATTTGTTTATGTTTTTCTGTTAGTATTGGCATTGCTCTTATATAAACCTGCTGCTTTGCTTGTATATTCATCTGTTTAGATTTGCTAGGTGATTTGTCCTCAATAGATACAAATGCTTATTTACCAAAATAAGAACCTAAGTTCAGCAGCCTTTTAAGTCAGCCAAGGATAATCAGGAAGATAGAAAGGAAAAAAAAAAAAGAATCCATTGAAAGTTGATCTTATGCCTCAGTTTTCAAAATACAATCACTTGGCGATAGGTCGTAAAAGGGCTTGGAATGGTGATGCTAAAATCACCACACTGTAGAATTAAATGGCATGCCTACTCAACAAGAATTTTCAACCCCAAATCCTCTTACATGTGAGTGTTTGAATTGGAAAATACTTCAGGAAGAATAGCCTTACCTGGATAATATATCATTGGCAATTGCCATAATAGTTGATGTGCAGTAATGAAAGAAACTATCTAGTAGCATAAACCAGACCTGGTTAGAAAAATATTTGATGAAATCTGTTTCCTTGGTTTTGCCAAAATTACATGTCAATAAAATGTTAAGGAAGACATTTTGAGTGGTGAAAAAAAAGTATTTCAGTGAGTGTTGTATTTAGAGAAGAATGGGTGTAAGGCCTTGTACCCAAAACCTGATCTTGAGAAGAACAGAGAAACCAAAATTACGTTTTTTTTAATAAGATTTAAAAAAAATGAAAATTGTCAGAATAATACTAAATTAAGTTAGGTTGCCTAGATACGCACCAAACCCCCCTTTTGCAATTCAACATTTTTAAAAAACAAGTCACTTAGGGAGTGCCTAAATATAGACCTCTAGACAACGAGGGTTTAGTGCTTGGCCTTAATTTTTTTTTTCTTATGCAGTAGCAAAATTAATATAATCAAGGGTATTATGAGACACAAATAATGTTCATAAAGCATTCTGAGACCTCTTAGTCAGAAGTTACAGAATAGCAAAGTAATAGCTTTCATTTAAATTTTATTATATGAATTTCATTCTTGCTGTGCTTTCCCAAAGTGTATGTATGAAGACACTGCCTTCCACAGTTGCAGTAGAGCCACATCAATGTATTAGTAGATTTTCTCTGTTGTTCTTTATGTATTTTTAAAGATTTTGTTTCTTGTTCTGATGTATCATGGAAATATGAAGAAAATAGAATCTGTAAGGCAGCATCTGCCTGAAATTGAAGAGAACCTGAAGCAATGGTTCTGAGGGAAATTTTTACCATTTGATGGAAATGATTTCACACTTTTATCAAGACATGTTAATGAGTAGTGTTGTATTATTTAGCTTTCCATGATCTTGATACTTTTTTAGGCAGAGCACATCGCACACATACAAACACTTTATACATTTAGCTTTGTCCTGTATGCTGAACTCAGTATAGAAGGTCTTTCATGTTTCTTGAGTCCATGAAATACCCAGAAACAATGGGAATCTATGGATGGACTGTTATTTCAAACTATTTGATGTAACATCTCTAGGCTGTTTTTCACGTATCTCAGTAGAACTCTGTCTAGTGACACCAAGAATCTGCAGGAAAATTATTAGCTGTGAGGTTACGAAGTCCTCTTGCTGCAAACTGCCAGATGCCTTCCAATTGAATACAGGGTCTGCTGAGCTTAATCTGTGAGGATTTTTACAATATTCCTTGAAGAGAATATAGAGGAAGATTCTATGGAATTAGAAACAATACAGTGGATGCATTTACTTAGTACACAGATTGCCAACAGTCATGGAAAATAGAGTAAATATTTGGAGTGGGCAAAAAAAGCAGGTGGTTCGAATATTTTCTGAGAGATGTATCAGTTTTAAATAACTGGCAAGCTCTACCTTTTGGGAAACTAGAGAGCGTTTAAACACAGTGTATATCTTCATTAAGCGCACTATATAAATCTAGCTGCCAGCTACCACAATGCCTTTTGCAGGTTGTATTAATCTCAGTGACAGTTAACACAATGCCCTCAGTATGAATCTAAATGCCAGTTGCATTTCTCCTGCTTAACTTTTGAGTAGAGCTGTGCAAAGGACAAGAGTTCTGTCTGGGGAAGGATTGAGTTACCAGCATATGTCTTCATGGCAGGTAGGACAAACTCACTAATTGAGAAATTCTCTGACTGAAAGAATAGGGAAAGGAAGTTTCAGGTTAGTAAGTGGAAATCTGATTAAAAGATGACAGCAATAGCAATTTAGATAGTGCTTTCATCTTTTATTTGGGTGTACTGTATAATCTAAGTAAATCAATTAAGGCAAGCTTATAATAAAATAAAATAAGAATTTTTCATTCCAAAACAGTCTAAAGGAGTCTCTTGACCTTTTCTACTACCAGTACTTTTCCCTTAATTTTTTCCCCTAATTAAAATTTATAACCATTTCATTAAATATTTCAACCTTAGCAGTTACTAAACCCTTCTATAAAGGTGATTCAAATGAAGATCCACACTTTATCAGGGCCCTAAGGTTCAGAGCTTTGTAAGTTTTCTGAGTTTCTTTAAGGGAAATGGGAGTCCTTATTGGATGGTAGAAATTACAACTAACTTCCCCATCTAAACAAAATCACTCTTTACTTCTTACCCCATTATCTTTTGCTCTGTGTGCATGGGTGTTACATCAGTAAGTAGATGGCAGCCTGATGCTACTTGTTTCATCGTTAAAAGAATATGGGACAAATTCAAAGATACGCTCTGCCCCCATTTGGCTGAACACTGCTCAGTGTCAAAAGACATAACTTTTCTTCAGGGACTGGCAAATTTTGCACACATTTGAGAGCACGCCAAGCAAAGCGTGTATGCATTTTGGTATATGAAATTAGTTTTTATCAATGATTGATAAAGCTTTTCAAATATGTGTATGTGTGAATAGCTCTGAAGGAAGAGTTATGAAACTTAGTGCTTCAACTTTTATAATACTCATTTAAGAAAAAAACCCCATTCCTCTGAACAGTTCTTAAGCATGTCTCGGAGAAAAAGGAATTTGTGCACGGCTTTTAGAAAAGGCACATGGCTGTACATTCCCTATGCTGGTGTTAAAAAGGTTTATACTAGCTACTCAATGTCTTTATTTAATCACTTTGAGTAGTTTTGAAAGATAAAAGTAGTGACAAGAAGTGTTTTAATTACTCTCTAAGAAGCCTTATAAAATAAGACTTCCAACTGTTCTTGAGCCAAATAAGAAGCCCTTTAACATGAAGTGCACAAAACAGTTTGATGCTCTATTTTTTTAGACTACATTGTTCTATTCATTTCCATAAAAGACTAAACAAATGTAATTAAACATACTGAAGTACTTTAAGTAAACAAGCATTCTTTTTGACTTCACTTTGATCAAGCATTCTACTGAGAAAAGATGTACTTTCCCTTAGATAAGATCCACAGTATAAATGCAGAATGCTATATTCTGAAGGTCAGCTTTGATTCACATGAACTTTAGTTTAAAACCACAGTCCTAGTTCTAACATAGTAATTAGTATTAAATTCTCCATTTTAAAATGTATTAATCCCATGAGTTAGAAGCAGAAGATCAAACAGGGAGGGCTTTTGTTTTCCATGGCTCTATCTTTCAATTTTTATGGTGTCTAGACCAATAGGTCAATCTCCTCGGAACCAAGTATGAGAGGGAAGGCACAAAGTGTCATCACGTGGAGTGTTTACTTGATTCTCATTTTATTTCTGTTTCACAGCATGGGATGGGGTTTTTTTGGTCTGAAAATGTGTATTATATCTCTCTCTCTATATATAGGGGTGTGTATATATAGGTTTATATAGGTATACATATAGGTGTGTATATATATAGATATGAGTATATATATACTATATATTATATATATTTATATAATTTTTATTATTTTTTTTAAGGCATTGCAGTGCATTGTGCTTTGGTCAGTGGGTAGGAGTTTTCTGCCTGGTTATTCTCAGTCTTTTGAATATTCCTGGCCTCGTTGTGTTCTAACTGTACAGAATGGGAGAAAAATGCTGTCATGATTTAATTTGCTTTTTTCCCTTTTTTTCTTGTCTACAGTTTTCATTATAACTCACTCAACATGAAAGCATTTAATTTGTGCAATGGTTGTACTGTAAAGGTATGCTTATAAAATAGGACTTCTGTTTGGCTACTGATTGATGTTATGTTTGCAGAATAGAAGAATGGTGGGTGCGGGTACCATGTTGACTCTGATTCAGATCCTCAGAAGCACTCCGGACTGTGACCAGAGCTGCTATGAACTATACACCATGAAAGCACTTCCACAAATACTTAAGAACTGCCATTTCTCTTTTATATCTCTTAGATGGTCCATCCCTGTATTACCTGAGCACCTTCCAGCATTCAAGGCAGGGCCATCATTCTGACTTTTCTTCAAAAATTAGCCCTTTGAAATGTTTTTGGGGGGATGGAAGGAAGGTTTTTCCTTAAAATACACGTTTATTTCAATTATCTTTCCTCGTATAAATGTCTGTAACTCCTGCCATAAGCCTCTTTTGTGACATACTAAGAGTTGATGAATCTTATTTTATGTTAGGTCCTGAAAGTGGTGGGCTTTCTCAGCCCAAAGATGTGGTGGTACTCCAGTTTGTAGTGGCTGGCCAGCTGTCAAGGAAGGCCTGGCTCCCTTGGGAGAAAGCGAGCAGCTCTCTTCTTCCCAGGGAGCAGAACAGCCCAGGACAGATAAGATACTTGGTACCAGCTGCAGCTTCTTTTACAGTTGGTGCATAAAACCCCAGATATATTCGTTTGGACTGAAGAAGTCTAAGGATAATTAAGTTCTAAACAATGAAGAAGTTATAAATTATGTATAATAAAATTGTCATGAGTTGGGAAAGTCTGTATTGTGTAATAAGAGAGACATATTTGAATACACACACACACACACGAGGTGTCTATGTGCTCATATACATATATATATATATATATATACACACACACACATAGTAGTCCAAGCTACATGGTAGCTGTCAGCATCAACAAGAAATCCTGAATTTTTTCATGGTAGTTTGGTGGTTTGCAAACAGATGTTCTCCACTGAAGGAAGCACACAGTGCTGTCAATTGTTTCTTTCTGACTACTAACATTACCCATGTCTTGCTTAGATTTACCAGCAAGATACTGGACTAGCTGGTGGTACTTCATATGGTGTGAAAGATAAATAGAACTGACTGCTACCTCCATATGGTTGGGATTTGACTTCAAGAAATCTCTCAAGTGCAAATAGAATTTCTGTAGGACAGAGAAGCAGCATAAACTTGAGTGAAAAAGTAAATTTATAAAATTGAGTACTCTGTCCTCTGAAATATTTTCTGTGAATAAATGACTTTTTTTTTAGACAGGTGGCAGCATTCAGATGACTTTTGCCAAAACCTGATAGCGTATGTAAGTTGTATGACCTCTAGCTGAAGTTGATTCATTAGTACCATTATCTGTTCATATCCAGGCCTAATCTATGACTGGAAGAGATGTAGGAGGTTGGCAGAAGAGTACATTCTTCCATGTGATTCTTACCTTGCTCATGGGAAGGAGATTTAATTCTGTTTAATAGCCAGCAAGTCCAGTTGCATCAGAAAACAGTTTCTTAAAAACTAATGTAGAACTGTTTTTATTAATTGTACGATTGATGTATTTCCCATAATATTTGCTGTTCCATAGTGTTTGTATACTACTAACATTGCATAAGATACCTAAAATACATACATACATGAATGCCCAGTTGCTGCAGGAGAACTGGAGTTAACTAAGCACTATAAAAGTGAAATATGAAAAAAAGTCATATTGATATTTCAGTGTGTACTTTAATTGTACTGAATCATTTACTAAATCAAAGACTGCTGAGTAAATTGATCATTTCTCTACAAGTTCACTGTTAAAGGAAAATGCTACTTAAAAGAAAAATGGAAAAGTTCAAACGTAAAGATACCTTTGGCATCAGTAAACCAGGAATGATATGTTTAGCAACAAAGGGAATTTAAAATCCTCTTCTTACAATTTGTGAATGTACTATTTTGTTTTGTTAATTATTCAAAAGCTACAGAATATCAGGAAAATAAAAATTTCCTTTTTCTTTTGCAAGAAGTCTTTTTAAAATAGGGTTCTTTAGCTATCATGATGATTTATCTTCTATGGACTTATTTAATTATTTTTGTTATTCTTTTCATAATTTTTAATTTTTTATTTATTTTTTTTTTATTCTACCCTTTACTATAATGTAGCTTTGGAAATGCTTATGTCAGCTGTAGAACTGAAAAATTTTGCATGAGACATGTTCACCAACTTTCATGTATGTTAATTTTATTCTCTGATCTTTTACTGTGTTAAATTAAACAAATATTTTTCTCACTTTTATCCTTTCTATTTTCTTCTAGAGGGGAGTGATTGTAGATTAATAATGAAGCTAAAGGGAAACAGACCCTTTAAACTTTTGTTTAGTATTTGATCTTCTAACATACGTAGCAACACTTTTCAATCACCCACTGATTGTAATTCTTCTGAAAGTTTCAATGTAACCCAAAAATCAATATTAACAGATGTTGTTTGCTTAAGTCTGAAAGTGTTCCAGAAAAACGCTCGTCAAATGCATCCCATCTATGGTTTCATAAAGTTTCAGATTCACAGAATCAATATCAGCAGATGTTCACTACTTTTATTTTATTTTTTCCCAAGGCATTGCAGAAGTGCTTTTTCCAGCATAATTCTGAAAGCAAATTGAAACCACCGAGTGTATGACAGCTTTCACTGTTGCCAAAGAATATGCGCTTGTCAACTCCTTGAGAAATACATTGTCTTCATCTAATATCATTAGAGACCAATAATTAAACAGAAAAAGATGGTTTTAATTAGCAGATGATGAATGATTGTCTAAATCAATCTATAGTGTAGTCCATACTTGTTGAATTCTATATTACGGCTAGATTAGCGTTTCTTTATCTGGTGACAATGTTGATGCAGAAAGGAAATATTACAGAGATAGTTAGGAGTAAGATAAGAAAAAACCACTTCAGTGTACATTGGTTTTTAACAGTGGGGTTTGGACACTTTACAGTTTAGCATTTCTTTTAAAGGGCTGACATGAAATCTATAACTTCTGCACAGAGTATTGTAAGGCCTCTGTTTTAAAGAGTGTTTTAGAAGATTTCTGCCCACATAAAACAAAATAGTAACCAAAAAAAAAAGGGGGGGGGGGGGGGAGAAACCCCCAAACCTTTTTATTGGGTGGTTTGGAGGAAACAGTTCTTAGCTATTTTATCCCTCTTTTAGTACATTAAAAAAAGGTAGCGGTTGAAACTTTGAAGCTGGCCTATGTAGTGAAGAAAGTATAATCTAGTGAGGTTTGGGATTTGCTGCATAGGGTTGTTTTTCTGGTTAAAATAAAGTACATATACCTCAAATCTGTTATATAAACATGTATGTGCTTCTCTGTGTATATATATAAAATAATTTCTGATAATTTCTGATTACAATTAGGCAACTCCTAGAAACAACAAAATGCATGTACTGCAAGTTCTGGAAAAGTGATCAGCACTAATTATAAAATATGTTTTATATTAATAAATATTTTTGTTGCCTGTCATATTAAAATGGCAATGACTTTTCATAATAAGTAGGAATATAATAATACGCTGATAAATTGCAGCAAGATAAAGTCTGCAGACAGATCTGCTTTAATATGATTACGTATCTCATGTCAGTAAGTTTTCTACAAATGGCATCGTTTCAGTAGGAATAGCACTTGGTTGGTAGAATTATACATGCAACATCTCCAAGCTGATTACAGGTTCTAGTATATCATGGTTATAAAAATGTGGAGAGGGTTTTTTTGGTGAATTTAAACCATTGGTATGTTTATACCATACATCTGGGATTCTTCCGTGTGAGCTCTGAGCTAAAAGAAAACTGTGCAACTGTGTTAGCACAGCAGCAAGTCTACACAAATAAAGCTGCCTCTCAGCAGGGTTTATTAATGTAGGCATCACATCATGCTACTGCAGTTATATAGCTTTTTTTTTTTTTCAGGCTCGGAGAGTAGTCAGAGTGTGCTTACATCTGCCTGCAATACATAGCATAAACATATGCCAGGAGACTTGGCCCTGAGTTGTATTTATTTTAACAAAATTGTGGCAGTTATGATACCTGTTTGTTGTATTCAGATTTAGGATTCATCAAGAAGGAGCCAACATGCATAAATTAACTGGTTTTATTGTTGGATGGAGTGTAATAACAAACTGTACAGTTTTTTATAGTAGCAACTTTTTCTTTGGACCCTTTTATATATTTGTATCTGTGGCAACTCCAGTGTGATTGCAAGTTCTAGTACACGATGCATTTTATTTTCATTGTTTCTTGTAGGATAGAATGAAAAGAGAAAAAATATAAAAACCTTTTACATTTCCTTGGTATACCTGAACTTGAGCAGTGGATTATTGATGATAAAGTTTCAGTATTCCTAGGACACTAATCAGTGATATTTAAAATTTTTTTTTCCTCATAGATATAGTTCTTTTCCATAATGAACAGTACAATTGCTAGTACGTATATATTCGTAACCAGTTAGAACAGGAGAGTAGGATGTGGAGAAGCCTAAGAGTATTGCTACTCTTTGGACATATTTTATGTTTATACTTAAAATCGAAGATAATTTCCCCTCATTTTATTTCTCACCATAAAAGGTAAAGTGAGGAATTTTCTGGGGGGAAAAAAAAAAGAAAAAAAAAAAGAAATATCTGCAAAGAAAAAGAAATATCTGAACTAGGCTGTAACCACAAATCAATGTCCTTCATCAGATGGCTTAGCACCTCCATACTGTGACTTTTCTGACTGTGCTTAACCCCATGCCAGCATAGCCTTAGTAAAACCATATGGGCAATACCTTCCAGTAAGACAGGCTTTTCTGAAACAAAAGGGAGCCACAAAACCTTGTGCTGTTGTTCTTAGTCTAATTGCCACTGGTCTGGAGAATAATAATGTATAACTCCAGAACTTCTCTCCAGCCTTTCACCTAATATGAGAAAAGCTCTCTCTGTCCATCTAAAGAAAGCTTCATACCCTTTTTCCATCATAACTGACTATCATCTTAGTAAAATAAATGAATTTGGAATCTTTGATACTTCAGTGGACTTTTGCAGGTGCATCTGTGGCCAAGTGGAGGAATTTTCATTATATCCTTACTCAAATATTAAAATTTTTAAAATTTATTTAAACATTGAAATATGTAAAAGCAAATGATTTCACAAGATAGCACCTTTGAGCAGTCAGTCCATATTAAACATTTAGGAAACAAGAAATGCTCTGTATCTATTATTAAAATATGTGTCAGCACACAAGAGAAATTTTAACAGACTGGTAATCTATAATAGAGACAATACCATCCTGGTTTCAGCCATGAACCTAAAAACTAATGTTCATTAGTTTCAGCTGATGGGTGACTGAAATACATGTGATTATAAGAGGGTAGAAGGTTATTGAGCAGAATATATGAAGTATATACCTAGCTGCTAAAAAGTAAGAACATTAGGATTAGCTATGCATGTGGAGATTTTTTGAACTGAATTTTATTTTTCTAAGCATAGAAAAATATTTTTATTAAGATTCTACTGACTAACAGTAACATAAATTGATTCATTGTCTAGAAATTCAAGCACTTATTACAGTTCTTCTCACAGTCACCTGTCATCTCTGTCTGTTTTTCAGCCAGTCTTAAATTTTGCAGTGCTGGCCCATTTCTAGGATAAATAGGTATAATTCATATTGCCAGCTGCTGGGGACTACTGTATTTGCCAATAAATGGGTATCAGGAATAGCTGAATGAAGAGATGTTTGAATTGAGAAGAAAAAGTTTAAAATTAGCAAACAAGATGAATGCTATCAGATCTAAACGAATTTCTATCCAGATTCATCAAGGACACAGCTGCTGGAGTGTGTGACATGAGAGAGAAAGTCAAGGAATGTTTACTTGATAGAATGAAATACAGCAGGAATTTGCAGATTACATTAACTGAAATAATGTTGCATAAATACTTTTTTTTTTTAGGGATTGTGAAATAATCAAGAAGAAATGGAATAAATATTTCACAAATAAACCCTCTCTGTGGCAAGTAGTGTAAAAATACTGTTCTGTTCTTTAAAAAGGTGCTGCAGAGGAGAATACTAGTTAAGGCCAGTTTTGTTTAGAGAATGGACATCTTAGGACTTTAAATCCAGATAAGTTATAACACATAAAAAGCAAATTTATTCTTTCAAATTATTTCTATAAAGATTATTTTTCCTGTTTTCACAATCAACTGAAATAATCAGCTAGGACTGCAGATGTCAGAAAGTTTTAAGTCTGTGACACTTTAGATTTGCCTTCAGAATATTGAACCTAACTGTCAGATTTTGAACTTCACAGATTTTGAATAGTTTCTTCTAGACTAAGAAGTTACTTAAGGCGGGGGGGGGGGGGGGGGGGAGAGGGGGGGAGAAGGAAAAATGTTTTATAATGACAAGTCTATCTTTAGTTTAAAAAAATAGTAAATTTCAGAGGACAAAGAAGAAAGTCCAGGAGACTTTGCAATATAATATAGTTATGAAGCCTCTCAAATCAATGGGCACGTGCCTGGTAGTATTGTTGGCAACATATCCTCTGGCTTAGGAAAATAATTTTCAGACACAGAAGAGAGATCATACAGAGTTTTGTGACTGACAGGCTTGGCCTCCATTCAGTGGTGAGCTACACAGTCACAGACTCTAATAGAAGAATTTTACTTTTCATATGGATTTGACAATACATTGAAATTAATTAACATTGAAACTGAGTGTGAATGATGACTTTGAACTTTCTAAGGAGCCTGCCCTTGAAATGGAAGAGATTGAAAGAAAAATACATTTAGGATTAAACAGTCTAAAATGGATTATGCAAAAGCATGATGACTTCTCAGATGAAATTATTAGTTCTAGAACTTGAATAGTGTAGAAATGGAGTACCCAATGGTATTGTGAGAGTCTAGGGCTGTGTTGACTTTAGAACTTGTATAACTTTTAGAATTCTCTATTATGTCCAATTTCTATTGAGTGTTATTTGGAAGTTTTGAATAATGGACCTTGTGATGATGATACATGAAGTGCTGTAGAATTCCTACTAAGCAGGGTTTAATCACAAGAGCAGGCAAGGAAAAGTGATGTACGCCACAAAATTATATAGGTATAGCCTATACATGATATAGCCTTGCTGTATCCCACAAAGGGCAGATCCTGCGTTATGAAGCAGGATAATCTTGTCAAGATGTGCTGATGGGGTTCACATTTAAAGAGTTGATGAAGAAAAAAAATGTTCTTTTGGGTTTTGGAAGTGAGAATAGGTATATTTCTAAAGGGCGGGATTGAATAATGAAATTAGTGAAAATATGAGGAATTTGGGCTGCTGCTTTTATTATTTATCAATTAACTGTATGACATATTTGAGAAAAGAGTATATCATTGAAAAGTTATGAAACAAGTAAAAATAAGCTGCTATCTCATCTTCTTTTTATTTTGTTACTGCTGAATAGCTCAAATCACACACCAGCTGCTGGCCAAAACAAAAAGTCCTTTTTTCAAAGACTTTATCCAATAGGCAAATGATAGAAAAATATTGGTCCATAATGTTCTACTGCTCTTCCAGATACTCATTTGAAACCATAAGACTCTTTGTCATGTACTTTTAGTATTTTATTATTTGATTTATTTAGGCAGATATGTTGTGTTTATTCAAAATGTGCCCTGAGAAAGGGGAAATGGAAGTTCAAAACAGCTTTGTGAAATCAGCAACTCCTCTGTGTTTGACTCTCTACATTATTTTTTTGCTTTTTTAGAGAATTCTCGATCTTCTATACTGAAGAGACTTTTCAGATACCCTTTTACGTACCTAACAGAATTCAGTGTTCTTTTCCTGTCTTTTCCCCTCCAGGACACAATTAATTCATTCTTGAGGTTTGTACATATGTTCAGATAGGGTGATATTTTCAGCATGGTGCCACAGCTGTGTTGCTCACAGTTGCTCTGAGCCACGGTTTGCTGAGGTTGTCAGCTTCAAATCATTCATTTAAACTATCTATTCATCTCTGCCACAGGTCTCAAAATGAGATGTATAGAGATTTTTACATTTTTTGGATGTCTAATAAGAAAGATAAAAATATGTACATGGTGGAGAATGACCACATATTTTAAGTGTGATTCATTACAGACTCTTGTCCAAAAAGACTTCTCACTTGAACTAGCATCTTCTTTACTCTCAGCTGCTGCAGCTGAAACTATGGATGGGGTATGTACATTCAAGGCAAGCTTCTTATTTAGCATTTCTGCCTTGCCAAATGAATCATAGATAGGAAATCACTCAGCTTGCCAGAATTTATCATACTGTGTCTCCAAAAGTGAAAACAGGTTTTTCATATAGCAAAGCAAATGCTGTGTTTTGCCACAGATAATATTTTGAAAGTTGGTACAAGGTATCTTTGTAGCACAGATATATTTTTTTCCAAACTGATTGCATACTTCAAAGTACCAAGCTTTTTGAGATCCTCTTAAAACTAATTAATCAACTTCGCAAACTGCGTATCTTCCTTTCAAGTAGAACCCACAATCCCTATACCTTGGGGAATAATTTTCTTGTTTTCCTAGCATTTTCCCAATCTAATTATTGTACCTCTAAAAAGGAGATTTGTTATTACACAACATGATTAATTAGATATGTTATTTCTTTATCAGGTGAGAAATCACCAAAGGATTGATGGTAAGCTTATGAAATCAACAAAGACTGTATAAGGCAAAATGCAATTACTTCTCAATTAAAAATCCATTTGACATATATGAGAGATTAATAAACAAATTGGATTTGTTTCTAACAAAAATTATTGGATTTTTTAAAAAGATGAATCGTATTTGATACACCTGATGTGAATCTAAAGCATAAACCAAAGCAAAAGCATAAATTTAGTCAACTGGAGGTAGCAGAGACTTAATTTTTCAAACATGAACTCTAAAATGGCCAAATCATAAGTCAATATGTAACCTGGACTCAGCTACATTCATTAACTAGCCATTTAATCACATTTAAACTAGTTTGAATTAGGGCATTGCATTTTCCCCCTTTTAACCTCATAAAATGCCTAAAATGCAAGTAGTCTTTACTACTTTTTTTTACTTCTGGGACATCTATATACACTGGATAGAGGACTGTGAAGTAAAAGACAGTATATTCAGTTTAAAAATACAAGCTTGAAAGTATTACCTAGAAGATAATGTATTATGTTCATTCTGGAAATTAGGAGTTCAAAAGATATAGGAAATCAGCTGTTTGCCCTCCTAAGCAGCTGTAAAACAGTCTTAGCAAGCAGTTGACAGCGTGAGCATTTTGTGTTACCTGTTAAAAAACATGTGCAGTAACAAATTTGATCTTACCACCAATACATACAGTAAAGTCAAAGAGCCTCTGCTTTCACCCTGAGTTCCTACATATGGCCTGATTGCCAGTGATTCTATGTACTTGCAACTTCCACTGAATTCTTTTGTGCTATTGTGTCCCTCAAGTGTCAAAGAAGGGTCGGACTATGCCTGTTTTCACTTACAAAATCAAACAATCCATTTGATGTGTCATTTAGGAATCTTGAGAGACTTTTAAAATAAATGGATATTTGCCCATTTTGCAAAAAACTGTAGGAAACAGAAACCCCTTCCTATAGATCTTGTGCTTAAATTTGATGAAACATATTTCCAGCATATTTTAGCAGAGCTGAACTTTTGTTGATTCTGTGCTATGGCTTTTCCAGGGAGAGTTCGTTCTTACAGCAAGACTTATTTCTTGACTTGTGCAGAGCCTGGAAAGCACGGATGAATGTTATGATAATAGTTGATCGTCTTCTGGTCAAATGAGAATGTCTTTAGCACAGAAAACTTGTTCTGAATTGACTCTTATTAATGCAAGTTGCAGGGTGTGAGGAAAGTGTCTGAAGCTGTAGGTTTTTCAATCAAAGAAAACTTTCATCATATTCAAACATTATCTGGAGAGCCATATGGATAATTCTCTGGCAATCTGCCATTTATCAAGCATCTGATCTATCAGTTTCTATGTCTTCTTTTGAAAGCCTCATAGTAAAGGCCCACTGATTTTTCTTTTCAAACCTTAGTGATCAAGTAGGCTTTAAAACAAGAAGAGACATGATTTCATTATTTTGGATTCATAAACTCAGAGTTAGTGAATAGCTTCTCCCAGACTTTAGCTTTAAAGAATGGCAAAAGACTTTAATCATAATATAGAAATCATAGCATGTGGGGAGAAAAAAAATTATCTGGTAGGATTTAATCCTAAATTTTAGTCCTAATTAATCTTACAAATACTGTACAAGAGAAATGCAGTAATATTTATTTCCAACATTTTCTCTAGGTTATATAGTATGTGGAATTATTGACATTATTTTTAAAAATATTTTAGTAGAGTAAAAATGAAGATGTGAGCAGATCAAAACTATTTAAAAGTTTGTCAACTTTTTTAAGCTATTCTAGATGAAGAGGATTTTTGCTGTTGTGAGAATCCAAATATTCTGATGCTTTTAAGTAAATGTAATTTTAAAGGGGTTAAAGAAATTTAAAAAAAAGGAAAGGAAATCTTTTTCTTAAGGCAGGTATTTACTATTCTGTTACATACTTCCTAATAATAGTAAGTAGAACTTCAGTGATTTGACTTGTATACAGAGTGACTGATGTGGGTATTTGTATGGCTTTTTATGTGCCAGTTTGCAGGCTGTAATGTTAATAATCTCCCTTTTAATTTCTGTCTTTGTGCTGTATGAAATATTTTATCTAATGAGATTCAGATACAGGTGAGCAGTGGAACCATTCCAAATTAAAAGCTGAAATGAAGTGCTCTTCAAAGTTTTAACTAGCTGGAGCTCCAGAAATATTTAAGACGACTAAATTCTTTCTAAACTTTGAATACCTGAGTTAAAAGATGAGTAAATAAGCCTGGTGGCAGGCTGTCTCATCAAAACACGATAGTCCCAGTAGAAAAAGCTTCAACCTTCCAGATTTAAAACATATTACATAGCATTCATACTTAAAGCCATTGGTAGAATTCTTTAGAGAGACAGCCATGCAGTCAGCAGAATTGATAACCTTGGGGAAATAACTTGTATGAATTTTCTATCCCTCCAGACCAATCACACTTTCTGAAGATACACATCCAGCTACAAATGCCCACATATTCTCTGGATTTAATCTCTCCAATACGCAATAGCAATAATCCAAGGCAGTCTAGGACAATAATCTGGGACAGTCATTATATAACCAAAATAACCTTTACAGAGGAAAAAAAAAAATGTTATTGCAGGACAGCACATATTTTTCATATGTTCTTTTGTAAAGAGACCCCTGGATACTTAGCAAAAAAGGTTTTGTGCTCTTTAGGCCAAGTAGATATCAATCAGGAGGAATGCTGGTGGAAGCCCAGGCATGATTTTTTGAACTAGCAAGTGTATGACTAGCAGCTCCTAATGCAAGTACAGGAATCCTGAGTGGCATGTGTTCTTCATTCCTAATTCCTAAATTCTTGTTCAAATGGAGAAAATGTGCATGTCTCTGCATATCTCTTCTTCAAGACTTCAGGCTTTTCCACTGGGACCTGATCGTGGTTTGCATGTGTTCTTACATCCTTACATTACTAACATTTCTTCCATCAAAGGTGGGTAACAAGTAGCCTATAGAAGTAAAATGGAAATTGTCTCACTCAGCATGGAAGAAAAATATTTCCAACAAGTAGAATAAGGAGATGTAATTTTTTGGCAAAAGGGAATTTTGTCTAAATTTCTTTAAAAGGTATCAGCTAATCCTGAGATTAAAAAAATCGTGATTCAGTCTTACAGTGGCAAGCATCTGACATCAGAAAGTATTTTGGCTCATTCAATGCTTTACATAGGATAAGGGCTACATATTTTCCCTGTATGACCACATTTAATATTCCTATTGCTCATAGTATACCTAGTGCTATGGAATATTTCTTTTCTCTGTTGTACAGTGAACGAATTTGATCCTGCATTCCACTTGGACCGTACTTCACTGGAAATGATAGAAAGCCTGACTCTGAATGCTGTTGCAGTTTTAGTTGGCTCTTTGATAAATGGCAACATGCGTGAGTGTTCTGGGATTTTGTTTCATTTCAGTTTACTAAAGGCCTAATGCAAAACCTATGGAGGCAACGGAAAAGCTTTTGTTTTAGGATTGGGCCCTAAAGAATTGCCAATATCTATTGAAAAAACATGTTGTACTTTTCAAATGAAAAGATCAGTCACGATTTCTAACTGACTGCAGTAACACCTTGATTAAAATAAGATAACTCGGTATTTTCTAGTAGTAAAAAATGAGATTTTTCCCTTTGAAGTTTCATAAACTTAAATTTTCTGCATATAAGCTAATCGCAATTTCTTTGTAGTCTTAATGGTCTAAAGTTCTGGATCTTTGCTCCTCCAGTTTCAGCAAATGAATAATACCTGGAGGGACAGAAATTTCATATACTTTTTCCCCCAAGGTTATCTATTCTGCTGACTGCATGGCTGTCTTTCTAAACCATTCTATCAATTGCTCAAGTGTGAATGCTATGTAATATGTTTTATATCTGGAAGGTTGAAGCTTTCTTCTCCTACTGGGAGTTTCATATTTTGATTAGACAGTCTTAGTTTCTTTTTCTACCTCCTAGGAATACCTAAAAAATGATCTTCTTGTACAAATAGTTTGGCAACTACAACTTTATAGTTATGTAGAATTTACTTTCCTCAGTATAACAGTAGAACTACCTGCCAATTTGAATTATCTTCCCCATCAGTAACGGCAGGCTACAAGTTCTTTATCATTGTAGTAAATATTATACTCAAATATGTATTTTAAAATATTATCTCCTCTAAAGGTTTTGGTCTTATAAATATGTTAACTTCTCTATTTATATTACATGTGCACTGTTACATGGTTTAAACCTCTTCTCGCTCAGCAGCAATCTCAGACTAAAGAAAATTGTCTCCAATTTAGAGGTCCTGCATTGCAATTGCACAAAAGCAGTTCTGGCAAATCTGGTTATTCTGATTTATACATACCAGAATAGAGAACTCTTGGTCTACATGAGGATGCAGTTATTTAGGGGCAATGCAAAGAGTAATGAGTATGTGAATAAATATAGCATCAGACTTAGCACTTATCCAACCAGCAGGAACTATGTTATTAACTCTGGTCACTTATGTAGTGAGTAGATTTCGGTACTGATTTAGTCATAGTTAAATGCTTTATATCCATGTAATCTCAGAAGCTATGAAAACTATCATTTCTGTTTTCTGGCTATGTTCATAGTGGCTCAGAAGAGACCCAACAAGTTCATGTCAAGGAGTTCATGAGAGGGTTATTAAGAGATGATGTGGAGCTGAGCTGAAAATGGTTGGAGGCTGAGAGTGCATGGAGGGAAAGGACTGCGTGTGCTTGGCCTGGCCTTACACTCATCACAAGACAGTCCTTTGTGGCTGTTCATGGAGAAAGGAGAATGAGCGCAGTGAACCTTTGCTCTGACTCAGTAATCCTGTCCTTCTGTTTATCTGTGTGATAACAAGAAGTAGAAGAAAGATAGAAATGGTTGTAATATTTAATTGAATTCAGTTGTTGGGACTTGTTTGGCTCTTGGATTTTTAGTGACTTCAGGGGCTTACCCGTGGGCGTTAATTAAGGAAGAACTCTCTAAAAGTGTCTTTTTCTCCAGAGTGCTCAATACCTGCTCTAACGGACTAGCATAAGAGCAAGGAGGTCCCTGTTCCTGCAGTCAAGCCAGCCTTGCCCAGGGTACTTCTGTGTTGCTGGCTAGGAGATATTCTAGTAGAGGAGAGGCTATGTCACAGCACAGAAGATATTTTTTTGCTACCAGCAATGCACATTGTTGCTATTACAATGGAAAGTTTTGCGTATGGACTGCTGACTTTGGAGTAAGTAGTCTGATCCAATAGAGGGATAGTTAGTGAAACTGGCCAAACCCCTCTCTTAAACTCCCTCTTTTGACTGTAACTGTCAAAAATGCATCAAGACTGAAATGTTATTCTTTAAGACTGAAAAGACTGTGTTTCACTTACTGACCAAAGGAAAATAATTTGTGAGTTTCCATAGTGGCTGAAAAACCAGCGTGTTCTGGCTTTCAGCATCTCTCCTTCCGGCCTCCCCTGCCCCCACCTCCTCCCAAAACATTAGTCTGGGTTACCTTAATTATCTACTAGCAAAGCATCTATTTCAGTGCTTTGTCTGGCAGTGGCCAGTACTATGTGTTTCAGAATAAATACACTACATAGCATGAAAGGAAAATAGCACTTACGGAAATCTCTTGTAGTCAGTGAATGGATGGCTTACATCTTTCAGCAGGAGTCTATATTAATATACACAGTTGTAATTAATTCCATTATGATTGTTTTCCACCCAGTTTGAATAACATTGACTTCTTTCTAGCTGGTCTTACACCGGCTCATATGGGAATTAGTTCCACAGGTAAACTGATGTAAGATGGAATGAAAAAAATTCTTTTGTTTGATATTTAAATCAGTTATATTTGCTATCTTCCTGGCCTTGCAATCAGAGAAAAGAAACAGAAGTACCTGAACTGCCTTTTTGATATTTTTTTTTTCCCCATTACACTGATCTGTTCAATGCCACATGTATTCACCTGCGTATAGCATCATTTCTGCTTTCCATGGGTTTGGGTGGTTGTCGTGGTTTAACCCCAGCCAGCAACCAAGCACCACACAGATGCTCACTGGCTTCCCCAGTGGCATGGGGGAGAGAATCAGGAAAAATAAAGTAAAACTCATGGGTTGAGATAAGAACAGTTTAATAGAACAGAAAGGAAGAAAATAATAATGATAATAACAATAATAAAATGACAATAATAACAAAAGGATTGGAATATACAAAACAAGTGATGCACAGTGCAATTGCTCACCACTTGCTGACCGATGCCCAGTTAGTTCCTGAGCAGCGATTCCCCCAGGCCAGCTCCCCCCCCCCCCCCCCCCCCCCCCAGTTTATATACTGGACATGACATCACATGGTATGGAAAACCCCGTTGGCCAGTTTGGGTCAGGTGCCCTGGCTGTGTCCTGTGCCAACCTCTTGTGCCCCTCCAGCTTTCTCACTGGCTGGGCATGAGAAGCTGAAAAATCCTGGACTTTAGACTAAACACTACTCAGCAACAACTGAAAGCATCAGTGTGTTATCAACGTTCTTCTCATACTGAACCCAAAACACAGCACTATACGAACTACAAGAAAGAAAATTAACTCTATCCCAGCTGAAACCAGGACAGTAGGGTTTTTTGTATTACTTGCTCTCTTTAAAAGCTGTGTAGTACAGAGTTAACTATGAGACATAAGAAAGACGCTTTCCGTGAAACAACAGCCAAACATCTCCTTTGACTGATGTGATTGAGAGCAGAAAGACAAAATTCCTGAAACAAATAAGCTTTTTAGTTTGCTTTTCTGAAGAAAACAGATATTAGAGAACTATTACTTTCATATTTAGTACTGGAAATAATAATGTGTTTTTTAAGGACTGTACTATTTGTAGAGTGAAAATTTGAACTCTGCAGAGATTAAAACCACTCATTTGTAACTTCTGCCACATTAAAGGTACTGAATGTAAATTGATTGGATTAAGCAAATACGATGTCACATTCTTTTTAAACATCTGTTATGTAAATACTCTATTTATCATTTAAAAGCAGATTTTTTACCTTTATAGTGTTTGCAAAATATATATTTGGTTTAAATATTTTTGTATTCAGAATGGCACACATGTAATAAAGAATATTTTGTGGGAAAAAACAATCTGGCTGCTTAGACTGGGTCAATATATATTTTAACATAAAGCGAGCAATATATTGGGTCCTAAGTGTGATTTGAGTTCACAGACAAGGTGAGCTATTCATCCCAGAAATACTAATCCCAAACATACCTTACTCACTCAAGATTATCTGACCTCATCAGTTCTTGAAACTAGTTCTTGAAAATACTCCTTTGCCTCTTCCAAATGTCAATAAATCCAGCAAAGGTCTTATCTGGGCTCCAGCTGCCACAGTCATGCAGCTCTCTAGTCACAGTTTAGCATGAGAGCTTTTGCTGATAGGCCTACACAAATGAAATGCATATTTTGAATGGTATCAAAAGACTCTCCAGATTGTACAGGGATTTGAGAGCAGAATGTTTGGCCATGAAGTAAGTGGGATGGAGATGCTTAGCTATAGCTTTTTTAGGAAGCTAGCAGGTTAGATTCAGTTATTTCTTTTGGGAGAGGTGAAGAACTTAGTAGCTGATGCAAACCTGTACTTTCCTATGGCACGTGAAGGGGATACTGGCATTCAGCAAGAACGCATTGGTATGAAGATGTTTATTTTTCTGATGCACAGACAACATAGGATTTTTAATGAATGTTTGGTGGTTAGGATTAGAAAGCCAAGGAAATGCATCAGAAAGCCCTCAAATAAGCAAAACTGTGTTGTTGTTGTTGTTTATGCAGTGTCAGACGGAGTGGCGATGTGTTTTGGTTTGGTTTGGTTTTTCCCAGGACCACACTGTTTTACCATGCTGTTGAGAACTTCTGTAGTAGTAAACCATCTGCAAGGTTGCTTCCAGATCAACCCCTTGTGAAGCCCAGGTAGCGCAGTAGGAAAATTACCATGTTGCTCTAGGGTTCTCGGAAGTCTCAATCCCTCAGCTTCTTTAGGGCAAAGCTCCTTAATGAAATCACAATATTTGGATTGCACAGTCCCCAGGATATGTAAACATGCTGCCTAAACAGCTGTTAAATAATTGTCAATGTTTATTCAGGCTCTCAATCAGGGAGAGGTAGATTTTAACACACTTTATGGTGGGATCTCCATAGAGAACAAAGTTAATCCTTCCTGCTATGGATGCATTTAAGAGCTGCAGTCCTCTTTTCTGATGACACTGATTTACTGTGTGCTGACACAGTGCTTTCTATCCATTTGCACCCTACTTTGTTCAGAACTTTTGTACTAATGTTGGATTTAGATGATTATTAGGTATATTCAGAGAACTCCATGAAACTCTGTGATTTTAACAGACGGTGCAATCAAACCTGAAGTCTCAGCACAGTGATCTCTAAACAAGGCATGTTTGAACCAGTTTGTGTACAAAATTGCATGCAAGAGTTTGCACTTGTTCAAATGACATGACACAGCATGTAATATGGATATTTGCTGTAATACATCTGTACAGTTCTATGCTGCTGGATGCCTAAGGTTAGGCTTGTTGCTCCATACAGAGCATAATTTGTTTTCAGACAGAAAGATGTTCCAAGTGATAGAGCATAAAGTTAGTAACAATGTGTGAATCCACTAAAAGAAAAACAGTTTTTAGATATATATTGTGTGTTTGTGTCTTTGCAGCTTTGCACTTCATATTCAGGTTTTTTAAAGTGAAGTTAGGGAGGAAAAAAACCGCAAACCATTCCCTGGATCTTATGGGAAATTATTTTATAAGTGGAAGATCTAGTTTCCACATTAATATCCTGTGTTTGATCACTACTTATGGCAAGGTTTTTCACTGGTATAAAAATTAAAGGTTTAGTTTATCTTTATGCTTTGATGTGCTTGTGAAGTTTTCATTAAGAGTTAAACGAATGCAGTAAGAAAATACATGCTTTCATGTCTTAAACGTCAAGATCCTAAAGGGTAAATATAATATGAAAACTGTTACTGGATATATGATGTAAATATATGCAGTGTGATTGCTCTTTTCTAAATATTAGCTGTCCGACTTAGTACTTTGCACTGTGGCGTCGTGACAGCATGAGGCCTGATGTGATATAAATGATGCCAATCTATGCACTGTTGGCATGAGCATCTGTCTCCTTGGCAGACTCCAAAGGCAGCTCCTGGCAGCTTTGGAGTTGCCTCTAGGTCTATCATATGGTTAAGCTTCTGACTTTTCCTCTTTAGCTAAAGTCCACTCCATCTGGAACCAATTTAATTCTCTTTCACCTTTGATTCTGGAGAAATGCGTGTGGTAACACTGTACATTCTGAACTGAGGACTCTGGAATTATTTAAATGCTTATGGATGATAGACTTCTGCTGAGGTCTGAAACAAACTCTGGATGTTACACACTAGAACTGAAATCTGAAAAAGAATGAAACCAAAGGCTCTGTTTCATATAAAACTAACAAGGAAATTAAACTACAATTTCTCTTTTGGTTTTGTTTGGGGTTTTGTTGGTTTTTTTACAGTCAGTTCAGTAGTACTGTGATTCTGTTTTACCTTTCAGTGCTGGCTAGGCTGCCAGACAAAATCTGAAATGCGTAGTCAGCATCAAGGAGCAGAAGGAGGGTAAAAAAGGCACAGTAGGTCTGATAGAGTTCTGGATTGACCTAGAAGGTTGTTACACACCAAGGCATACTGCGGTCCCGAGATTTATCCAAATTATGCAACAGTTTGATTCAACGATGGGCATTCAACCTTAAAAATTCTAGCGTAGATCAGGGTCGTATTGTACCACATACCACAAAATTAAATTATTCTCCTCCTTCTTGCTTCTTGGACCAGTCTCTTTGTCTAAGGGCCAAGTATGAATAGTTTCTGGTCATAGCTGTAGTAGGATCTGGCCTTCTTAAAGAGAGAGAGATAAGCCAAAGAAAGTTTTCCAAAGAGATTACAAAACTGCCAAAATAAAATGGTCGTTCACTTTTTATTAAGTCCTTTTCTTTCTTTCATGCTCCTATATTGCCATTTAAACAATCTTGTTCCCTCACAGTCTCCTGGTAACATCAATGTTACATGAAACAACATGAAAAGAGGAAGGCTCATCAAAAGTGGAATGTTTCATACTCAGAGTTACTGAAATACAGCATCTTTGGTCAGAGGTACAAAACCAACAAAACCAAAGTCATAAGCATTGGAAAAAACAAAGAAAATGGAGGATGGGAAGAAACAGAGCTTCTCTGTAGTAAAAGCAGACAGCTTGTTCGCTCATCCTGTGGATCCCAGCACACTTCTTAGGGTCTCTGTGACATCTGGCTCACTTGCTTTGGTTTCTCTTCACTCTTTCTCTCACACCAGGAGAGGGCTGTACATGCTGCTCCATCCTGCCATGCCAATTACAGCAAGGGGATAATGACAGTGACTCCATTCCAATGCTGTCTAGGCTTATAGCTGATTAGACAGATGGGCAAAAACATGGGAAAGACTTGACTGTAACTTTGAGGACTGTGATCTGAAAAGCCAGAAACTTATTTTTTCTTCTTGCTTAGGTATAGCATAGACTTTCACATGCTTTTCATGGTAAAGTCAGATCTTAACCAAAGTCCAGTTACTGGGTCTTTTTCTGGCTCGTTTAATGTATCCCGTTTCCTCTGTCTGTGACGATGACTTATGCAGACAAAGGAATAATGCTCTTGGGAGCTACCATGTTGATAAGCCTTACCTAAAGTACTTCGTTATATCCTCCCAGGAGCAAACAGTGCATCTGAATGCTCGGACATTAATTTTCTCCGCGCAACTTGAACCTCATTTGATTCTGTTAGCCTCTGAGGATCATTCAAATCAGTCCAAGCAATCTGTGAACCCTGACATCAATTTGTCTGCCAAAGTCACCAGTTTAATAAATAATGGTATTAGCCAGGTAAGGGTTATGTCCCTTCAATATTCATATAATAGTTCACTATGCATTTTTATATCTTCTTTGAGCAGTCACCTGGAAAGACAGCAAGCTTGAAAAGCTTCTTTTGAAGAGAGTAATGCTAGATGCCAGGTTGTCACACAATATGTTGTTTCCCCTCCTTTGCTGCATATCTAGGAGGTGAGCTTCTGTGATGGAGATGACTGAAGAAAGACACTAATTTGGGGTTTGACATTTGACAGACAAAAAATAGATGCAAGATGAAGAATGTTGTTACAGGTATAAAAATAAGCAAGAAATCAAAATGATCAGAAACCGGGAGAAGCAGGTGACTCATTGTGAAATAAAAGAAACAATTAAGGATAACTTACTTTTGAGTCTTCTCTTGATTTACTTTGGGGCTTTCAAACCACTGCTGATTCCTCCTCTAAATCAGTGCTGATGGTCTTGATACTTGGTAGTGAAAACCTTTTTCTTATTCTGCACTGGGTTTAGCATCTTATTTACTTGTAAATGTAGCTGCCAGATTATATAACTGCCAGCTCACGCAACTCCTACACAAATTCCCAACAGAAACAGGATTAACTGAGGAGGTAAATACTTCACCAGTCAATGTCTTTGCAGACCACAATTGGCAAAGGTACAACAGAAAACTTAGTCCATATAGTCTTTAGTCTCTGTATTGCTGTCTTGTTCCTGCATTGTAAGAAAGGGTTAGAAAATTAGAATATCTGTAAAGTTATCATATAAATGAACTGCCACTTGTAGATGATTGTAAGATCTGAAGACATACGGTTACAAAGCAATGTGCGCATACCTTTTAAAATACAAAGTTGGCCTGTTTTACGAAAAACAGATATTTAAGAAGGGGGAAATATTTCAAGGAATCTAACAAATACTGTTAGAATACTGATGACTCTCTTGTACACTCAATCTGGGAATCCTTTGGTGTAGATCTGTCACTTTTTTCTTGACAGATGTATTTTGTTTAAGGCATGTTCTGGTAATAGATGCTGTAAGTGCAGCCTGCTGCACAACACCAAGGGCCATCTCAGAATAATAGAAAGTTTAGAGTTTGAAACCATCCATCACAAGGAAAGAGTACCTGAGATGTGTGAATCAAATAAATGTCTGTATATGACTCAAAAACTGGTAGCAACTTCATTTCTTTTGTGCTTTAAAGAAGATTAGGATAACTTTTCACCCTAACTTCATCAAAATAGCCCTAGCCTTTAAACTTCATATGACTCAAGTCAGAAATGAAAGAAAAGGGGACATCTTTTGCACTTCATGGGTTGATTTATGATTGATTTGAGATGAGACTCTCCCTTTTTTAAAAAAGCCCAGCAGCATGAAATATGCAAGCAGTATTTTTTGTTCTATGAACAATAGTTCTTTTATGTACCAAAAGGATAAGTCAACTTGTGCTAAATAGGAGAGAGGAGGAAAGGTGCCTAAAGATGTAAAGGTTTATTATTCTACAATATATGCTCCTGGTAATTTCCATCAAACAACTTTAGAATGTTGAAACCCCTGCAGTTACTATGGCCCAGTTCAGGTATGTTGTGGTGTAGTCTGTCTAAGACTTAACTCCATGAAACCGCTATCCTGTTAGAAGCAATGGCACGTTCTAGCTCTGAATTATGATTATTTTCCCAAAACGGAATAGGAAAGTGCTGCATTTCTTCTGTGTGGAGATATTTTCAGTTCTTAAGGTGGCCTGATAGAAGTAGGACATATTTCAAAACACTTAGAATATATTAAGTATCATTACACATACAATAGCACACATCTAATTAGCACAGAAAGACATTTCTATAGAGATGGCAAAAGAAAACCTTATGTAAAATGCATTTAAGCTACATGGACTTGTGCAGTACCAGAACAAGAAGGTATAAGAAACAGATGATAAACTTTTTCATACATTGTTTTCTGTCCTGTTCCTTAGAATGAAAACCTCATCATGAGTGACTTGGAAGCTCTATGAATTGCCAATTTAAAATCTAATTATTATTAAAATTTAATATTTCTATTTTAAAAGTCTGCAAGGAGCCAAAAACTACTGAGTCCTTGCCCCACCTATCTCACATTGTAGATTAAAACCAAGTGAAATAAGCAAAAAGGGCTCAGTTGGAGTAGGGATACAAGGAAGACACAGCACAAGGACAGCTTCTTGGATGCATATGTTCTGACTTGTTGATTTTCTTGTAGTTTGAAAACAGGAGAATCTTAGAATAATTATACTCGGTAATCCCTTTCTCTTTTTTTTTCGTGGAAAACCAGTTTCAGTCTAAAAAGGAAAAATGCCACAACACACACTATTACAATTCCTTAAATATTCCTGATAGTTTGAATTTTCTTAACTATTTCTGATAGGTCCAAGTGCTTTACATTTGCAGCTTAAAGGCATATGAAGAGAGGAAACCAAACCAAACCAAACCAAACCAAAATAAAATTACGACATCTTACCTGCTGCGTGTTGTTTCAGTTAATAATTTAATTGAATTAATTTAAACAACTGGGTTAATAGCTCTCTTGTCATCACTAAACATGTCTATAAAGAAACAAAGGCAGAGAGAGAGTTATGACCTTTAGCCTTATTAGAGGTGTTTGAGATTGAGGATTATTACAAAAATGATTCTGCCAGGTGTACAGCATTAAGTAAGATGGATGTTAAAATGTTGTTGAGTCCATGGCTCAGGTCTTCTACATAAGAGAGGTGCTCTATTCTACCAACCTTAAAAAAAAATAAAAATTAAATTAAACTGTTGTTTCTTTATACTAGAAGTCAATGGAGGATATCTCTAGTGTGAGTTCAGGATATGAACAAGTTTGTTCTGTGATCTTGCCTGTTCTAGCCTTTTTGGGAAGAAAAAAAAAAAAGTCTCTCCTTTTATGCTGGTTGAGACTGAGGGAGTAATATGTATTTTCTTGGGGAATAAAATCTTGATGTTTTATACAGGTTTTCCTTTGGCAAACTTGCTAATGATCTGTTTTGAACACATTTAGAAAAAGTAGCTTCCCAGTAGGAGACATTTGTAGTAGAAGACAGTGAGTTCCAATTTTGTGAAGTGTTTGATGAGGGAGAACAGCATATATGAGGAAAGGAATAAAATCTGAGTGTTGCCTCTTTCTCTTAAATGCTTAGATAAACAGGAAAGATCCTACTAAGCCAATGTTTCTTTTCAGTTGTAGATAATATACAGTTTTGCTTTCATGTTTCAAAGAGGTTATGCTGCTTGTACAGGACCATGCAGACAGTTGATGCTAGAGATAGAAACAGAATTCCTGATTTTCTATCCCACAGTACATTTAAGCTACTGTAGAACAGGGTTGTACAACAGGGCAAATAATGAGCTCTACACTCAAAATAAAATAAATCACTTGGTGTAGTCTTTCTTTTGAAACTATTTTGATTTCCCTTGAATTAGCAATCCTTTTTCATAGTAATTTCTCTAATCATTGTTCTAAGGTTTTTTTACAAGCTATATCAAAGATGGAAGAACCATAGGAATAAAATCCATATATGCCTTTGGAACTTTTATTTCTTTAGATTTAAGATATGTGAATATCCACGTGCCTAACCAGGTCTGTGCTCTAAAAATTAGAGTAGAAATTAGAGTGATAAAGAAATAATTTAAAGAAAGTGTGGAATTTGAAGCGAGATGAAGAGTATATGCTAGCATATGGGAAGAATTGTATGCAGAATGTATGGCAATGAACTTTCTGCTAAGAATAAGAGGAAAACATAACAAGTTCTGCAAAGGGGGGCGTTAGAGTTTACTGAATAAATATTCTCCACGAAAAACCTCCCTAACAGCTCAGAAACCAAATCCTTAATCAACTAGAGAGTCTGCACAGTGCGCAGCAACTAAATGCCCCACAAACTCCCTGTCTACCAAGGACAATGGTTTATAGAAAGCTTTGCCTAAGAAAGACCTCAGTCATTGTTTTCCCTCTAGCTCACCTATCATTTTGTGTCACCTTAAGCAGTAAGGCCAGTACTAACCTTGCAGGGAGGAAAAAGGAAGGCAGATTAGGAAAGGTCCACAAGAGATGGTGAGCTCTCTCTGGCCCTTTTGTCACCATTAAAGTAAGACATTAAATATACTTTTCAAAGTACAATGGTGCTCCAAAATTATCAGCTTTGCCTTAAGAATAACATCCTACAGCACCAGTTAGTATTCTAATGTTAAACTGATTTCCTCCATTATAAAAAGAATACTGATTGGTAGTTATTCTTGCTGTCACATGTTTCTGAATTATGAATTCCTTATTAATCTGTGCAAGAATAATAGTTACAATATAGGAACCAAAATACTTGGCTGCCTTATGATGGAACACGAAAAAACCCTACACAGGTTCACATTGTCTACATGGGCAAAATTTAGCTTATCTTTGTAGAGAAGAGAAGTCTGGTCAGGTCACATGCTGTCTTAACAAGTATCTCTTGCCTAAAATACTAATGTCAATATAATGGATTAGGACAGCAGTGTCAAATTCAATTATTCATTTAGGTTGGACCCAGTTTCCTTGATGGCTGTAAAATCATTAGGGAACTGAAACTTGATATGATAATGAAAATAGGTTTTGATATAGGGAATAAACTGATAAATCACCAGAAGATTATTTTGTGGCTAGGTGACACAGTGGCCTATTAGTAGCTTAGTGGCCACCTTGATGCCTTTTTTAGGAACTAAACATATTTGGAAATCAGAAAAAATTCTTACAGACAGCTAGGATTTTCCTGCAACTCTAGAATTACTTATATAACAGACATTTGGGGTTATAAACAAAGAAAGTGATGCTATCACAGGAAATAGGAAAGCACTGTGAAAAATCATCCACTTGTTTCCAGTATACGAGGAACGTTAAAGGGCAATGGCCAGGTAAGACAGGGATATAGATATGGTCTGGCCATTTTCTGCTGTGGAGAGAACCACCTAGGCTGGGAAAGTAAAAAGGAGGTCTCCCAAACTTTAGGCCTTACTCTGTGATCTCTTATCAGATTTTGACCGAGTAAAAGTTTTTGGTGCTGCATTACTTCATTTCTTTGATTCTAAGAATTAATGTAAGTGCTTGTTGCTTGCATGGGAGTCTTTCAGCCAGTTAGAAATTAAGATTTCAGAAATGAAGCTTATTGGAGCTGTTACTGAAATATTTCTGGTTTACACAAGCTGAAGTATTTGGGCTGGAACTAGCAACAAAGAAACTATAACTAATGTGACTTTTTGCTTCTTGACTCTGGGAAGGCAAATTGTCTTTATGGCTATTTGTGTAATGTGTACGTCTGGGAGTTAAGTTATGTTGTTTGGCCTTACTTTGGCTGTTTCCAGGCACTCTGGAGTCCTGAATGCTTTGGGCCCATCCCTGACACGTTTGTTACCTATTCCATCTTTTTTTAGTCATTAAAGGACAACTGTCTGATCATCTTACATAATTCTGGTGCAAAGCCAACCAGCCCTTGATCATAATGAGGCCTCAAAAATATTCTCATTTCACAAAAAGGATGGCAAGGCACTCTTTTATTTGATTCATAGGTTCAAATCCTATTAGCATTTGTATATCCTGGCATTGCATAGCATAGAAAGTAGAGATGAGATGACCCGAGAAATCTTATTGAGAAAACAAGACAAGAGATGGCAAGGAGACATTGTGTGAATCAGAGATGTTCTGAAGCATGGAAAGAATACATGGAGGAAGAGTGGAAGGAGAAGGAGGTGTAAATAGCTGATAGATGATGTCATTTTGTCTTTCAGGAATTAGCGGGCTCTTGAGATGAGCAGTTAAAAAGAAGGTAGCTATACAGAAATAGCTGAAAGCCATTATGATTTCCTGAACAAGAGTTAATTGCTTTGTGAGAAATGCAGTCTGTAAGTGTATGCACTTTATAGTTGGAGCGTATATTTTGCTTGAGTAGTCATTTGCAAACAAAAGGAACTTTCAAGGAAATCAAAAGAATCTGTGAGTTCAAACTGAATTCAAGACATGGTTTCAGTCAAAAATGAAGGAAGAAGGAAATTGAAACCATACTGTGAAGTAATTGTGGTTTTAGTTTGGTACTGCTAAACTGTTTTGTTTCAAAGTGTTTTGCAATTAACTTTTTAAGCCACAAAATTTTGGTTTCAAAGATTAACAAAAAGAACAAAAGCGTATACTATAGGTTTTGGTTTAGATCAAAAGAAAAATCTGGGTTGGCCCTGAAATTCTACTGTATGAGATTTTGTTTTGTTTCTCTGAAATAAAGTGGGGGGAAAATACTTCAGTTTCATGCCCAAATTATTTTTCTTGGACATGGCTCTCATATTCAACTTCAACATGTAGTTGCTTATGTGTACAGTATGTACCTGTGGCTGTCAAAGTAAAAAATTCAGGAAAAGGAAATTCAGGAAAAATGCCTTTTTCTGAGAAATACTCTGAAAAGAAAAAGGAGGATCAGAGTGCTGAATTGTACAAAGAGTGCTAAATGCTCATATATAATATTCTGAGAACAGTAATAGTTATCTAGTATTGTTCTCAATCTTCTGCAGTACAATAACATACTTAAAACTGTGAAAAAGAGACGGAAGATAGGTCATGTTTCTGAGAGTTAGGAAGTACTAGGAAATACTTTAATCCTGTCTTTGTACTGAACTTTTAAACTTCATAAAAAAATGAATCTTCTTTAAAGGAGTGCAGACTGTTCATACATCACTGACAATTATTCCTGTTTTCTGTTTTCACAATTATTCTAGCTTGAGATGTCAATTGCATACATGTTGGGAATAAAGATAGCATTTTCTATTATGATTTGCAGTTTATTCTCCATAAGCTAACATAACTTTTCAAGTCATGTATGATACATCATTGTCATTGATTTGAATTGGGGGAAATTTTTTTTAAGGTGGAAATACACATAATTGTGAGGAAGCCACAGACTTAAAGAAATTATTTGATTTTATAAAGATTTTACAAGTATTTATAGAGAGTTTCTCCCCAGTGTCTGAACACCTGACATACAGCTAAGAGCAGAGTAGGCATCATTTGCTACAGTTCATAAAGCTTTTTTGATTATATCTTCTGCTGGTGAAGGGTCTGTTTCACCTAGTCAGATCTGATCAACTGCCAGAGCAGTCATCTTCTTATAAACAGTGCTTTCGGGGGCTTCCTTCCGGAAGGGACAGACAGAGTTTACCTGAGAACTCATATGTCAATTGAAAAGGGCTTGATCTATCCGCTGTGTTTAACTTAGCCATTTGGCTGTTTTAAATGAGGAAGTCACTGTCCGATATGTTTTGAATTAATGCCTTGGTAAATCCTTTCATTTCTGTTTTGGCTTCTTAATTAGTAGCAAGAACTAGTAAGGAGAAAATTAAAATCTTCATTTCTTTGGACCAGGTTTTTTTGATCTCATATAGCTTCAGATTTTCCTTAACAGTAAAAATAATAAGAAAAGAGATAAATATAACATTTGAGTTAGGTGTGCTCTCTTATAAACTGAGCGTGTACACTGACCAAGTCAGAAGAAAAAAAAAAAAAAAATTATGATAAAGCTGTCAATTCTAATAGACTAGATAAAACTAGATATTCTGATATTATATTAAGAAATTAAACAAGTATTTTAACCAGTATACTTTCATGGCAAAAAAATAGCAATTAAAATACTTTAGTATTTTATTAAAGATACATAAAACAAAACCTGCTAAAACATTAGGACTCATGTATTGAAATTTGCACTTCAATAGCATCTCTCTTTCTTCAAGTAAGGCAAGCTTTTGTATGGACTAAATACAAAACACTCCGTGATTGTCTTCCTTTGTCCCATTTTGACAGTAGCGAAGGTGGTAGAATTTGCTGTTACAGTGGAAGAATAAGAGAAAGACTGGAGTTTCTTTGTTTAATTTGAAGCCTTTTACTGCCAAGCTAAACGTACAGGAAGCAAGAGGGAAAAGAACAAAGCAGATGAAAGTAGTTTCTGTTTCAGGTATTGAATCCACTTCCTACATCCACTGCAGTGGTTAGATAGGTGGAACACACTGTCTTTTCAGGCTTACAGAGATCTGGAAAAAATTGTTGCAGAACAAACTTGTCTGAAGGAATAACCTATATTGCCTTTCTGGTAAGGAATTCCCGGAGGTCTTGTGAGAGCTGGCATGCTAAGCCATGAAAATTAGATGGGGAAGAGGGAGGGGTAGAAAACCGTACAAGGAGAATATGGTGTAAAGAGAAGAGATCTGAGGAACAAAGTGTAAAAAGTAGCATAAGGCTTATTTAATCTATTGTTTAGAAAGACTAAGGCAGTTAGCTGGCAGAATAGTTAGCAATGTTGCTTGTACAGTATCTCTTTACTTCTGTGAAAATATCTCTAAAAATCATGTGATAAATGCAGCAGTAAATTCCAGAGTCACAAAATGATCGTATACCTTGCTCTGTTAGCCCATTCATTCTTTTCCTCCCAAACGCAAAGAACAATGCTGAGGGGCAGAAGAATATCCTCTACATAGTATGTATTTGTGACTCACACATTTTGGGTCACCGAAATCCTGATCCTCATTCCTTACTTTTACAAGTTTCAATTTTAAGTCAACGGATGCACATAGCAGATGGATTCGGGTATGTTAAGTTATGTAGGACAAAATATCTAGGACAATTTAAAATACAGACTTGCACTAAAAAAAGCAGACTATTTAACTGGAAACAGATGTCATTAGCCTTTTTCCCAGTCAATTAAAATTTCCTCTAAAGTGATCACAGTATATCAATAAATCTGATCTGTGAAAATCTCTTAGATTTCTGATCATATTTCTGCATTCCAAATCTTATTATACAGGTATGTGTGCTCATTGAACTTAAACTTCCAACATTAAAAATACATTAAGTAAAGGTAAGCAAAATTTCATCTATGTCTGTATATATACATGTTTGTAGCAAAGTTGAAGAGTGTTATGGAGATACATTGGCTGGATGAAATGGTTGTTTTTACAAAATCCAGTAGACAAATATGATAGGAAAAATTCCAAAGCAGAAGAAAAACAAAAACAAATGTCCAAATGTTAAATGCTGTCATGAAACAAAATTGTAAGAGCCATCGGGGGGATGGCATTAATCTCCCTATCAGTTTTCTGTAAACAGATTAGACATTTTCACTTGGAAATTCATTGCAAAGTAAAGTAAGGATGATTCCTGAAGTGCAGATTTAAACTCCTATTGTTATCTGTGGAGAATGTGCTGTGAGTAAGAACTTTAGCTCGATCACATACTGGAACGTGCAGCTCTGCTGTTTGCAAAACTGTTCAGACAAAATCCTGCAGAATCTCTGCAGTGTGCTATGGAAACAGCAGTGGAGCATGGGTCAGAATGTATATGATAAAACCTACTTTGTTTAAAATTCTGTGATCATGAAGAATGAATGGATTTTGGACTGGAAAAGCAAACAGTCAAATAATTTGTGTCATCTTTGCAATATGTATGGTACAGTTTCTAACGTTTCTAATGTGTCACAGATGGTCTGGTTGGGCAGAAGGACTGCCAAAAGTGAATGTATGAAATTAATCTCTTTTTCAACATATCGCACCATCTGTTGCCAGTTCATTGCTTCTGTTACTAATAACAAATAATTAATAATAATTGCAATAATTTAATTAATAAGTTCCTGCTTAATTTGAAACCATTTTTATTGGGGTTTACTGTTTTACTCTCCTTTTTTCATATGTGTAGATTAAGGAAAGAAGATTTAACTCTTTTTCTGGGTGACAAAAACATCTTAAGTTAATTGTGCATCCACTCTTAATGCTTATATATAAGCCCTATCAAAGTATCTTTGTCTAGGGGGTCACTGTTTTCACTGAGACTGAAGAATGGATTTTAGAGTTTTGCTGGTTTTGATTATAATGAGCGTACTTGTCATGTTAATATTAGGTAAAGTCAAGCTGCATGAAGGTGATGATCTCTAACTAGTGACATCATTATTCTAATATTGTTCTTTCAGAGAAATAATTATATTCAGCTTGGAAAAGATAAAATTCTCTTTCCGTTTATTCTCTTTCCACAATATATTTCTCCCACATTCCTGTCCGTTTTCTCAGTTTTCATGTTTCTTCCCACAACTACAGATTTCTCATTTATTTTTGTTGCATACATTATGCCCTTTTCAGTGTTTTCTGATTATTACCATATTAAATCTTCACCTTCTTTAGGCAAATCATTTCTCAAAAATTTCTGATACCATAATTTCGTATCAGTGCTACAGGATTTCAGGCATCTAAAATATTTTATTATGGGTAATAACTACAGTTTTTACATCTTTTTCTTGTAAGAGTGTTTTCAAACTTAATAAGGCATAAACATGTTTATAATAAGATGAAAGGTTCCAATAATAACCACAAACACTGTTCTTCATGATTTGACTTCTTCATATATGTATGTTAATTCAATAATTTGCCCCAGGCATATTTAGTTACTTATTTTATTTCCTTTTATGTTAGATTTTTATTTTTCCTATATGACGCTTCATGTCTATTTGCTCCTTCTAATTCCAAAGCGTTCACAGTTGTGTCAAACTGTCAAGCAGGCTAACCCGCTGGCTGGGGTAGAGAGACAAAGGAACACAACTTGACCTAGCTGCTGTTCTTCCCCTCTTACTCTACTCTACATCCCACTCTCCCACTCCAGGCAGAAATTGAGAAAAAATAGTCCCTCTACTTCCTACCTGGGTGTGCACTAGCCCCCCCCAATACTCATACAATGGAGTACATCAATTACTTCTGCATTTTTGTTCCTTTACAAGGCCAAGATTTGTCCTTTCCCTCATCCTTTACTGTCTTTTACATGTTCACAATATATTACTGTGGTATCGGTTTTTAATGTATGAGCATTGTTTACCTTTGACATATATTAAAAAGTAGTCTGATCGATGTCGTGAGAAACTGGCAAATGATTCTTCTTTGATAGCAGCATCCGCTCCTTTTTTTGATAAATATTTACACCCAGGAATCCTGGTTTTTAGAAAACAGAAATTATTAATGCTGTAGTATATTCAGTGCAGTTTACTTTATCATAATCAAACTCATCTGTTTCAGGTTAAGATGAAGGAAATGCTGAAGTTATGTATCAGGTAGTATGTCTGAAGAGAAAATTTCCCTTCCTCTCTCCTCCCTCACACCTGAATTTAGCTTATAACATGGGAAATTACATGCAGGTTTATATGCTGCCTGATACATCTGGGTGAAAGTTCCTGCATGGGAATGATCAGTAGGAGTTCTGGTTTTGAATTTAGAAGTCCCCAAAGAAAGTTTTCCTGGGATTGTTCTTTTTAACCTTCAGCATTACATCTGTCCCTCAGTGTAACTGCTTACTTCTAAAAATCCACTTAACATATGGCCTAGATACACTGCAGTAATGGATTCCACGTGTTAATTATGCATAAACCAACACAGAAGAAAGTTGGTAAGTGTTCTAGGTGTTTTTTGCACTGGTTTTTGCCTCTTTTTTTAAAGTAGTATATAAAGTTTTGAAGCAGTTTCTTAAGAATGATGATGCACAAAAATAAGACAGAAAAAAGGCAATGGTCAGCAGGCTCAGCAATTCTTGTTATTCTTTTGTAGCAATGTATTTTTATGAAATTTTATGACTATATTTACAAGGATAGTAAATCTCACCCACTTTCTTCTCTTTTTTCTTCTTTCTCTTTACCTTTTTCTATGAATATAAGATCATATTTTGCAATACATTGGCAGTGAGCATCCTCAAACCGTAGTCAATTTTGCAAGGTTCGATATGCTTTAAGTTATTTTGACAATTCAAATTATTAAACTCTTTCTCTTTGAAAGTAGTTGTCTTTTGAAAATGTTTTGTGAGTTTCCGTAATAGAAGTCTCAGCTTAATTAACATCATATGTTTATGTTTGTGTGTGTTTCTGTATAGAACAATTTCTAAACCTGGCAAAGCCTTTCTACTTTGTAAGATACATCATGACAACAAATGATACACTGATCACGCAGTATATGAACTAAATCTGTGTATCAAAAATATTCTTCAGATAATTACTAGAAAATAAAATATTGTAGAGCTGTCATGAAATTCGCTACACCGAAATGAAATCTTGCTTTTACGTGACACTGCAAGAGACTTTAAAAAAAAATCAGTTATTTATCTATCTCTCCTATTCTATAATGTCAAGTTTGATCATGACTGCCTATCATGTCTTCTTTCTGAAAAATGAAGTATAAATATTCTTTTGCTAACAAAACAACAGCAAATGACATAACAGGTTTTTGTAGTAGTACTACTACATAAAGATTGTAAAGACTCAACAGTATGATTTTTTGGGGGAAAAAAAGTGGTGGAAGAATGATTTGCATATATCCATGGGGATCTTCCTACTTATTTCAATGAGCTCTAGATTGTTCCCATCTGTGTACCGTGCTGAGGACTTTAGAACATTCTGGATGTCTCACTGCAAGGAAATATGAGGAAGAAATTTTTTTTTTTTTTTTTTTTTTTTTTCCAGTTAGTGCTTCTACATCTCAAAAAGCAGAGCACACAGGAAAAATGGCTTTTCTAGTTTTTTGCTTTCGGAAGGTTTAAATGTAGAAGCACTGCAGTAATCTGATTCAGAATAATATAAGTGTTATTTTAAAAATTAGATACCATATTAAAGAAACATATTGAAGTCTTGTAAAATAGGTTTCTTGCCTTACTATTTGCTTAGGGTTTAGTAATACTGGTCACATGTAATCCTTGTTTTTGTCCTCCAAGCCAGCTGAATTTTTATCTGTACATGTTCACAAGAACTGTGTGGAGGGGCATATCACAGCTGAGGAGCAACGTGAATTGGATGTCATTTTCTGTGCCACTTGCGTAATCTGTAATAACAGAGGCATCTAATAACCTCCATTTCTTACTGACAGCTCACTGAGCTGGGAACGCAGGTTTCTTGCTGCTAGCCAGGAGCGGTTTTGTTGACAGAACTCTGGAGAAGTTGCCTTAGATTTAAGGGTATGCTGAAATATAGCTCGTTGTGCTCGTGGAGAGCAGCTAAGTAGAAGTCCTCAAAATCTGTCTTAATTATGGATTTTGCCAATACATGAATGCAGTGAGAAAATCCCACACTTTCCATGTGCTCACACGAAGGAAATATAAAAAAGATTAGAGCATGGCTGATTCTTACAATTTTGGGATCTTTCTCACGAGGCAGTAAGGTAATTGTTCCACAGCCTGTGTGTTGTATTTCTTTTCTGAAGTAGTGTGTCACGGTGCCAGCACAAGAAAATGTGCCTCATGTACTCTGTCGTACTGTTTTAGTATTGTCAATGCTAGCTTTATTTTCTCCCTTAGACCTTAATAGAGGAAAGATGGAATTTGGTTCCAAATCTTGATGGCTAGACAAGATAGTCCCATCATGGATAGATGTCCTATTGTCTTACACAGGACTGCGTATGTATTTGGTAGACTGGTATAGCATCCAGTCAAGGGAAGGGAGTGGGATTATTATTTAATAAGATTTTTTTTAAACTTTGAGACTGGAACGGAATATAATTCATAGCAATATTTACTTGACATAACATTGTCAAGCCAGGAAAAAATATCAAGCAATAGTCTGTGACCTGTAAATGTAAATATAACTTAATAGAACCACCAAAAAACCTGCAACATAGCAGTCTTCTGGCCATTTGAGAGTTTGTGGAGACATCTAAAAGCCTGATTATTTTCTCTGTAATTCTGTGTGGTTTGTTGCACTTGTGACTTTGAAACTCGTCATTTTTGTTTGTTCCATTGACATGGATGAATAGTTTGCTGCATTCTGAAGGCTGTGGTTGTTTTGTAAATCAGAGTGCTGCCTGTCCTGCTCTGCTCTGCCTCCTTACTTCACTGTGGACCTGATCTTTAGCAACTCTGCACCTGGCTGACTGAACTCTCATATATCCAGCATCCTCAGGGTTCAGGTGATGAGGAAGTCAGAATTATGACTGTACCATAAGCACTTCACCTGCACTCAATTTTTAATCTCTTTTTCACACAGTCTTATTTGGTTGTTTTAATAGTTGAGCTGGTTTCTTCATATTTGTTTTTCCTCTCCAGAAAAACGAAGAGCTGATTATCAGTGCACTTCTCATTTTTAAGTGTACTATGTTTTAATCCATTTCATAGTTGCTGTAAATACAAGTACAACCTTTGACTTTATAAAGCATGATATTTAATTTGTCATTCTCAGCTCCTACTGAGACCATGCCCTGCATAGAAGTACTCTGTTAATGTTACAACTAGCAAGATCGCAGCAGAGTTTTACCAGTCCTAATAACACATGTTCTAAGATTTGTTACTTGATGTGAGGTAGACTTGGCAGCGAACACTAAAATAACTGATTTGTCATTGTATAATAATAAAGTTGCTGAGTATTAAACTGAAGTTTAATCCAAAAATACATGTTAATCTTGGAGTTTAATCAAAAGATACATGTTGATCTTGGAATGCTATTTGGGGTAGCAGCTTTGTCTTTCATTTCAGTTGAACATTCTTAAGCCATCTCAAGGTTAGGTGTCTACCTGGGTTAGTCATCTGGACCCCCTCATGATACAGTGTGAGATACAGCTGCCTGCTGCAGGGCATTCATTTCACCTTAGACATTTATCTTCAGAAGGTGCTTTTCTCTCTCCATGGATACCAATATCTTGACTAACGCAGAACAGATACTTAACTTCTAGGTAGCTACAGTTAGGTGACAGAATTCATAGCCACTCTTCCCAATGTTGATTTAGATTTACATATGCATTTTATACTTACATGTGTATGTAGTTATGTATGTATACACAGCTTTGTAAAACGTGGACTCCTTGTCACCCTGCCCACTGGGGTACTCAAGTTTTCCAGGTAACTTTCAAACAGTCTACTACTGTTCGAAGGATTCTTTCTAGAGGCGTTGCTCTTTAGCTGCAAAGTATGGGAACTCAGCATAAAAGTTTGGTCAGTTGTCAAGGGAAAAGAGCTTTATTTTTGGTATATGAAAAAAAAAACAACCCCAAACAAAAAGATATAATCAATATTTCAGAAGTTTTCAATAGGAATAGATTTGCTGATGAATTTCAATTGATATTGCTGTTCAGTTTTTCCTAGGAGTTTTGGCATTGCTCATGGCTATTTTTTATGTTCAGTCCTGTGTATGTACATATGTTCATTACCATTGAAATGGTCTTGAAATATTTGAAGAAAGGGACTATTGACTCAGGCAGAATGTGAAAAAGGTTTAGTGCTTTCCCAGCTTCCTGTACCTGTTTTATGTGGAAGCAATCATTCAGTTATTAATTTATAACTTGGTTCTTTATACACCCCACCAAAATAATAGATAAATATTAGTCATAAATCAAATAGCTTTGTGTCATGTAGAGTTTTTTCGTAGAGTTTCATTGTTCTTATTTTAGATGTTGTTGCCTTTGTATCATTTTATCCTATTAAAATTTGTTCTCCTAAAATACATTTTTAAAAGGATTTGGCAACAAAACAAATACTAGTCCCACGCTGTTTAAATCTATGGTGAGGGCATGTATTGGTCTTCTGTTAATGCAGGATTTAATTTGATATGCTTCACTTTATGCCAAGTCAGAGCAAATCACTATCTTGTTCCATGATAATCTATCCTGGGCTTTTTATTGCTAATGTACCAAAATCCATCATTCTAAGGCAAGAAAGGGGGGGAAAGGGGGAGCACTGTCAATAAAAGAAATATTTGATCCAGACAACATGAGCAACTCCCAAAAGAATGACACAGATATAATAAAAAAGAAAGAACAAAAGTAAAATCTACATTTGAGAGAGAGAAAAAATGTCTGTAAATAAGTAACACTTGCTGGACTTTGCATATCAGAAAACTGACTGGGAAACTGCAAGTACAGATACAGCACAGATCTTGCACTTCCATACTTCATCTTTCTCATAACAGGAAAATGAAAAAATTATTATTTTGCAGTTGCTGACTTAAAAGTTCTGTTTCCTCATTTTCCTTACTTTGATCCTGGTTTAGATGCTATTTGAATAGCTATTTACTAAATACAACTGTTAATTGTTAATTATTTAACTATTATCCATAAATAACTACTAGAGAAGGAAAACATATAATGCTTTGAATTAGGACATTTGTGAAAAATGTAAAGCAGCATACTTAATTTACCTATAAATCAAGTTGCAGAGTGATTGTTGCCTGTTTGATACGGCTATTAGCCCTGAATTGTGGGTCTGGAAACCCAAATCCTATGATTCAGGCCGATACTTATTTTCAGTTAAAATGGCTATTCTTGGCATATTGACAGTACGAAGCTGAAACCATTAACATCAAAATAAATGCTTTAATGGGTAAGGTTCCTACAAATTATTTCACACTTAAAAGGATTCTCTTTGTTTTTTTAGAAAGGACTGACGTGTCACAAAACAGGCATTTCTAGTTTGCACAGTTCCCTTTTCCATATAATCCTGCATTACTCACAAGTTGCAAAACTAATGAAAAACTATTTTTTTTCCAGTTTGAATTAAAGTTACAGAAAAATAGCAGATCATGAGGATATAAGGAAATATTTTTTTCCTTTCAAGTGACTTTCAGAATTCAATTAGTAGCCATAGTCTGCTCTGCAGGATTATTTTTCACAAAAACCTCTCTAACATAACCTCCTAGATGATATTATTTAAATATTATTAAATAATATCATTAATTTTATTACTGTTGTTAACTATTACTAATTATTTTAGTATGATACTAAGTTTTGCTGAAATACTAACCTGAATGTCCCTGTGCCATCTCTTCAGGAACTTAAAGGTGTTAGTGTTTACCAGAACAGTTCTTTCCCTTGCCACATTATTTTACCCTTTGACACAAATACACATGTCATAGAAATCTTGTGCCAACGTACGGTGGGTTGATCCTGGCTGGCCACGAAGCACCCATCAGCTGCTCGCTGACTCTCCTCCCCAGCTGGATGGAGGAGAGAATCAGAAGAGCAAGAGTGAGAAAAACTCATGGGTTGACATAAAGACCATTTAATAAGTGAAGGAAAGAGGAAAAAAACCAAAAACCAAACCACAACCAAGCAATGCAAAGGCAACCACTCACCACCTCCCGCAAGCAGACTGATGCCCAGCCAGCCTCTGGGCAATGGCTTACTTTGGAAAGACTACCCACCCCACCAGTTTTACTGCTGAGCGTGACGTTATATGGCCTGGAACATCCCTTTGGTCAGCTTGGGTCAGGCTGGGCGCCCTCCTGCCTCTTGCCCACCCCAGCGTATTCGCTGCGGGGACACAGTGGGTGACACAGGTCTCCAGCTGTGCAAGTGTTGCTCAGCAGTAGCTAAAACACTGGCATGTTAATAACACAGTTTTAATCAGAAATCCCAAATACAGCACCATAGGGATGGCTCTGAAGAAGATTAACTCCATCCCAGCCAGACCCAGTACACAATGCCATAAGTGACTCGCAGTGGGACAGTATTTGTTTTGAAGTCTTTACTTTCGTCTGTAGTATACAAAACTGACAGGTTTCATAGGTGCATTTTCAGTATTAGGGAAAAACCCCAAACAAACAGGGAAATAAAATAAGGTTGAATGTGGAAAGTGAGTTTGTTTTGACATGTAATATTGAAGTTCGTTATTACTCTGAATGAGAATGGTAATTTCCTTCGCTGAGGAAATTATAATTTTTAGATTTTGCAGCAAATATCTCACATATTGTACAAAACCCATAATATTGGTTTTTGAGCATTTGCTGTGTCTCCTTGAAATTACACTTTTGAAATGAGTTATTGTCTTGTTTTGATGGAAGTAGAACATTTGGTTTCCTTGTTCTCGAGGCATTCTTTGAATGCTCTGCCAGTTTTGCAAGTTACATTGAAATATTGTTCATATATTTAATGTTTGTTTCTGTCTTTTCAAAAACCACTCTGAATAGTCTCATTGTGAAAGGTTTTGCATGCTTATTTGAGCATTTGCACCAACACCAAATTAAAATATCTCTGAGTTTTTACAGATCGTCTTATTCCTTCTTACTTCTACATGAGGAAGCATTGCCTTCTAAAACGCCTCTACTTCCTGGGGACATCTGGGTGGATAATTTACATATACAACTTCAAACTGATTAATATTTAGACAGAGAATATAGTTTATAACCTCTTTTTTGCAAGAAGAAACAGTATGTTTAGTACTTCTCGATATAATGCAATTTCTACTGTCAGATAAAATTACCTCAATCTGTTGCATATAAAGAGGCCAAGGCTGACTTCTGCGTGCGTGATGCTGTGAGTGTAACTTTATCTCTTCACTTTAGGTTTCTTGGGTCCAAGTGATCTGCATGACTAAGGCAAATGTTTGCAGATGCAAAATTTCAACAACAGTAATTTCCATCACACAAAACTGAAGCATGAGTAAATCACAGCTAAAGATTTGACCCTAAAGATGCATTTCAAATAACCACTAGGAAACAAAAGCTTTTATTTCTCTCATATTTGTAACACAGCCATTCCTATATTTTATTTTAAGCCACACTTTAGTGTCATGAACAATGCGTGGTGGTGGTGGATGAAGGTGGTGGAAGATGTATGTTCTTTTTTCCATGCAGAGTTATGAATAATACCGTGTTTTTCACCTACTCGTATAGTTACTGAGAGCTTTCAGCTGTATGTCCATACTGAACTGACAATAATAATGATGATGATAATGTTGTGCTCTTCCCCTCTTTAACTTCTGCTTGCCTCTAGCTCTTTCCTTTTCCATGTATCTTCCATTTGCTATAGACATAAGAACTGTTCCTGTAATGAGAGGCAACTGAATAATCTTCAAACTTATACTCCTGCATTTCCTGACTCTTCTTCCTCTTTCATTTTAGTAACTTTGGAAGGTTTTGATTGTAATTCTTTTCAACTTCATGAAACATTTATCTTGTAAAGGCAGCAATGGATAAGAACACTGAGAAAAAAATGGGGTGTGTTATAGCTTTTTATAAAACAGGTGTTTTAATCGTCTAAGCCTGCAATGTGTAGAAATATGAATTTTAACTTCCCCTTTGAGAAAATAATCAGGAATTGTTTAGGAGTTATGTTTTATTGATTATTCCCAGCCTTTATTTGTTTTCTACATGACTGTTACTATATCTGGATTTAACTATAATATTTATTAAGAATACAAACAAGCAACGTGTTTTCAACCCAAATAGGCCAGCACTTGAAAACTGACAGCAGCTGGCTTAAAACATATCAACAGTGCTTCTTTCTTGGGATACCTCCTCACCTGCATGGAAATTTGTGACTAAATTCAGTAACAAATCTGAGAGAAACAAATAAAATGATATTCAATTTCTTGTGCTTGCATAAATACATTTTTCAAAAAAGCATTATTTCAGGACTAGCAGGGGTCCTGGGCCCAGAATCATCTATGTAAAGTGATAGTTTTGAAAGATATTTTAGTAAGTTGAACCAAATTCAGGGATGATTGGAAGGGTAAATTGGTGGACTTTGATCAGAAAATATAGATATATATATCAATGCATTTAAATAAAAGTCATCTCCCCCATGCTGGTGTGCAACAGTACAATTGCACAATTTACATGATGAAGACAGAATTGAGGCTGCTACTAAGAGGTGCTATTGAGATGCTGTAATAAAGGTATAGAAACAGAAAAACACTGAAAAAGTTTGAATAGCAGTAAAACTCCTTATTGTGTTCCATAAGGGAAAAAAATACCATTAAAAGGAGAGTAATTTTTTTTTTTAAATTATATATCATTATGAAGACACTGAAAGAGAAGTCTTATTAGACAGGAGATGAGTCTGTGTTTTGTAGATATGTCTGGATTTCTTTAGATCATCATGTACTTATCTGCCATCAACTGCCCCCCACCCCCCATAAATGTTGTGAATGCACTAATTGCTAAGCAACATTTTAACATACTCTTAGCTATCAAACATAGGAGTTGCATACAAGACTGGACGTTTGGTCTCTTTAGCCATTTTGCAATAAAGGTCTGAGATACAACAAAAGCATTATTAGTGAAAATAGCTTTATATCCCTTCAGTTTTCTGTCCCGACTTAATTTCTTTTGGTTTCATTGTTGTTTTATTTTGTTTTGTTTTACAGATCCTTGGTCCATCTAATCTACCTCTGTTACAATAAATTTAAATTCTGTTACTAGACATGAATTTGTCCCAAACCTAATATGGATCCGAGCTTATTTTCTAAATTCAACTGTTCTTCAGCAATGTCTTAATTAAAAAGTAAATGAGAGTGAAAATAAGAGAAGTTATCTGTCCATTGACAGTCTTAGTTCATAGCAAAAGTATACCATGATTGCCCTGTTATGAAGTACTGCTATGAAGTACAACTGAAAAATACACCTTCCCACATCTTTTTCTGTTCTCATCATTTAGTTGAGGTGCTCTACTGTAATGACTTTAATAATAGTCATTTTAATGCAGTCTAGGATTATTGCATTTTTTCTCTTGTGTAGTAAATGACTGGTAGCTTATCCTGAACAGTCAGGAGTTGTTCCTGTTTTCCCCTTACGTATGTGTATTACAGGTATCCACACTAGCTATTCAGTGCTCCCTTAGTTCAAAGGAGAAGCTATTCTGCTTTAGGACTGTATCTTCTTATGGCCTGACTTTACCAGTCTTCCCATTGAACATCTTCGCTGTGACAAACTCTAAAGGAGAATCTGGCGTCTTTCTGTTCTTTTAAACAGAGTTGATGTTGAATGCTGTAAATATCACCTTGGGTTTTTTACGAATTCTTTACTATCGGATTTTTGGAAGTTGAAGTGTAAATCATTGTAATTGTTGATTTTAGGGGTGACTCAGCAGCTTAAACCAGTTGAGAATATTATGTCCAAAGTCCTCACTTAAATTATAGGCTTGTATTTAGTGTTTAAGCTTTTCAGCATTTTAGTGCCGAGAGTTGTGGGAGTTATTCATTCAGTACACCTTTTAGAAGTTCCAGGACTGTTCCTATCTAAGCAAATGGGAGAAGGAGAGAGCCCCTGGTAGGTCCAGCATTACAAGATCAATGAAATCCACATTGGCTCTTATTTTTGCTTTTTGTGGTGATGGAACTCCCTCATTTTAGTTATGTGCCAATTTTATTTGGAGATACTGTAAATATTATCTACTGAAATTTAAAAATCCATTTTAGTCCTGAAGAGGCTTACAGTGTCTTTTTAGTGGAAATATTTCTGTTAGCTAATGCTAATACTGAGTCAGCTAACGAATACTCACAAAGGATGAAACTACCGATTCTATACAGAAGGGAATTACTAATATTAGGATTCAGAGAACCCGATGCAAGCAAATACATATAAGAAAGCCTGTTCTTTTGTTAATTTCAACAAAGCAATCTCTTGGTGAATAGACTATGAAGATTTAGAGCTGAAGAGTTCAATCTTACCTTACTTCAAGCACTTATAAATATGCAGTATCCTACAAAGACTGGAACAGTAGAGAGAAGGTGATAAAATGTATTTTGTACTGGTTTGTCCTCATGTTATTGCACCTTGCTCAGCAGATTATTTATTATGTTAGTTCTTAATAAATAATTGATGGAGAACTGATAATACAAAATTTACTGAATATGTAGAGTGTTTTATTATAACATTAATATTCTACAGGTGTGTTTTATTGGTCAATTAACACATGCCTCAAGGTGTGGTATGATGTATGAGGCTGCTGGTTGCGTGCTGTGTGAGGTTTGGATTAGCAGGCTGGTAAAACACATCCTGGAGGGTCTTAATGGTGTTGTACAGTGAGGAAAGATGCCCTATATAGAAATTGTGCTGTGGTTTAGATATGCAAGCTAACTTTAAATGAGGAAGCATGAGTTCTGGAAGTAGGCTAACAATAGCAATGTGGATGTTTTATGTAAGTTAATTTACTCTGCTATTTGGAAGAAACTATCTTAGGGCTAAGGTGGTTTCCATTAATTTCCCATCTTTCCTGGAAAAGTTGTAAAAGTTAGTTTATCTCCCTCATACTTTATTCACAAGGCCATGTACAACACAACCCTACTTGTTATCTCTGAGTGCTACTCTTAATCAAGTAATGGTGTGAATAGAGCCCAGAAAATTGAAATTGTATTTAAGCTTCTTTTAAAATTCTTCATCTAGTAATAGTTTTCATTATACAAAATAGATAAGTGTTTTGGGGGTGGAGTGGGTTGTTTTGTTTTGGTTTGGGTTTTTTTGAGGGGTTTGGGTCTTTATTTTTGTGATACTTGTTGCTTATTCTATACCTTTTGAAAAGGCTGACTTACACAGTATCCCTTGACTATCATTAGTCTCTTCCTTCCTTCTCTCTTGTCTTATTCTCATTCCATGCACAACAGAAGACGAGTAGCTTTAGGCTTACTTTTTGAGTAGAGTGCTTGCAAGGGAAAATGGAAAACTGCAGCGTTCAATGTCTGTGTATTCCTAGGTGAAACTGTCTTAACTGCATGCAAAGGGCAGAGAGCTCCAAGAGCAAAAGGATGTCTGCAGTAGATCAGACCAAGAGTCCAGCTGACCCTGGAGAAATCAACAAAGACAACAGGCAGTAGCAAATGCTTGAAGAAAAAGTCTAAAAGCAGAGCAAGCATATTGATATTTCTGCAGGTATGGCTCTTCATATTTTTCTCTGCAGTTTAAGAACTTCTTAACCAGAATATTCAGACCATTTTGCTTAATAGCTCTTGAGGGAGTTCTCTTCCATTTGTCTAAGAGGTTTTTAATCTTTCTACATATTAACATCCAACCTGTCCTTTTGGAATGTATTCTATCATTTTAATTCTGAATTGCATGGGGAAAGTTTGATTTACGTCTGTGCTCTTTATTGTAAAACTGCTGCCACATGCTTTCATTGCACACCCTATGGGTCTTGTGCTACAAGGTGTGGTGAATTATCAATCTATATTCAGTCATCTTATGCTCCCTCAACTGTGTTCTTATCCATGTTGAAGAAGCCTCAGCTGTTTTCTGCTTTAAGCAAGTTTTGTCACCTTCTTCTTCATTCTTTTCAAGTAGCTTATGAATATATTAAATACCAGGGGCTCCAGCATGAACTCTATGGCATGTTACTGAGTTTCTCCCTCAATTTTTAATCCTCATTTATTCCTAGCTTGTTTGTCCTGTTTTCTACCAGCTTATTAGCATACAAGGGAAACTTCCCTTTACCTCACACTAAACCTGTCTTTATTCTCGAGTAGAGAGTAGTTTTTGGGGAATCCAGATGTTATCATGTGCACGAACTTTATTTAAGGTGTAACTGACTTCTCTGAAGAATGCTTTTATGTTTTAGAGGTATGATTTCTGTCTGCAAAAATCAGGCTGACTTTTTGCCTGTTAGGTTCAGCCACGTAGGTAATTTTTTTCACATATTCAGCCACTTTGGCCAGTATGGAGTCACGTTTACTTATTAGCACTTCTACACATTCTGACTAGAAACTTTTCAAACAACTGATACCATCTTTGCCGTGTTCAAGTGATATCATGTTGCCACATTAACTGCAGATGAGAATGTGCTGGACACAGTCACCAGATGTTCTGACAGTCTGCACTGGACATTGCTGCGCACTGGAGCAAAGGAATGGAAACATCATGAAACAGTTTTTATAATCTTTTTCTCTGGAGGTAGTTCCCAAAATTTCCTGTCTGCTCTGTAACAGAAGAGGTAGCACCTTTAGGGGAGGTGGGGAAAAAAAGGTTTATATTCAAGTAGATCTCTTTGCTCAACTCCCATTCAAACAAGCTGATCAGCAAAGTAGAAGCACTGCATTTACACTTCAGCATACCTGCTCAAAGCTGTTTCCTTCTGTGCTGCAAAGGCAAACGGACTACTTAGAAACATTATTTTTACTTCAGCAGGCGATTACCTGATTAAATGTTATACCTGATTAAATGCTGTAAAGAGTATTTAAGATCATTAGTGGTAACAAGACTAGCAGAAGAGCAGTAGCATGTAGAATAAAAAGAACCTCCTGCCCTCTCCTGCAACTCTTCTGTGAAGAGGCAGGTTGAAAATGAAGATGGTGAAACAAGAAACTGGACCAGTATCAAAGGCATTATGACTTGCAGAATTTCAAACCAATAGCATAAGTCAATGAGCAAAATAATGACAGTGAATACCGTTAATGGAAGCTGACTTTTCCTTTGTGTGAGAAATCCAGAGCATAAATGTTATTGCTATGATTGAAGTGCTTACTTGATGTATAGAACTGGACTCTCTACATGGTGATTTTTCTGGTTTGTTTATTGTGCTTTGCCCTGAGCTTGCTGAAATTAGTGGAATTATTTAGCAAAAAGAGGTTCTGAGCAAAAACTGGGGGACCTGGTCCTGGAGTTTGGATGGGAATGCTACCTAGCAGTTTCACTGCATGTAAGGCTGAGTCCTTAAAATTAAGGTAATGGAGAGAAAACAAGTGCCTCAAGGTTCGATTGAATGTGGTTGGTTGTGGGCTGCAAGCTTGCGCTCACTTACTGAGCACTGAATTCTTGCTGCCACGTGGATGGCAGCTGCCACACTTCTCCAGTCAGCTCCTACCAGTCTCATTTCTGACTCCAGTCGTGAAGATAGTTTCTTTTATTTATTCATTCATGCGTTTATTTAGTATTGACTATTGTTTGGTCTTTTCTGGGAGATAGTTTCCTTTGCACCACTTCTGGTAATGATCCAAGTTGTGTATATGTGACCACCAATGGGGGCGAGCTGACCTCTCAAAACCAGGTATCATTTGCCCTCACTGTCAAAGGTTTTGTTATTATTGTGTGGCTGAAATTAGCAGGCTATCTAGAATGCAAAAGTCTCTTCTGAGTCATCTAAGTTATTCTGTTCTTCAAGATCAAAGCTCTGCTCAAATGAAAAAGTTGTGTTCAGATGATTATTTGAGACTTTTGATATTTTGAGGGGGGTGAAGGTGTCTATGTGCCAAAACAATGTGCTATATAATGAAGTACTTCTTGCAGGAAAAAACCTTGCTGAACGTTCATACAAATCATGTTGTGACTGACTAACTTTTAAATGGAAAATATTGTTGATAATTTATTGGGCAGGCAAGAATCTTTTTTAGCCCAAGACTGTCTGAAAGATGAAAGGGCATGATGGGAAGGTGGCTTAGCAAGGGAATGTGAAACCTAGACAAGATATATCAGTACTGCTCTTGACTACAGATGAGCCAAAGTTGTTTATAGCAGATACCTCTGAGCAAAAAGTTTTTTGAGGAAGGCTGGTGTTTTGCCTGTCAGATCTGCTTCAGGTCTAGTGATTATCAACATCTTAGCTGCTTCAATTCCCTGATGAACTGCCTTGAAAACATGGGTTTTATAAATCACCTCACGACACTACTACAAAGCCCTGATGATCAGCAATGCAGTGACCACATTTATGGGAAGAAAAGACATCGTTTCTGGGAATAACGTGAGAACATATCAACTCCACACATCTTGATTGCAGACTCTGCAGGTAGCCAAGGTTTCTGTGGCTCACTCCTTGACCTTCACCTTCGCTTTCACAGACTGCAAACTTCTCAGACACATCCATAGTGTGAACTGCATCTTAATAGCTAGACTGCCTGATGGAGATATTTCCTTCCATTCTTAATTGGGTGATACCTGTAGCTCTGTCATCCAGGATCATAAAGATTTGCTGCTTCCTATTTGCAGTTGCATAGTATCTCTGGGGAAAGTATGACAATTTATAACAATGAAAAGTGACTTTAGCGTGCATATTTACCTTATAATATTCTAGAAATATTCTGCCACTTTTGACAAATGTTACGTTGTGCTACTTTTGCTTCACTTTCTATTTTTCTCGTATCTCTGTACTCTTTTAAACCTGCAAGACTTTTTGCTACCTATTAACGAATAATAAATACTAAGTTCAGGTTGTTCTCACAGTGTGCTTTCCTAAGGAGAGGGCATGGACTGGGGGGCAGATCAGATGCCTTCGTTAGACATATATCTTCACCATGATATTCCTATCTACCAAGTAACAGATTCCAAACTGGTCTGTTCGCCATCCCCTCCCCTCCAGCACCCTTCCCACACCATACAAATTCCTGCAGTGGTAAGCAGAGTTTGGTACTGTGTGCATTACTGGTTATTGGGTATATTGCCACTGTTGCTTGGTCTGCTCTCTGCACTCTATTTATATTTGTATATTCGTGCTACTTTTTAATATTATATTAGTTACTATAGTTACTTAATTGAATGCACAGTTAATGCCTTCTTTTTGTCTTCAGATGGATGTGCTCTTCTGCATGTGTTTTGACCAGTTGTGACTCTACAGCTGTAAATTCCAGTAATTTGAGAACTGAGATGTTGCTGTAATTCATATCTGTCGAACCCAATCTCAGAACCTCATAAGAAGGAAAAAAAAATAAATCATGGAATTTGGAGAAGAAAAAGATGAACTAAGCCTTCAAAGTCATATTCATGCTGAAGAAAAATTAGGCTGCTTTGTTTTGGTAGTCTGGCTCTAGTAACTTGAAATACCCCAGGAAACAGCCGTTTCCTCTATTTTCATTTCCATGCAACATCTCCCATTGAAATTCCTGCAGAAGTTGGACATGTTGTTTTGCCTTTTGTACTGGTTTTGGCTGTGATAGAGTTAAATTTCTTCCTAGTAGCTAGTGTGGGGCTTTGTTTTGGATTTGTGCTGAAAACAGTGTTGATAACACAGAGATGTTTTTGTTGCCACTGAGCAGTGCTTGCCCAGAGCCAAGGGCTGTTCTTGTTCTCCCCCCACCACACCAGTGAGGAGCCTGGGGGGGGCACAAGAAATTGGGCGGGGACACAGCCGGGACAGCTGACCCAAACGGACCCAAGGTATATGCCAGACCATACAACATCATGGTCAGCAATGTAAAGCTGGGGGAAGAAGGAGGAAGGGGGGACATTGGGAGTGTTGGTGTTTGTCTTCCCAAGTCACCGTTATGCAGGATGGAGCCCTACTTTCCTGGAGATGGCTGAACTCCTGCCTGCCGATGGGAAGAAGTGAATGAGTTTCTTATTTTGCTTTGCTTACATGTACAGCTTTTGCTTTACTTATTAAACTATCTCAGTCCACGAGTTTTCTCAGTTTTACCCTTCTGATTCTTTCCCCCATCCCACTGGGATGGAGTGAGTGAGCAGCTGCATGGGGTTTAGCTGCCTTCTGGGGTTAAATCATGACACCTTTATAAATCTCTGTTCCCTAGTCACAAGCTGGAAAGAACAGTAGCTGCCTCCTTTGTAAGATGCTATGAAACCTACTGATGAAGACTCTGTATTAGTGGTGGATATTATTGTTTAGTTCATGAATGTGTGCATCAGAGGCCATGAGGCTGTAAGATGACCTAAATAATATTGTTTCCACTGTTACGCAATTTGTTTTCTACTCTTTTTATTATTTCTACAAAGTAACATAAAAGAATACAAGTTTTTGGAGGGGCCTTGATTAGCTCTGCTTTATATCAGTATGGCAAATTCCATTCTAGAGATTAAAATGCTGCTGGGCTTCGTGTCTAAATTTAAAGGAAAAATTTCAGGTTTACATACTTGTGCCATGTGCTACTGAGCTGTGATATCATCATGTATGCCAGATTTCAATGTCCTGTTGAAAATGCCTGTTGTCAAGATATTGGATATCAAAGGATATTGCATCCATTAGAGTAGCTGTCCGTTCATTAAACCCAAAGATTAACAAAAGGCAATGCAATGAAAAAGCTATATGGATTAGTGTGTCCTCTTAATTTTAATTTTAATTTTTTTTAATCTATTAACACTTGTCATTATTTTTAAGTGACACTGTTGCTACTGGATCAATTTTACTTTCAAAGCAATGATCAAATTGTGTGTAGATCAATATAAAAAGATTTGTCAAATCTAGACTGTTGATAGGTTACTTCTAAATATAGTTTCCTGCCATCTTGTAAGCTATCATCTTACAGGTGGTTTGTCACATTTACTTGCTATGATTTTCTCTGTAAGAGATCTTGGGAAACAAATGTAGGCTATCAATCTGCAATTACTGTAAAAGTTCTTTGGCATCAGGATACTGGATCCCATTTCATTTTCATAGAGCAAGACTTTAAAATTCTTTGGGGGGGGCAGAATATCTTATTTTTATCAGTTCAGCTGTTCTAATGTCTGTCTCTACAGCTTTTCTTCAAGACGCAATGATGTCTTATTAATGAAAACTTTTAATGAAAATTGTTTCTGCAAAATTCTTTGTAAGAGTATATCGTGCACCCATATTCCTCACGAAAAATATGTTTTGTAAAAATGTATATACAGACACTATAGTGTATTTTTATAAATCACTCTGGTACATGTGAGTCTACCTGTAAGTATCAGTCTTATATCAGCTGTATATAACTGTAAAGGCTAATGGGTTATCATCCCCTTAAGTTTCTCTGCTGTTACTCCCATTTCCCCCTTTATGGTTAGAAAAAGTCCTAATTAGACTAAGCAGAATCATCTGCAAATGAAGCAGGTAAAGTGATAAGAGATAAAGGAGGCTATGTTATCTCAAGCTAAAAATAGGAACCTGCAAAATGAAAGAAGACAGGAAAAGGATGGTTTGAGGGTGTGAGAGCTGGTCAACTTTAGACTATTAGTGCTATTGAGCAGATGTGAGTTGAGTTATACTATCTGTTCATCCTAAAACTCATGGGATACAGCAAAATTCAGGAAAATGTTTTAGTCAACAAGTGTGAAGGAACCTTAATTATGTATCTGGATAGCTGTATGTTAATTTTTTCCAACAGCTTTATTCTGTTCTAAATTGATTGCTTAAAACAGGGCTAAATACCATCTTAGCTCTAAAGTATAAATAAAAATCAATTTTTTTAAGGCTGAAAAGAAAGGCAGGGCTAAGGATATCTGTAAAGAAAGAAGCCATAAAGCATTAGAAATGAATTGTAGAAGCAGTAATAACACAATAAAGTGACTTTAGTTATGTTGTGCTGCAGTGTAAGGCTGGTGCGTACTGTACTAGAAAGTATGTTAGTCATTGTGGTTCTGCACAGCTGCTTTTCCTCCTGAAAGCTAAGAGAATCAGGCTTCCAACACTGCAGTACTGCAGTGAACGTATTAAAAAAAAAGATTTATTTTCAAAAGAAACTGTAATGTCTCACCTCTTTCAATTTTCTTTTATTATTACCGGAATCTGTGACTTTCTTAATAGGTCAGGTTACAGGTTTTTGGATGGTTTATTTGTACACAATAAGCACCTAATCAGATCTTTTGGCTTAATGCTTCTAGCCTCTTTTATGGCTCATCCTACCTCAAAGGTACAGTTCCATATGTTAACTAGACATCAGGTTAATGGACTTTGGCAATCTGCAAATTACATCTCTAAATCTACTTTAAACTTAACTAAAATACACGGTACGTACTGTCTTTTTAAAAAGCTCTGTTAAAAGCCAAGTAACATACTAAAATGACAGTAGAGTATTTCAAATGTTCGTTATGTTTGTGATATTTTCTGCATGGTTTTCTATTTAGATAAGCTACAGGCAACTATTTCATACCAAAAAGAGACTCAATCATCATCATTAGATGTCAGAACAGTGATTTCTCTCATGTTCCCATGGAACTTGTTCCCATGAAGAAAACTAAAGACAAAATTAAACAAGCTCCTGAACTAATCCTAAGTAACGGAATCTTCAGAACTTAATGTTTCTTCGTTTTTTTATTTTTTTTCAGCCTGAAATACATTTTTCACTTTTATGGTTTTTATAGCTTAGTAATAATAAGGCATATTCCTCCTTTGTTATAGTATACCGTTGGAATTGCTTCAGAGGCTATTTCAAAAGTGAAATGAGCAGACCTGCCACACAACAAATTACCTCATCTAAGAGATTGGGTTTTATGTTTTTCTAGCCGGTGTTTCCAGCTTGACCAGTAAAACTGTATTTGTACCTAATCTGAGGAACACTGGCAGCTCTGAGGGGAGTCTCTGAGCTCAACTTCTGTTTCGTCCATGGCACCTGGAAATGCGATAACCAGCGGTAGGCTCTCAGGCCAGGTAGCCTTGCCTTGTGCCTCCGCAGGTTGCTAGTTGGAAATTTCTGGTACGTGATCAGAAGTGAATGATACAGTATTCTTTGCCATTTGTGAGGGGCATGGTCATAGGACAAAAGGAGTCGTTGGCAGCAAACGGTGATGGAGCCGTGGTAAATGATTTAAGATATGAGGAAACTTCAGTAAAGGAATTTGTAGCTTGATCAAAAACACATGTGGTTTTTGGAACTGACCTTTGAATCTCAGAAGCGTGCTGCTCCAAACCAGAGGGCACTGCTCTTCGCATCAAACAGAGCACTTCCCGTTCCACTCAGACCTTCATCAGGTATTATCAGAGTACATCTTCTGTAGCCACATGTTTCTGTTTAAAATGTTGTGTACCTCTACTGGCACCTGCTGTGATCAGAGAAAATGGGATTACATGTAATCCTAACTCGGGTGGTACAGACAATGAGCTTACACATCTCCTGGAGCTATACTTTCTTGCACTACCAGAAATTATAAAAGAGCCCAGGGGCTAATCAGTCATCAAGCTCATGCAAAAACTAGGGAGAGAGGAAAAAGAAAATAACAAAAAGATTTGTGCTGCTGTCTTAGTGATAAGCATTAGTAGAATAACAGCTAAATTCTTCCCCTAATAAAGTAGACGGAGGGTAGAATAGCTTTCTCTGTGAATTTTTCCTGCTAACAGCAACTGCAGTTCAGCCATTAAAGGAACAACCCAGAGCATTTTCAGAGGAAGATTTCAACTGCCCTTCTTTTCCTGAGGAAATTTTGTTTCCTGGTTGTTTACTCCTGGTGTTTAATTTGGAGTTCTAGAAAATATCTATCAACCTGTATATCAGATAATCAGCTACCTTAGTTTAATTATGTGATTCATTCACATATTGTTGTGTGATGTGTAGCAGCACAGTAAAAGAACACATATACACATCAAACTAAAGAAATTTAGAATCTTAATAGGTAGATTGGAAGAAACTTGATGTTGAAGACTGCAGCAAAGATGAGGCTGATGAGAAGTCTGTCCCTTTGAGATGCTGAGTTCTCTTACAATGTGATTAATAGGAGCTGAATATACAGAATTGGGCACTGAATGATTTATTCACTGGGTTGTTTTCTAATGAGACAGAAGAAAAGATCACAGATGAGAAAAGTAAAATATTCAATAGTTTTGTGATTGCTCTCCAGAAGATAATCCTCACAGTTAATAAAATGTGATGATTGCTCCCAATTTAGGTTAGGGATTTTTTTTTTCTAAGTCCTTTCAGCCATTTAGTATGAAAAAGCAAAAATTAAACATCAAATAACTTATTATTACAAAAAAGTAAGATTAAAATCCAAGTTCATTGGGTTTTCTTATAGAGCAGAGAGGCTGTGAAACTTCTTGTAGTAGTCAGTTTCCTATCTCAATTCTACTAAACTCAGGTGTTCAGAAGGGAAAATAATTCTCTTAGGAGAAAAATCTTAAAGTGATCTTAATTTTTATTTTTCCTCCCTAATAATCTCATGATTTACAGCTTTTAGATAGATAGATAGATAGATAGATTCTGCTGAGACTGTCAACAGAAGGGAATTGATAAGCATCCTGCTGGATCCCTTTGTAAAGTTCTCAATAAAAGGCAGTTTGCACTTTTTAAGTGTTCCTTAATTCAAACATACTACTGTAGCCCCACTGCCAGCCATCATCACCCCCACCCTAGGTAGTCAGCAAAAAAGGCTGACAGTACCTCTCATGTTTTGGTTTTGGTTTTTCTTTCTTCCAAGAGGTATAAATTTTAAAGACCTTCCTAGTGGAAAAATCTGGCACTAGAAAAAAAGAGATGGAAAAAATAGAGGGTTTTGTGATAATCAGATCAGTACACACAGTGCTGTATAGTTTTTCCCTGTGCACTTATTGAAAGATGGGTATAGATATTGAAATTTTTATCAGACATTACATTACAACTTCCATCCAAGTCTTTTTTTACAAGCCCAATGTAATACTAATAAAGCCATGCTGCGTTATATAAGCAAAACATTCTGCTTCTGATTCTTGCAATAGGCTGTGGAGATTTTATCACGGACCTACTTAGCAAAATGATGAAAATGAAATCAGCTTTTTCTAAAAGGTTCTTTTTTCCCCTAAATTCTGTGTGCAATTTGCAGCTGTTAACGTTGATGAAACACATATAAAGAGGAAGAATTGAGGAGGAGCAGCTGCACTGTTGCCCCAGATAATTTATTGAACGTGTACTTCCACATAAGTTTTCTATGATAGGAGTGAAGGCAGCAGCACCTCAGGAACTCATGCAAAACTATAGAAGGGTGCTTTCTTAGGCAGTCACACATCAGCACCAGAAATTCAAATTAATTAACTGCATATGTTGAATAACAAGTTCTATGATAATAAATCAGATACCATCATAAACGTTGTTCTGTCTACCTTGCTGCTGAAGAAGTTAAGCTCCACTGGAGAAATGCAATATTAAACATGTGAGAGTTGAAGTATGAGACATTCAGCAAATGTTGGGCCAATATACCTGACTAGCATGTTTACATTTCATTCATCATCCTGTTCTGTTATTCTGAATGCCTTTTTTTATATGAATAAGGTGAAGAGCAAACTTGCTGGTATTTTTGTGAGGATTTACAAGCTTTCCCAGAAGCCCCTCCATTTTTTTGAAATGCCAACCTAGTATTTGGACTCTGCACAGCTAATTGTCCATCTGCATTCTGCCATAGAGGCCACTTTCCAGCAGAGGTGTGTGATTGCTGGGGGAGAAGAAAAGGAGGAAAATATCTTTTATGTCAATCTTGTAGCTGCAAGTATGACAGCTTGTTCAGTCTTACCCAGTGCAGTCAGGTCATGCTCACTAATCTTAGCTGGAAACTCAGAGAAACCAGAAACCAATCCATGAGGATGCACTTCCTGAAGGCTTTTAACGTCTCATTCCCTTCTAGATACTTCCCTTCAGAAGAGCATTTAATAAATACTTCACCAGCATAAGGCAATACGTTCTGTATTAGATGCACTTGTGAACATGCTAGAGATGCTAGGTTTATCCAAAATTTGGCGATACATGGGATTTAACTAGGGGTGAAATCCTTCTCTCTGGTAGCTTTGATTTAAACAGTTTCTTTGTAGGTAAAGATGTGACAGATTACAAAGTGACTGTAGGAAGCCTGCAGGTGCATGAACAAGGGAGTGCTTGGGTTGCACATCCATCATTTCCATTGCTGCTATTCCCCCAAATCTCCATTTTTGCTTTCTGTAAGGTATATTTAAATTAAGAACTCAAGACTGGGATGGTGATGATCTGTCTGACCATCAGCACATCTAGTACCTGACATGTCAGATCAGTTATTCCTGTACTGCTCCTCTCTTTCTCAGCCTGTCCTGGCAACTGTCACCATCATAGCTGCTTTACAGAATGTGCACATCAGGAATAAATTTTGCCCTTAGATAATATTCATATGTCCATAATCAGACATCATGCATCAAAATGTTTAAACTAGTTGCCAAAAGAAGAAAATAAAATACGTGTGACTGATGAGCCAGCTGAACAGGTAAAAGAATACAAATGGAAAGCTTTGAGGATAGTATGTATTGCGGACTTGTCTCAAAGCCAGCTTCTGTTACTGATGGAATAGCATCTAGTAATGGCAGCGCCTTATCAGGTTACTGTCAATTTTTGTGAAATTATTAACATCACAACACAATTTTCAACTTTTGTATGTCATTAGGGAAACCTCACAACTTCAGTGGAGTCTATTTGCAAAGAAGCAAAGAAGGTAAATTGTTCTGGAAGACAAATCAGTTGGTACATTGTTTCGTAAGAATAAGACTAGATTATTTTGGTTTTGTTAGCAAGCAACAACAAAAGATTGTATGGGTATATATGGCTGAGATTAAGATGCAGATTTCCAGAGAAAGGAGGACTAGTAAGAAAGAAAGACCGACAGATGACTGGTGTCATGTTTTCCTAGGGAAGAAGTTATTCATGCTTTCAAGCTTTCGGATTTTCATTATCTGTCCTTCTGATAATTTGTTGCATACCTGGTTTTGTTTTCTTAATATTTCTCTGAGGAGTTTCTGAGCCGTCAGGTTGGAGCTTGTGAACAGAGCGAAGTTTTGTATCAGGCCAATCAGCAGGGTGTTTAGGCTTTGGTAGGTACGGCAGGCTTCGTGCTGCATCCCCCGGCTCTTATCTTCCCTTGTTAGCTGCCTGGGAAAAGAACCATTTCCCTTAAAAACACGTATTTGCTATGTTGCGGTACAGTGAGATACTGGTTATTGGTGCCTATACAGACAGCAAATTCAGAAGCAGCTATGTTTATAAACACTACTGAAAAATAAAAAATAGATGGGAAGATAAGAGGACACTTTTAAAATAAATTGTGACGCCTCGGAAAACATTGTGTGCACAATGTGCCTTTAAAACTGTCGTGTTTGATACCCATCTTTTCTTTAGATGTGCATTGTTTGCATGTAAACTTATCACTAAGGTAAGCTTAAATATTTTTAAAGTGATCATCAAATAGCATTCCGTTTTAAACACTTTGACAAGTCTTCACAATGTCATTGCAAACTAGGAGTTTCTTAAGAAAGAGATGCCCTTGGAATAAGGCTGCTAGAAGATCTCACAGATTCTACAGTTCCTTATCCTTTTTGCACAACATGCAGTTCCATTTTGGATTTTTGGTATTCAGGTGTACGCATTGCATGTACATCATCAAAATGTCTATTTGGATAACTGCTTGATACTATTTCATATAGGAAATAATTTTAAAATGTAGAGGTTTTAATTGTTATACTTTTTAAAGCTTATGGCCCATTTTGGGGTAGCTTTTTAATTGTTATACTTTTTAAAGCTTATGGCCTGTTTTAGGGTCACTTCTGATTATTCTGATCATCAAATGGTACAAAGTATTTCACTCCCTCCCTTCATCTCTGCTCCTTCACTTTAAGCTAGATTTGCAGTAGATGCATTTAGCTAATAGAACAAGAAATTACAAGTGTATGAATAATTGGTTTTAAATGCTATTTAAAGTACTATATATAGCACGAGTTTCCTGGAAATCTTTCCATATACTGTTTGGTAGGAAATAGTTTCCAAGCAAGTTACAATGTTAATTTGATAGCTAAACCCTTCCCAATAGTCATATACTTGATTTGCTTATAAAAGAAATCCCATTTTAGGCTGAGTGATTATAATCAATTTGCTGTTACCAAGTTATCAGAGAAAGGAGCCATACCACATAATAATATGAAAACCCCCAAACAATTAATGTTAGCAAAAGCACTTTTAAAATTCAATTTTGAAATGCACAATTTAGGTCATTTTTTATCACATCTACTCACTAAAAATCCAAAGAGAGGTTAATATGATAAAATGTGGGACTACTTAAGCTGTTAATTTTCTAGCCAAGTTTAGATGAATATCATGGACCGGGATGCTAAAAGCCATCTAACATAAATGTTTAATGAACAAATAAAGCTGTCAAAGGCAAATGTGCATTGCACATTATGTATGTATTTGATTTGGGTAGATTGTGCAATTAGAATCATTGTCTGATCTAGGCTTAAAGGAAGTCTGTTTTCCACAACTTAGAGCTTTACTATTTGTTAATAGTCTGTTCACAGTCTGATTTTGTAGGCATCTGGAGCATTGTGTGGCCTGTTTTTTAGGCCAGAATTATAGAAGCAATGATCTAATTCTTCAGGCTTTCCAGGCTTGCAAATATTTTTATCAACTAGACTAAACTTCAGATATAAGCCTTCTACTTGACTTCTAAAAAACCAGACAAAAGGACAAAAGTCTCCTTTTGCATCTAAATGGTGAATCTCAGTGCTGAAGCTTCCCAGCCTGGAATAGTTTATAGGCTTTAACATAAAGTAGCAAATTCATGTGTAGTAGAAAATTTTGTTTCTACTTCAGCTACTGCCAAGAAACTCCACAAAATGTCACTGCCACTAACAAATACATGGAAGATCCGCATTCTCTATTTAATAAGAAACCTTGAAGTGATTTCAACAATATGTTTTTATAACTCCCTAGAACCCCATGTTTTCATTTCTTTTTGGATCTATTTCATATAAGGCATTATTGATTTTCTAGCCAGCATGGATCTTCGGGCAAAAATAAAAAAAATCATGATAAAGGCTTGCACTATGGATTCTTCCCATCTTTTTTTAGAGACCTGTAGAATGCTTTTGGAATGCTGACTTACTAAGTTTTTTCCAGGGAGGTCTAATCCCTAGCAAAAGCCTTATGTAGTGAGGAAAAAAAAATATCTTAAAAATTGTGTGCTGAGTGAAAAAATCTGTGATAAGCTCTGGTGAAGGTGATTGTGTGTGTATTCTTCAACACATTAGTAGAAGTCTTAGAAACCACAGTAATTTCAGCAATTCCTTCTGTATAAAAAGGCACCATTTTTATTCTGGCCCTCCTACAAATGCTTTAATCAAAAAAAGTTAACTTTGAGCCCAAGGACTTCATTTAACTAAGACCTTCTGAAAAGAAAATGAACATTTCTTTGGATAAAAAGATAATGTGACATTAAAGTCTGAGAAGTTGATGTTCAACGGTATAGAAATAAATGGCCAAAACCTGGCAAACAGCATGTTCTACAAGAAAATAAATTAGACTGGCATAACTATAGTGACTGCTGAATTTGTACTAATCATTTGTAAATGAAATCCTCTTTTCATTAGCATTTCCATGCTCACATGCATAATTTATGGCAAAGGTTTGCAGACACTAACACAGTTTTCATAAATTAGTAGTAATTTTGTTGTTGCTGAAACCTAGAGAGCTTTTTAATGCAGTAGGATTTTTACATATGAAGAAAACCATAACCTTCATTGCCTTAAAGTCAGATTTAGTGTTTAAAATGTATGTAATGGGCCTGACTTCCATTCTGTATTCCTTTTTATAGCAGTCTGTTTGAATGCAAAGTAAGTATAAAAAATGACCAGAGCTACCAGAGCAAAATGGTAGGTTTAGGCCCTATTCTCTGTAAAATGCTGCAATAATTTTCTAGGTGGACATAGGCTGAGAGTTTTATTTATTTATTTGATGGCTGCTACAAAATCAATTAGAAGATGTAAGTAACAGATGTCTAGCTAGCAAGCACCATATATTGGTGTCACTCACCTTGCCCTTGTCTTTTTTTCTCTCTCTTCCCCTCCCTGCTACCCCTTATCCCTCACTCCCATCCCATTCACCCTTCAGAAATGTTTCCTTTCCATTGGACTGGGGCACACTAGCACAATGATCTGGGGAGACTTTAAAGGTTCTGCTAGCTGGTAAATTGAAGAATATAATTTCCAAGGCAGATCTGACAATGTGTCGTCTCACTGAAACACTACAAATTAAATAAAAATCAACTCTGTGAGTGAAGAAACCGGGACTGCAGATATCTGGAGGCAGAAGAGAAATAGGGAGGAAAGAAAAAAAAAAAAAAATATCCATTTATTCTTGGAATAGTTACATAGCTAATGCAGAAAGTTTGGAGTAGGTAAGCAGCTCCAGGGATTCAATACAGCTTTATCCAATAGGAACAGGAAATTATACAAGCCCCTGAGTTTTTTTAAAAGTTCAGAAATATTGAAATTAATGCTTTTTAAACTATCTGATGCTGAGAATGCTGATCATTTTCTATGATTCCCGTAGCAATTTTAAAGGCAGAAGTTCTATTAGGGAATCTGGCCAACTTTATATTTTGAAAAAATTGCATCACGGTTCAAGTCTAGAAGTGCTGGATTATGCTTCTAGAAGTAGATCGAAAACCATAACTATGAATATTCATTTGACCACTTTTTGCAAATTAACTATATATTTTGTTTTCATTTTTCATGGTCCCTTTGCGCTTGCTTTCACTTGTACGAATGTACTGGAAATAATGGGGCAGCTTCTCAGAGCTGGGGTACTGCACTGTCAATCAACATGGTCGAACATGGGCAGGGGGTCCGGGTTCTTCTTTACCTCTTTTCTGCTCCGCTATCTCTATCTGCTCCCAGTATTTTGGCAAGGGAGGCGAACAGAAAATCTTTTTCTGTGTTCCCATCTTCCGGCAAAACCTCCAGCAGACCAAAAATGGCTGGGAGCAAACAGCTAAACTCAGTCAGAATAGGATGAGATAGAATTGCTTTACATTAGAGAGCATGTCTAAACGCTCTGTAGTGTCAGAAAGAAATGGCTACTCATGTGCTTTATGTGATTAGAGCACTGCTCTGTGAACTGCTTGGGAAAGAGTTCATTATGTATTATTTTTATGATGCAAAGTCCGTTTAGAATTTATAGGATGCCTGCACTGTTGGTTTCAATGGATTTTTGCTTAGTGGGAAAACCAAAATAATACAGTATTGCAGTAGCACTGTGGCTGCTTCTGCATCTTATGAGATAAGAGCAGTATTTGGGCCCTTATGAAGTTATGTGACCACTAAAAGACAAAGGAAATTAAAGACTAGAGAGCCCTTAAAATAGCATTATGATTTGATTCGCAAAAGTGAAGACACTTTGGATTATGGAAACAGCAACTTTCTGACAAAAAGTCCTTAGACTGGTGTACAATGGATTTTGTAGATTGGGAACGTGCATGACATGAGATATAATACTCTGCACAATTTGGTTTTTTTTTTGAGAACAGATTGAGATCCTTCTCATCTGCTTCTTTTGACTCTTTATTTCTTGGGGGGGTTTGCTAGTGTAGGTAGGACAAGAATATTACTCAGGAAAGAAAGCAGATGTATTTCTTCCAAGAACATTAGAATTTTAATTTCATAAGGAAAGCTGGAACAAGTCCCTCTCTACAGCTCTGATTGGGAGTGGGGTGAGGGACAATTTTAGTGCCCCTTTGCTGCCAGCATCAGCCTCAGTCCACTTGTGTGCTTTTCCACTCACTAGGAACCAAATCTTCCTGCCAAGCGATGCCCTGCAGCAGCGGTATAAGTCAGATTGGGGTTTCTCCCGTTAGTTATTTAGTATGTAGTACCAGCTGACTCAAGATGCTGTGCTGATACTGTGTTAGTGGTGGATGTAAATGGAATTGTGACAAATACATAGAGAAGTGTATTGCCTGAAGACTGAAATCAATGCTTGCATGTTCTCAAACAAAATTATTTTTTACTTGCACCATTTTTAAGTGAAGTCATTTTAAAGGGACTGCATATTTTATGTTTTATATACATTGGTTTTTTCCTGCAGATGAATATCAGAATAACAAATCAGCACTAGAAGAAGTTTTGCCATGCTTAGTGATTTCATTAGAAACATTTTTCTACCTATATAATATGCAAATATTTCTCAGGAATATAGGAAACGAGTAAATTGGCTCATTTTACACTGAAATGTGAGTGTAAAAAGTCTAATTTTTTTAATTTTTTTTTTTTTCTGGGCTGACTTTACATACTGAGTTGGTTAACAGAAATGTGTAAATGGAATTTTTTATAAGGTTCAGAACTTAAATTTATACCACCCATTACTTCCAGTGAAAGATCTGTCTATGTTTTTTGAACACCAAATTTCAAAGTGTTATTTGGGCAGCCTTAGTATAGGGTAATAAGGAAGGATTTTAGTATAGTGGTAAAATCTTACATCTAAGATAACTGCTTTATGAGAAAGACTAAATGTCTGTTTCTTAAGCAGCATAGTATCATGTAGAATGCTTATAAGATTTGTTAGAAAATCAAACTTAAAAGACTGTAGTTTTCTTTTGAGATTGCTTCAGATCACTACATTATATATAAAAAAAATTCTTAAAACTAGCTAAATTTAGTACAAAGAACTCCCTCTAAAGTGTTCAAGCAGTTTAAACTTATTCTTTTTAGAATTCATTACTTAAGTGGAGATGAAACAAAGCTAAAAATCCTACATTCAGATATTAAAAACCTGAGAAATTAAAATAAACACTGAATCCTTCCTCTTGCTTCCCTTGTAAGAATACCAAAGCCCAACTTGCAAATTTTTAGGAACAGCTTGATTGGCCTCTTAGTATTTTGAAGCTCAAAATACCTGTATGAATATTGTATAAGATTAGTTTTCCCATGCCACTTGGTAGACATTGAACTAAAGTCTCTGTTCAGAATGACTCTACTACACCCAGTGAAGCTGTTATGCATTAATAGAAGTAGACCTGTTTGGCACACCGACACTTCTTATGAAGGAGTCCTGGAGAATTTATCATAAGATGAGATAACATTTTGAAAGCATCTAAGTAATTCAGAAGTAGAATGCAATGAAAGAGAAAATCTCTGTACACCCACTTTTGAGAAGTATTTTCATTCCCTGCTTGGAATGGACCCAGAATCTTCTGTTTTCATGGAAACAGAATTGTCTTAAAGTATGTCTGGCTGTGTTAGCGTGTCTGGACTTATTGACTTAGATTTTTGAAAAATTTGCCTAAACCGATATAATTCCGCTGAAATGATAGAAAGGCTGTATAACAACCCCTGAGGTCAGCCTTAGCGCTCTGAATCAATCTGTCCCCTGGCTGAAGGCGTGAGGAAAGGAAGCGGGTTGAGCAGACAAGCTGGAACCACATCTCTTGGCCACAGGTAAGAGCAAGAGCATGGGGAAGTACAAGAAGTGAGTCAGGGCAGCTCGTACTTTGCAGCATAAATATACTGGGTGGGATACTGAGCAACAGATATTGTACTAGGCATAACCTCATACATTTAATGAGTTTGATGTCTTCAATGGACATTGTTGCTTTACATCTTGAGTAGCGAGATTCAGGCAATCACAATGCAGACTTAAGATGGCGGTCTAAAAGTGACTCTGGTCATAAAACGTATACTTTCTGAGAAAGTTCAACCTAATTTAAACATAGTACAGCAAATGAACTTTGCTGTTCAAATCTGGACAGTGCTGCAGGGGGTAGGTACTGTGGGTGTTTGCAGTATGAATGACTGCAGAAATATTAACTTTGATATCAAAGCTAGCATATGGGAAATTACAGCCTTAACTTGGAAAGCTCTCCCCGCCCCGTATTAAATTAATTTGCTAAGCCAGAGGCTTTTTTCAACACATTCTTTTAAGCTTAGATGCTCTAAGGAGAGGAATTGCCATGAATTTTCTTAATATTTAGCCTGTGATTCCTCACATTCTACTTTTCTGGTTTCCTAATGTGAAAAGTTTAGTGGTTAGTTAAAATAAACAGGACAATTGCATAGTAGTCGTAGTAGTAGTAGTAATGGTACTAATAAGAAATACGGATATTGAAATGCCACTGAATTTGGGTGCCCAATTTTAGACTCCTTTAGAAGACCTGCATTTTAGTAGAAAGCACAATTGCTTCAAAAATCAAGCCTTTTGGGGAGGTGTCAAGGTGCCTACATTAATCCAAAGCTTGTTTTTATGATTTGGAACTGCACCCTTTAAGTTAAAAACTGGCATACTGGGCTTCAAAGGCACTCTTTTTCTCTCATTGCTGACCTTGTTCTTAAGTAAGAAGAGTTGAATGAAATTTATTGGCAGCTTTTGTAATTGTTTTGAAACCACTCTGCCTTCTCCCTTTGTAATTGAATAAGTTGGCAAAGCTTTTCAAAAGAGCATGGAAGGTCATTGGAAAAGAGCTGGCCTCAGCCTTACTTAAAACTACATTTGTTGACTTATGTTACACTTTCTTTTAAAAACAAATTAACAATTTAAAACAATGGTACATTGATTGGCCAATTATAATGGAATTTCTGTGAAATTTATACAGCATTACCACCTCATTAATAACACATTAGTTCTTCATTATTGCATCATTACAATTAACATCAGAGGAATTATTAATGTCTGGCCACAGCAAGTGTTACCAAAAATCATTCCTAGTCTGTGAAATTATTTGGCCCGTGGTCATTCCACACATGCATTTTCTTTCAATGATCCAGGGTGCTCTTAATAACATGGCAAAAAAAAAAAAAAAAAAAAAAAATTAAAATGCTAGAGTCACATACCTTTTGAGGCATTAGCTATATTGTATCCAAGGAAAACAAACTGTGAATACGTGCTGGGTAACCGTGAAATCTCTTAGCCCCTTTCTTTTACTTCAAATGAGGTTCAACAGAGCTATGTGACTGGAGTTTAAAGAGCACTAGAAAGTATTCGGCCTATCTTTTTCTAGCAGAGGATTTTCATTGGTCTATAAAAAAGTTGAAGGGCTTGGACAGCTATTGAAACTATACAGTGCAATTTTTTAAAAAACAACAATTGCTGTCAGTTCCTGTTCGAAAAAAAGTTTACATAAGCATCAAACCAGTTGAAATCTCTTCTGCATTCTACAGAATTAGAAAGATGATTGGGGAATACAATATTGTGTTTGGAAATAATAAAAATGATAACATGTTTTGAATTTAAAAAAATCAAAGCACTTCTTTTTATGTCAAGATGAAATGTTTTAGCCTTTTCAGAATTATTTTGCCTGGCTTTCTTACCACAATGTTTTAGCAAACTGTTTTAATCACTGCATCTGCATTTATCACTACAAGTTTCTGATCAAAACCCGCCACTCCACTCCTCATATATCTACACTACCCTTCATCCAGCTGATGGATTTGTAAACTACGCAGTGCTCTTAGAAACGCAGTCTCTGCTGCTACTGATGTGAAACTTTTAGGATATGACCTAATCCAACAGTGGGTGGCAGAGTTAATACAGATGGCAAGAGTGACAGTGCTAAATGGGTTCCTAGGAATCTCTGAAGATGCCTAGGATGTCCCAGACAGCGCAGTTTGCTGTCCAGGACCGGCAGCAGCTCAGTTTGATTCCTTGCTACCCCATCATTCGGTAACATTGGGCGCGTCACCCAGGGAGCTGAGACACGGAGAGACTGTCTGCAGAACGAGGGGAAGTGTGTGTCCCTGCCTCGTGCATTAGCATAATCGCTTTACAGTCTGCCAGTTCACTTACTAAAACACTGGGGACTGAAAACATGCAGACAGACGGGAGAACAAAGACCACTATGAGAGGAAAGGAGACCCTGGAAGTGGGGCACAGGGCTTGTAACTGGAAGACAGAAATGATCTGCCAGCTCTGGCGCAGGCAGAGCGAGCTTGGCACAAGGAGACGAGAGGGAGAATCAGCTTGTCAGCTGAGAGAGAAAGAGAGCTGACCTGGCAGCCAAAAGAGAAAAAGGGCAGAAGACCTGCAGATGTAGCAAGCTGCGGGGAAGAGAACTGCCCAGCTGCCTGCCAAATAACACTGCAGAGGGAAACAACCCCAGGTGATCTGTCTGTTTGAGTGTCTGAGATCATTTGTATTTTTATTCATTCCAGGGGCTGAAGTTTATGGAGTTCATATGGAAAGGATAGTTATCGTGACTCCATTCTCCAGGGTGCCTCCTAGAGAAGCTTCTTTATGAAAAAGAATCAAAATGTTTCCTAAAAGTGCTTCGGAAAAACTCTAAAATAACTTTTTTTGCTCCCAGCTTCCCTCTTCCCTCCCAGCAAAAAACCTCTTTGGATTTTTGGTTTCCACCTTCTATATCATGGAAAAGCTAAGCAGTAAAGCTGCAACCTTATCATATGCATGAGATAGGAAGTAAGGTGGACCAACATTTTCTCTTACCTGAGTAAGCAACACACAGAGGGAGGATTTCTGCTTAAAAAAAAACCACACGGAAACAAACCCAAGCCAATGAATTGCTAATCCAAAGCAAACTACTCTTGGTTGTCAGGTGTGTTTTCTAAAATATTCCAAACAGACCCTGAAGGAGATATAATTCATAAAGGAGTACCAGACACAAATACTTGATGCTTGGGTTTTTTTAATAACTAAGCACACTCTGCTTTTTTTTTTTTTTTTTTTTTGATCTTGATTTAATTTGTCTCACTTTTGATATAAATGATTTGAACTTGTTTATAAATAACAAAAGTGTCAGAACTAATACATTAGTTGGAAAAAACCCTATATTTTTTCCAGTAGTAATGGGGTTTTATTGTTATTATTTTTCATTTTTTTCAGAATGTGTAGCAAGAATCGACAATATTTGGTGTTGGTAGTATAGTGAGGCAATCATAATGGAAATGATGTCTGTCTTGCTTAAAGATTCCCAGGAGAAGTATTAGGAGAAAAATACTCGCCCTAGATATGGAACAAATCAGACTAACTCCAGGCTAGATAAAACAATTTTGAGTGGTGTATGATGCATAAGCTTAATTAGGTTTTGGAAAAGACAAACTGCAACAGGACCCCAAAATAATAATAAAAATATAATTTATTGTCAGTTTGTGCCTAGGAAATCTAGTGACAGAAATACAAGATGTCTAATATAATACTGTTATTTGTATATGCCATGATTATAAGCTTTAAAGTTTCATGCTGCTGCAACCTTTTTGTTTGTTACCTGAGTTACACAGAGGAATTATGGAATTATTCAACTATCTGAAAGACCGTTACAGAGTTTTTCAGCTGAGTTTCCTAACTGAAGGAGCGTTTGCTAAATCTTGTTAGAATTGAGCACAGCCCTGAACATACTGAAATGCCATCAGTTTGCAATATTTCTGTTTTGAAGGCTCTCCAGAGGTAAAAATAGTTGCAACTTTGAATGCCTTACAGAATCCTTGTTTCCATATGCCTAATGCCTCTAGAGCTAGGGGTCGCATGCAATGAGATAATTAGGATTATTTCAGACTAGATCAACATTGCCAGTAGAAATGAGTAGAATTTACTTAGATGAAAAGGCAGTACTGATAAGGTCATAAAAAGTAGAAACCATAGGGAGCATCTTGAAAAATAATGGTATAAAATGGTGATTTAAGACCAGGTTTATGTCTGACCTTTGTTTTGGTGCACAGTAAGAAGTTTCAAATCATGGCTAACTTAGTTTCATGGTTGGATGTAGTTACAGACCCCAAAATCCTAGGAGAACAAGGATTGCTCATTTAGTTCTATCCTTTAGCCTATGGGAGAAGTGGAGAATAAATTAACAAATCCCTTAAAGGCAGTGTAGAATTTCCTGTATCCATGGAAAAGATTCAGGAAACAATTCTCTAGCTTCATATGAGACAGTGTAGGGTACACCCTTTGTATTGGCTGGTGCCTATAAATCACCATTCAGTTATTGTTAGTAACAAATGATCCAAATTAGTAAAAAGTCCTAAACAAATTTGTGCTGCTTGATTTTGTGTGTGTGTGTGTGTGTGTGTGTGTGTGAAACAAAATGTTACGATCTCTAGAGGTGTTCTGCATCATATCATCAGTAAACTCAGTGTCAGGTCATTTCTAGGCTTCTTAAAAATCTGTGGGGGTGAAAAATGTATGAAGACACACTTCTATCTAATTATACATATGTCTACATATGTATATATGTGTATATTTCCTTGGGGGAGAGGGAGATATGAGAAATGATTATAACAAAATTGCAATGTAAAACTTCCAGATTTTACTTATTACAAGCCTGGTCAGCCTAATCGCGTAGTTGCGCTGGCAAGTTGGACACTGAACTATAGTCTTTTTGGCTGAGGGTACTGTCAGCGTAGTAAGAACAGATGGAGCAGATGTAGCTGTAAAACCACTCCAAGCGCTTTTGCCAAGGTGCTACTTGCATATGAGGTCTTGGTTCTAGGATGGCCAGAAAGGAGAACTTCTTCCCTTCATTTTACTGGAGTGGTTTAAGTAATTTGTAAACTGGAGGAGTACAAATTTTTCAGACAGTAACAGGTGCAGTAGACTTCAGGGAGAGGCCAGAGTCAGCAGCAAATGGGAATGAGGATAAAGAAGCTGGCAGACAAATCTTAGTGTATTGATTTTAGCCTGCCAGAATGTATATTGGATGAGGCTGGAGACCTGCTGACTCTGTCCTCTCCTAAAGACTGCTGAAACATTCAGATTATGAGGCCTGTGAAGTCGCAAAGTCAGAAAGCCAGATTCTTATCAATAAAGTCATTCTTATTTTAACTGATAATCACATATGCAGAGATTTTCATTTTTTAGAACATAATATGGGCTGAGTGAGTTACTTTTCATTGTCTTTTTGGATGCAGATTGTTCTTGATGCTACAGTTTCAATAATGATGTTGTCTTCCTGATTAGCTGCTTGGGATTGCAATTTTTCCCTGTATGTGACCGTATAATTTCCGTTAATTCGGTGGGAAGAGGATACATGTATTGCAGAGAGAACAGAGTTCACGGCTTTTGGCTTGTTATTGTTCCCTGCTGTCAAGAAACAAGGTGAGTATTCTGGTCCAGGTCTTTTATTTCCTGTTTAGTCAACCACAACGCAATGTCTTAGTGGGTCTTTTTCAGAATTAATATTTTCAGTGACTGAAGAGAAGCTGAGTTGTGAAACTTAGAATTCTGTCTGGATTTCAGAGTGAATGACAAATCTAGTCCATATGTTTGAGAATACAAGGGAAATTGCTCACAAACCAGAGGTTTTTGTGAGTAATCATGAATGGGAACTTGCAGTTTTTATTAGGTTTTTTTTCTCTTTTTTTTTTCTGAGATATGCCTGTTTAAGTTATCCTGTTCTATTTTAGAAATTAATGTCTTAAACTGTGGGATTGTAAACCACTATGTGCTTATTTAGTATGTCTTAAGGTTCTGTCAATATACTAGGGCTGTAGTCAGAATGCGAGAGCCACTTAGGTTTCATTAGGTGTCATTATCTTCTTAACACGTTAAGTAACCTATCAGATTCCTCTTTATTCATCAGTATAGTATGTAAGGACTAATCAAGTGAGTGATTCAGAACCATGATTTAATTCACATAGTAAGGGAAATTTTTTGCAGTAAGTCATTTTCCTGAACTGCAAAACTGTAAAGGTAACCTAGTCCCATGGATTGCTATAGAAGTTGATGCAAAGCTAACATTGACCCCCGTAGGAGCGGGCTGCCTGTGACTAATGGGTTAAATTAGGCTTAACTGTTTTTTCCTGTATACTCCAGGTGTCCTCTATTTTTCTTACTTTTAAGTGTTTAAAGTCCTGAATAATATGCACATTTCATCTTCCACACTGTCTTTTAAACAGCCCTCATAACATAATCTTAAGTTGTCGGTCATGTATGTTATCCTTTTGTTTAGTAATTTCCCTTAGGTCAGGTGGTAAAACATGTGTTTCCTTTCAACAATAAAAGCTCATTCACCATGTGTGATTAGGTAGCGTAGGTGGGAGCTCTTCAAACAGCCTCTGGTTTGGTGGTTTAAGGCAGTGGAGGAAGAGGAGATCCATGCTTGATGTTTGCGTCTGATTTACAGCATCAGTAACTGTATTTATTGGTGAGAGGAACCTATATTATATTCTAAAGTTATTTAGGTACACAGATATGATTACATACATGATTCTTTCTTAATAGTTGTGAATGTTTTCAACTCAAAAGTGAGTTTTTTCTTACTTTACTACTATAGACTTATGCTTCCATACCAATGGTGTTTTGTTAATAAATATGGTTTTGTTTTTAAAGGCTTGTCCAAGTCAAATAGTTAAACTTGCATACTGATGTAGCTGAGGGTAGCATGTCTCTTGTCAGGACAAATGCTATATTGCTAAATGAAGCTACTTGTTCTTTAGAACTTATCTCCTTGTAGCAGACTCTGAATAGTCCACCTGGGTCAGAAAATTCAGGGTTCTCTTTATGTCCAGAGTTGCTGCCCTACCTAAAAGGAATACAGGGTTGTCCCGCAATTAATAGTTGCAGTATCTTGCTCTAAGGAAGCTTTCTTCTTCATAGGGATAAAATTATGCCTGTGCATGGTAGTTGCATTATATCTGAGACCAGAAGCTGAAACAACGTGCTTTAGTTTCGGTAGTATCGCTTAATCAAACTTCTGTCACCGAAATACAGATTATTTCTAAATTGCATAGTAAAGTTTGGTTATCCTTTAATGAATAAGAAAACTATATACGTATGGGAGTTTCAGTACCTATTGTGCATTTTAATTTAGGTTTAAATCATATGCAAATTTTATTTCTGTTGCTGGACCTTTGTGATGGCAGGGGGTATTCTTCATAAGTATTGGGGCAGTTGTGCTGGTTTTGCCTGCGATAGAGTTAATTTTCTTCATGGTAGCTAGTATGGGGCTGTGTTTTGGATTGTGCTGAAAACGGTGTTGATAACACAGGGACGTTTTCGTTGCCACTGAGCGGTGCTTACCCAGAGCCAAGGGCTTTTCTGCTCCTCACCCCACCCCACCAGCGAGTAGTTTGGGGGTGCACAAGAAGTTGGGAGGGGACACGGCCGGGACAGCCGACCCCGACTGACCCAAGGGATATCCCAGACCATAGGATGGCATGCTCAGCAATGTAAAGCTGGGGGAAGAAGGGGGACATTCGGAGTGATGCTGTTTGTTTTCCCAAGTAGCCGTTACATGTGCTGGAGCCCCGCTTTCCTGGGAATGGCTGAACACCCGCCCGCCCGTGGGAAGCGGGGAATGAATTCCTTGGTTTGCTCTGCTTGTGTGCACGGCTTTTGCTTTCCCTATTAAACTGCTTTTGTCTCAGCCCATGAGTTTTCTTTTACCCTTCTGATTCTCTCCCCCATCCCACTGTGAGGGAGGTGAGGAGCAGCTGCGTGGGGCTGAGTTGCCGGCTGGGGTTAAACCACAACAGCAGTGTTGTAATGAAACAAGTTTCTCACTCTAGTTTCTAGTATGAACAGATTTCCTTCTCTAACTCTGTACTAAATAATTCCAAATCATATGGCCGTGGTTAAATCGTCTTTTGAGCTTGCATTTTTCCTTGAAGATGGCTGTCTAATGTTTAGTGTTGTACACAGTAAATGGTCTGTAAGGGAAGTGTCTCAAAGGGAATATCAAAGTGGCATTGTCACAGGTTCATTTGTTTACTTATTTCTGAGAAGGTTATTGCAGCACCCTTTCATGAAAGGGCCCTGCAGTATCCGTGAAGTCAGAGATTCTCCCATGTATTTGAGGGAAACATGTAAGACGCCAGGAGGGAAACACAATGGCAAATTAGGGTGATGCTGTTGGGAAATGTTATCTGGGACAAGTGGCTACCCGTGCACAAGGGCTACTTGGTGAACTTGTAATCATGCAGGGCTCAGGATACTGGATGAAACTTAGCACTGCCAGTCTGCTTGACGTTGCTTGAACATAAGGTAACTCGTAAAAGACCCTCTGTGAAAGCACAGAGAACTGCAGAAACTCAAAGTATTGTGGTATTAGGGTCCGTCTGAAAAAATCAAGGATTTATTCTTTTCTCTAGAAAAGTTCTTCCTTATAGAACATTACTCGGAAAAGTGTTGTAGAGAAGATTTCTGTGGTGTAAAGAAAACTACTGAACTGAGAAAGAAAGTAATTTAATTTTGAATAGAGGATAACAGGAAAAAAAAATACACAATCAAAATTTGAGTGTTTAATAACTTCAGAACATAATGGTTAGTGACCGGCAGTTTAAACCAAGTTTTCAAAGTCGGCATGATTGCACTCTGTGATGATATGTCACAGCATCTGGAAGTCACCCTAGAGCGAGATTTGATGAGAATTGATTGTAGCCTTATCATTGCAAGTTTGTTATCAGATGGGTGCTAACTCATGGCAGGTGTTTGTTTATCTTGATTAGATAATGCTGCAAAGACTTTGTCATGTGGCTGGAAAAATGAGAAGATTGCTTCATGGCAAGAAGTGCACGCTGACAGGGGAAGTGTCAGAGCTAGTTAAAAAAGAAGAAAAGTTGTATTTTGATGCATTTTAAGGAGAAAAAAGAATGCATTTGGAACGCTTATGTTGTGGGGTTGTTTTGGGGTTTTTTTTGTGTCCGTACTTTCAACTTAAGTAGGTTTACTACTAGTTTGCTTATTGCATGCACCAGATATAGTAATACTATCATATGTTTCTGTGAATGTCTAGCAAATATACTTGTGGAGGGCATTAATATGCATAAGTTTATGTTATGCTGGCAGTGGTAAAAGAACTTGCTAATAGAGTCAGAAAGATGGAAAGATTGAGAAAAAGTGGGTAAGTAAAATGATAATTTTCTTGTATATTTTTAGCTTCCGTTGTAAAGGTTTTTATTCCCGTGTCCTATTGGTCAGCATGACTCTAATGAGGTGGATGATAGGAAATGATGAAAGATGCTCTGCAGAGTGATGGAAGTCTACTTTCAAGTCAAGTTTCTGGCAAACTAGATAGTTGGATTACAGCTGGAATTTGGTGCCCAAATTACACTGCACTAGCTATTCTAGTGTGGTTGGTGTTTATATACCATAGTTTAAACAACTGTCTTTTGACAGGTAGAACCTAATTAGGTAAGAGGGTATTCCTTGTCTCCTTACAGATTACCACGTTGTCTTAGAAATCAAAACACAAACAGTTTTATTTCAAAGACAAATGTTATTTTCCCTTAAATGGAAATACATTAAAAACTGAACCTGTAAAAATAAAGAGATCTATTTAGATTATAAAACTCCCATTACTTTGTTTTTTAAGAACATAAATGAAGCTGCACTCTACTCTGCATAAATTGTAATGATTACAGTTGTTCATTTAATAACCCCAGCCACTAGACAGAGATGTCTTAAAAATAAATAAAATCCAAGTATTTGAAAATATCCCATGTGCTCTGTAAATGAAATTAAAGATGGTCTTGTTAATTAATTCTCTAAGTAGAGACATTTTTCTATGTTTATGAAATATAGAGGACTAGAATTTGGTAAAATTTTATTCATAAGTATATAAAAATACATAACTTCTGTAAATGTTTATATCTTTATAAAACACTTATTAAAGTACCAGCTAGGCTGTTTTATGAATATTTGAGGCTAGAAGAATGACTCCCATCAGCCTACTCTGGCTTTTTTTTTTTTTTTTTTTTTTTTTTTGAGAAAATATCTTTTCGAAAATTTAATGTTACTTGAACCTACGTTATTTGTGGAACTATTGCCTACTTCTGCCTGCCCGCTCGCTCCCTCGATTGATTTCTCGTACGCACGCAGAAAAAAATACCTTTTTTTATTAATTAAACTACCACAACACATTTGTCTTAACACTTCAGTCTTGTTTTCCAATCTCATTATATTCAGGTGCTGAATGATATGAGCTAGGAATTCCCAACACTTCATTCTCTTTGCTGTCACCACCCATAGAAAGCAAAGAACGGCTTCTCTTGAACAATATCCCTGAAAATAAAGCAGGAAAACTTCAGAAACAGATTTGGTTAACCATGTGTTAACCATAGGTTTTCTCAGGCAGTCACTTTGTGAAAATAAAATGTAAAGGAACGTGTTAATTTTCCTCTTATAGGAACTGCGTGCAAATCCGATGCTTACTGCGTCCATGGAATAAAGTGCTGAGATTCCCACCAGGTACATCTCTTTGTGCCCCCTAGGAATATGTTTGAAGAATGTATTAAAATGCAGTAAGTTAGCAGACTTCATAGGAAATAGAAAGCAATGGAGATACTTTGCTACAGGTCACGTTAGTTGCAACACTGGAAGACATACTAATGGTGATCTTTGGAGTCTCAAGCAGACACAGGAGCTGAAAAAGTACAGAAACCAGGTTGCCCTGTATTGCTAGCTCTCAGGTCATCCTGAAGGAGACGATCTCTGTGATAATTTCAGGATGTCCCCAGAATTTATTTACCTTTTTCTTTTTTTCTCTCGGATGCTTTCTATAATCAATGAATATATTTGCTAGTCATTGAAAGACACTTCCACTGAGCGCAGTAATATAAGAGCAACTGTACTGGGCAAACCTAAAGAATTGCCTAGTCCCTAGTATCCTGTCTCCATCCATGGCAATAACAGGTGACCAAGGAAGAGTGAGGACTTGCAGTGCCTATCTCGTACCTTATGTATTAATGTTTTCACGGTGAGTCGGGGAACTCTATATCCTGTACTGAAAGGTTGCAGGCCTTAGAATGAGTAGTATTTTCCCTGTTTTTCCATCATGGAAATCCATGCTGCCATAGTTCATATGACAATGAATATAGCTTATGGCTTTAAAAAAACGTGAAAATTGCACAACGTGTCACCATACCAAGATATTTTGTCTGCTGTGTTTATTGTTTAGTTACTGATTCAAGATTTTGCATTTTTTTTAGATCATTAAATTTGAATAAGGTTTAAATATACCTAATGGCTAGCTAAATTGGTTATAGGGTATTTATGTCAATAAAGAATAAAATTATATTACAGAATAACATGAGTAGACTAAGACAGCTCAAATTGTCAATATGATGAAAATTACTCAAAGAAAGCAATTAAAACTCAAATCCATGACTAAATTACTATTGGTTCTAAGTACAGTGAATCCAATTACACATTATATTATAGTATGTTATATGATCATGGGTACTGTACCAGAGTGGCTTGTCAATATACTGTCAATAAAGAATTAGAAAAACAAATCTATCATCACACTGAAATAACATACAAATCCCAATCAGCATTCTTCCAAGCTATTAAATGGCCAGAAAAGGTGGAAAGGAGCTGAAATGCGTATATGAACTAATCGTACAGCTTGCAATTTTATATACTTTTCTGTGATGAAGACCAAATGTAAACTTATACACTGTGGTTTTTGATTGCACCCCACTGTAAATAAAAGTATGGAAGAAAACAAAGGAGAATATTTGTGAGAAATTCTGTAAAGATTAGAATTAACTTAGTATATGAGCCTTTAACTCAGGGTTTTGCAGAAGTATGCTTATATTGTTCAGTATAACTACAATACCGATATACCTATATTCCCATGGCCTGATAGCAAAAAACCCATTCACAGCTGAGGCAAAACTAGATCTCAGATGGCAACACGTACATTTTGGTGTTTGATTGTACTCTGCCCATATTGATGGAGAATATTTATACAAGTATGTATAGCCAACCCTGCATAAGGCAGGGCTGCCAACTAGACAGTGATTCTTCTCTTTCAACAGAACATAAACCACATTACCATCAAAGTCCTTTTACAGGTTTAGTGAGCTTGAGCTTTTTGGGGTTGGAAATTATATTAAATACAGGAACCTGCAGTGAATGATTTAAAATGGCCTTCTTGACTAAACAACCAGGGTTATTACTAACTTTGCTATCATGATAGGCTTTATTTTTAGCATTATCTCTTACAATCCATACTTCAGTGTCTTGAGATATTTGTTTTTCTTTTTTTTTCCTGTGCTTTTTCAGAAGTAAACCTTACAGCCCCAGACTTTCATTTATGGTCATTCCTGTGAAAGCTAAATTCCATGTTAGCAGTAATACCATGCAAATCAGTGGTGGTAGTGGATGGAATTTCATTTCATAAATATAACTGTAAAACTTGTAATAAAAATAGTGATGTGACTACAGCTTTTATATACTGAAACTCTGAAAGCAGTGTGGAACGCAGCTGCTTGTCATATTTCTGTAAGTCATGAGGACATACAACATAATGTACTAAAATTAGCATTTGTTACTTGATATTTTTTTCTTTTTTTTATGGATTATGGCACTGAAAGAGAAGGACCATAGAGCAAAACTCTTAGGTAAGCCCCCAGTCACCTCTTGATTGATTTCTCTTCCTTAATGAAAATTTAGTAACGTGTATGTTTTGCATCTATTCAAACATAGCAGAATATAAAAGGATACAATCTGCAGGAATTTCATGCAATATCCAAATAAATGGTTTTATAAATGAGGCATTTTGTGATAAATATTGTATTAATTTTTCTTTAAATTGTGATGGTATAAAATACTGGAAAATCTGGAACACAGGCTATACATGTAAGAACATGCATTTTCCACTGACTTGTAAGCTGGTTGAAAACTGTATGCATCATTTTAGGTTTTATGAGAATTTAAGAATGTAAGAGAAAAATTGCAGTACTGTGCAAATCAAGAGGGTGACTTCATATCGGAGACCAAAAACAACATGAAAATTTGTATACCATGAGCCTCTGGGAAAGAAACTGTTCCTGATAAATTAGGAAATCATATTTGGAAAACACAGATGCCTAATATTTTTGTTTGAACAGTAATGTGTTTTCTGAATCATTGCATTACTTTTGCAGTCTTGCTTAAGATATTTCTACAGTAATGGAACAGATTATTTGCATGTTATGCCAAGCCAAGTAACTGATAATGCTTACTTGAGGCTTATGTGTTATGATGTAAAAACTCTATTGATACACAATAGAACTCTGTATTATTTACCCTGACTTGTTTGATACTACCTTTCAATTTTAGGGGGTGTGTGGATGGAAATATGAATAGAATGTCAAGCAATACTAAGAAACAGGAGAGGCAGCTGCTTTTCCATCTTGGCATTTCCTTAAAAGGGGCAACTAACACAGCAACTGTAGCTTCAGATGAATATTCTCCATTTCTGTAAACAGACACAGTATGCTTAGATCACGGAACTAAACCAGCAAAGAAACTGGACTGCTATTTCCTTTTTTCAACTTTCCCTTCAAGAAAATGTATTAGTGGAAAAATGTCTCTTTCTGCTGTTCATCTTGCAGATGATTTCTAAGTAACGTCTCACATCTGCCAAGTATATTTTCCATTTTTCTTTAGCTTGGTATTCATATTTCTAATCTTTTAACCTTCATTTCTGCAAGGTCTTTCCTTCGTAAAAAACATGTCCTATTCACATTAGCTGGAGTAATACATGTATGTCTTGGGGGAGAATACAGTTTACCCTAGTGTTTAAGGGGAAGGTATATGCAGCAAGTATAACTGCACTAAAAATTTTATCTGCACAACTGAATAGAAACCTACTATGGTATGAGAGATAAAGATACCTATTTAAGAGATATCATCTCTTTCAAAGAAACATGTCTCTGCTGGTAAACAAAATTAACATTTTAAAGAATTCTTTTTTGAAAGTGCTTGGCTTGGTTATGTTTATATTTAGACATGCAAAAAAATCAATCACGCAATTTGTCCACTACATCAAGCAATTTTTTTTCTCCATTCTTTCTACACTTCTGCATGTCACTGACATCTCTAGAAAATATACCCAGTCATGGAAAAGTAACATTTATAGTGTTAAAAAAAGAAAATTACTCCATGAAAGTAACAACAACAAAAGGGACTTCCCATGCTCTTTTTTAAGACAGAAAATAATACCATCCTCCAAAATAGACATTACTATGATAATTCAACATTTCTTGAGTGGCTAATGCTATCAAGTAATGTTATTAACTTGAACTCTAATCTTGGTAATATTATTGTGTTGTGGCTTTCCTTCAGAAAAGCTTATTCTACCATTATCTAATTTTTCTTATACTACCCTGTGACTGGTCTATATTGGGTTGCAAGAACTGTTTCTACTCATAGTCACTCGGCTTAAATAAGGAATAATTCTGTAGGTCTCAGTTTAATTTTTATGTTGTATATTGACTATATCAGTGTAGGGGATTTACATTTCTTTGACCTTGTTCAAAATGTAGCATCTGAAGCTTTTTGTAGCTTTTTTCAAGCAGCACAGAGCCTAGCTGATTAGTCCATTCTGTAAATCAGATTTTCTGTCTTGTGTAGAGTGTGTCTGGACATAACCCTGGCATTGGAGCAGTTCTGCAATAAGTGGTTACAATGTTCTAGCCTGTCTGCATGCCAAGGAAAAAGAACAGAGATATTTGGAGTATTTCACTGACTTGCTTTTTCAATAATAATTGGAGGGATATCTTCCTAGTTGTTTGAGAACCAATAGTTCTGCATGCAAGTAGAATTATAGGACAAAGCTAATTAACCTTTATAAACCTAATTTGCTAAGTTTGCAAGGCACAACAAACACTTAAGCAAAAACAAGTTACTGGTAGCGCGCGAAGGACAGCACCATTCTTTTTCGTGAACTGCAGAAGATGACAAGCTTTAAAAGATGTCATTAAAGCTGTGGCAACAAAATAAGTCAATGCTTTATTTTGATTATGCCTGCCTAGTTTTCATTAGTTCTGTATAGGCTTTTTGAATCTTGATTTTTGACTCTGAATTTGATTTTCTTCCAGTATGGAAAAATTGATTTATTGTAGAACAAATTTATTTTCTTTTCACCTGGTTTACACAATGAAACCTGGGCAAATTGGATTTCACTCATAGCTCAGCCACAGGAACAAATTGATGTGCACCTCTATTCATAATGGTCATGAATACATCTCCTGATATCTATTTCCTCTATACCTTTTTTATGGTTTTCTCCTCATTACCTAGATTCCCTCAGTGAAGTCCAGAAAATAATACCAGCAGGTTTTATATTGTGCGGGTAGCCCGAGCTAAAATTGAACTCCACAGGACGTGTATGACATATCATGAATGTAGAACAGCATTTTGACATCCATGAATGAGCCTAACTTTGAAAAACAGTTCCCTGTATGAAATGCTAGTCCTTCTGACTCACTAAAATAATGGAGACAGGAGTTCAGAGGATGTATATGCAGGTGTTTTACCTATAATAATGACTTTTTAGAAGAGACTAATGTAGACTCTGATTCATCTGCACTACTGAAATAAAAGCCATATTTACCTTGCTTTAATGTGTCATCTCTCTTGAAATCATGTTTCTTGGCATTGGGGAGAGATTGGCCTTTAGACTTTGCATCTGAAGTTGCTGGAATTGAGGTTTTCTTTGCGTGCATCCTCTAACGTGAATGCAAATATGTCATTCTGTAGGTTTGCACAAAACGAATACAGGTTTTCTGAGCATTTAGTGCTGTTGGAGCTTTTGTGCATCAGAGAAGTGAGAAGTAAGAAAGGCATTCTCGGAGTATTTATTTTACTTATTAATGAAAATAGCAAATCTTTTCTGTAGCTTTTTGTTTTGGCCTTTAACTTTTCATTAATTTCCTCTGCGTAACGAGCCTGCTGAAAGAATTAGTTCAAAACTGTCTTAATTTAATTGCATTTAATATATTTTTACCTTTGATGTTTAATGTATTGCTGCTATTAAAACATTGACCTCTGCTGGGGGTATTAGCAGATTGGCAGCTGTGTGATAATTAAGGGGTGTTTTGTGGATGTACAAATAGTTTGGAGAGAGAGTAACAAGATTACATTGCTATTCCCTGGAGTCCTTCAAAACTGTAAATATTTAGCTGGCGGTAGATGCCAAAACAAAGATTAAGAGAATTTGCTGTCCTAAATCTCCTGATGGGTCCAGGCCTACCATTCTGGTCGTTGATCAAGCAGAACCGTCCCAGCCAGAAACAGGATGATTTGTCAGTGTTTATATCCCCAGTGATCTGTTATATATGGCTCTAATTAAAAATAATCCCAACCTATCCAAAATGCTTTTTTTCCCTGTTACTAATAATTCACAACTACATTTGTGTCCACTCTTGCCAGCTGATTCTTACAATAAAAGACTACAGTGGATGATTTGCCTAAGGCTGAATTTTCTCAGAAAAAACCGAGTACAACATAAGTCTAATTAGCCAGTCAGGTTGTGCATTCTCTCTTTCTGTCTACCACGCACCAACTATTTTGTGTGACTAGATCACCTCTCCTCATAAAAGCTTGATTATGAATTTTGCTCCCACTTGAGAAATTTACTACTTTTTTTTTTTTTTTTTTTTTAAATCAGAAAAGGGTATACAGCCACGCGTGTGGCTCACAACCAAAATCCTTTCCAGTAGCACGTAGCTAAGTGACTGGGCTGGATTTCAAGGGGTTCCAAAGGGACTGTGGAAAGTGCCAATGAGCCCTTGTAACTGAGGATTAGTGAGTGTTTTCTAATGCGTGATAGCTCAGATAGCTAGCTGCAGTCCTTCTGCAGTAGGTTATGAAGTCCTGAAGCTATCAAATGTGATAAAATGCATGTCTGGCCACCATTCTGTGCCTGATCTCTACATTCCCCCATTCATTTAATATGGGAAAGGCAAAACCTCTTCATAAGTCACATAGAGGTGTGCAGACACCTCTGTCTAACACCCTACAATCCCTATATGTATAATCTTTTCCTTATATTGGATCTCCATGATTGCCTGATTTTCTTCATGCATTAATCGCACCAAACTGCTCATGAATTCATTGCTTGATAATAAAATTTCTGCTTGAATTCACAATATTGCCACTGTTGAGTGTGTGCAGACGTGCTGTTTCACTTGAAAGTAACTACTTTTTTGTAAAAGTAAATATTTGAGAGGAGATTAAATGATATGGGATTTTCTTCTACAGATTTAACATCGTTGGATAACAGCACATTAGTTGAAGCTGTTTATAGATGTATTATGTATTAAACACTTGATGACCCTTCTGTTTAATCCCTAAAATATCAGCAAATAATCTAATTTCGTAAATTAAAAAACATCGAAAACCTACGCTACTGTACTGGTTCCACAATGGTTAGAACGCAGTAACAAGCCTTCCTTATGGCCATGAACAGTATAGTCTGGATTATGCAGTATGTAATGTATAGAAAAGTACTTCTATACACTGAATAATCTCTGTTACATTACAATAAATGTGTAAAAACTATGTTTATCTTAGTTTTGTATTGATAGAAGCTGTATTGTGTTTCTCGGACATTGGCTCTATTTGGAGTCGTGTCTTATCAGTGGTGTTTGATTTAGTATGTGGGTCAAGGTTTGGAGGGTGTTTCTGCCCTGTAGCATCACTCCAAATCTTTCATCTTCAGGTTTGGGGGCTACCTGTGAGGACAGTGTTTTGTTGGTTAGACACCCTTCTTGATGGAGCAGAAACTGAACTAGGCTTTCCATAGCTATGCCCACTGGATAATTCATTCCCTCTTTGTGATCCTCATCATGAAACTGCAAGCGAGGAGGGGCGTAGCCGATGGGCAGGAACATGCCAGCTCCCCGTAAAAGAAGCTACCAATACCAAAAATAATTTTGCACGAGAGGGTAAAAAAATCTTGTGGAAGGAAATGAAGCAAAAGTAAGACTATTTTGACTTGTGCTGGAATTAATTTAATGTGGTTCGTCAAACACTGTTATTGCCTGCACCATAATAGCAGACTAGTAGTCCTCAATCTACTTTAATTCTGCGTGAGTCTTGTACAGCACTATCCAACATCGTGAAACTTCCCGCTGTATGGAGAAATCTTACTTCTTTCATTTAATACTTTTACATAGTTTTAAAATGTTTGGATTAATATTATATAAAGCCAATTCCATTCTGTTCTGAAGAATGGTATCTAAAGGCAAATATTGCATTTTGATGCATTCATGTATATAAAGTGCAATTAAAATCTGCAACTGAAATTTTTTTGTGAAAAAGCTGGAACTCGGTATGGTCTGCTTGCATGTATATGTATAGCAAATGTAATATATGAATTAATGTCCTTGTGTACATATGTTCATCTTAGAAATGCAGTAGTGTGGAAATTTTATAGCTTCTGTTTGAAGGGAAAAATATTATTTGTAACGGAAACTAACCTAGACTCTTGAGTAGTGTGAGGGATTAATATAGAAAACTACTGCATGTCATGTAAGAAAATACAAAAGACTGGAAGAACCTGCTGTTTGAGTCCAAAATAAATAAAAAAAAAATCTTCATTTAAAAATGAGCAAGAATTATGGAAAAAGAAGAAACTGGCAAGAGAGGAAATGATTTTATGCTGAGCTGAATATGGAGAGAATCAATGAACACACTATTTGTATCCGAATGTCTCACTGAGGAATTCTAATCCAAGGTACTGTGTAACCTTACCTGAACAGTTCACAATCTATGAGTTTCTTCATATGTATTAATAAAGCTCTTTGTTATTTGCAAGTGAAGGTGTAATTAGAGGTGAGAACTTCAGGCTCGTCTGATTCCCCCCCCCCCCCCCCCCCCCCAATTCCCTTCTGGAAGTTTTTACTAACAGCTCTAAAATGCTCTCATTAAGCTACATTTCAGAGATTTAAAGTTTGTAGCCCTAAGAAAATTGTCTGTTTGCTATGCAGAAAGGTTAAGTTTACTTAAAAAAAATACAGGTTTGTCCTAGAAACAGCCTCTAATTTTTTGAATTTCAGAGGGTGCAGGGTGTTCTGAAAACACTGACGAGATGCTCTGGTGTTACATGTTAGCTTTTAGGGGGGGAGTGAGTAGATTGTAAAGAAGAAATTGTTCTTTTTTTTCTTTTTTTTTTTCTTTTTGCATGTCACACTGTTTAATTCTATATGCCCATGAGAAAAAACCAGAATTAAATCAAAGGCACAAGATGCCAAATTCATTTTAATAAGAGTTCACTGAAAGCCTGAAGGTGACAAACTTCAGGAAGTGTTAGGGAATATGTGCAAGCAAAAGGAAACTTGTGACTTCAATAAAGAAATCTCGGCAACATGCCCTCTGAGGAATCTATAACAGCTTCTCAAAAGATTTATACCACCACATTGCTTCAGCAGTGGCATGCCATACAGTGTGCTGTACAACAGTCGCATGTAAGCATTCAAGATGGAAAAATCTTTCTACCTGTGATCTCCCTATGACCAAAACATGCAATATGCTGAATTCACAAACAGTTCTCAAACCAGATTTTTTTATTAGTATGACCACTGTATGGTTATTGTAGTTGCACTGCTGCTGGCTCAAACTGTGCATGAGAAAAACAAAAATTCTGTCTTGCAGTTCTGCTGGTGTTAGATTGCATGGAAAGAGAGATTTTTGGCATGTGTAGCTGTCAGCTCACCACATGGGAAACTTTCATGCACTGATGCACATTGTATGAAGGTTAATGTAAAAACTCCATGCTGAATAGCAAAGTTTAAGTCTGGTGGAAAACCTTAGGGCTCACTGTTGTTTGATAAGGCTGATGTGGATAGACTAATGCTAAAAGACTGCACTGGGGTGGGGGGGCTGTGTGTCATGTATAGGTTTTTTTTTTAACATGAGAGTCAGCCTGCCTCCCTGTACCAGCTGATGTAGGCAATCATTTAAATCAGCTGTAAACATTTATAGAAAAATAGCTGGAAACAAGCAATTGAACACTCATTTCAAAAGAGTTTGTGTCTATTACTAGAGATTCATCACAAAATATATTTAAAAGGCTTGTTTGGTAAGCAAAAACATTAGGGCTGCTCAAGGGATTCTGAGCGTAGAAGATCTGTAATAATGGGGTTATACTCAGCCCCAAATGCTTTTATCTGTTCCAGACCTAGATCTGACTAAATGAAAGTCTTCACTTGCCTACTTCTCCTTCCATTTGAAAACCAGAATATATATTTAAAAAAAAAAAGTCACTATAACCCTTTATATCTAACCAAGGCTTTCGACAGATCAAATGTAGTTCCCAAAATAAAGATAAAACAGAATGTTAGTTTGTGAAGCCTTGAATCATTCTGCATTTCAACCACTTAATATACTTCAAACACACGTACACAATCAGGACAAGAAAGCTGGCTTGGAAATTATAAGTAAATTGCAGCTCTTCGAGACATCCTATAATTTTTATTTTTTTTTTTTTTTTCCCCAGCAGCATTTAAGTAATAAGAGCTCTTCCTTTTTTTGGACATCATTGTTTTCATGTCTGTTTTGAAAGCATTTTTCCTAAATATGAGACTGAATAGGCTAATAATTAGAGGATTTCAAAGCTGTGTCTTAACTTTCCTAGTAGTCCTTAGCTGCAGAATAGTCTTTGCATATATCTTTTCTGCATAAAATTCTAACCAGTTCACCAACGAGTTGGGCACATGCCATCTAGCGATACACATAGGAATTGTAACTTAAAAATTTGACAGATGTAGACACATGACATCCACTGAGCGAGTCCTTCTTAAATAAAATAATTTGGTCATTGATATATATTTAGAATGTGAAACTAGTAATTTCTGCAATGATAGATAAACTGTGCAAAGGCTTTTCAGCCAAATATAATTTTTGGTTCCTTAGTAGCTTTCCCTGATGTAAGGGGCAAGGAAGATTCTTAAATGCTCGGTCATTGTCTGTACTTCTGAAAAATTTTGCCTCTTTTACTTATTGATAATTACATTCTTTTGAAGGTAGTTCAAATTTTATGACACGCTGTACCCGTTTTAAAAGCAATAAAATAAGGAATAGTTTATGAAAAAAGTAGGGTTTGGCTGCTGAAAACTCTCATTACACCCCAATTTTAAATCTGTGTTTCTGCTCGGAGACAACTTTTGAAAACCGTTCTTAGTGGGTTTGGTATCGGGAAGTGTAGGCCGATATGCTTTGTGGTGGCAGAAATGGACATCACGCAGCTGAAGGTGCCTTGAGTTGACTCTCTACTTCTGTGGCTTTTGGATCTCCTGGGTTCTTCTCTGATGTTCAGCAGAATTGGTGTTCTTATAATTAAGTTTGCTCTCAGTAATTCCTAAGGCCATTGTAACAATAAGAGAAACCTTTTCACATTAAGTTTCTCTCTGCTGCCCTAGGAGTAGTAACTCATATATCAACTTTTCACAATGAAAATATTTGTCTTTGAGGAAACTTCCAGGTACCAATTAAAGCTGGACCAATTTAAGACCTTCCTTGGGCCTTAGGCTGCACATCTGTAGTAAGAGATCCTGTGCTTAGGCAAGATTTTTTTTTTTTTTTTTTTTTAAACTTAATACAGTACCTTTGGATTTGGTAATTTAATTCTTTTTCTATTATTATTTCAATAAGTTAAATTTTATATGTTTACAAGTATATACCCAGGTAGGACTGTTGCTCAGTTCGGAGAGTTTCTAAAGCCTTGTCATATAAAAGTAATTTACATGGAGAAGCTATACAGACTTTTCCTTCTGTACACTGTGAAATATATAACTATACAACAGTGAATTCAGTGTGAGAGGTGTGAAAGAAGAGAGAATCGTTACTTACTGCAGGAGGATTTTATTAGGCAGAATGCAGTTATGCTGCTGGACAAAGTGCGATAGATCCCTATTAACTATTTAACAGCTATCTACAACAGCAGACACCTTATAAATTAATAGTCATGCTCAAAACACAAAGTGGCTGTAGAGGAAAAGCTTAGAGGAGGACACATGAGCATCCAATCTAGCGGCTACTCCTTAATATCAGATAGCACGGTTCTGTTCTTTCTAAGTAGCAGAGAAACGTATTTTTGTGGAAAATGCTAGAGATGATCCACTTCTAAGGTCCATTCAGTAGCTTATTTTACTAAATGATGAGTGTCTATTCTAAAACTCAGACATAAATTATTCAAATGAAGAATCCATCGCTATTCTGCAGGGAAAGATGCAGCTACAGTGTGAATGGATAAGTGTAAGTGGCTGAGGTAGTTGGGATGACCTGATTGAAAACATGTGCTGCACCTGGCAGTGCTAAAGAAGAGATGACAGCCAGTAATTCCTGCCTGTTATTTAAGGTTAAAAGTAGGGACCTTAAATTGTCAATAATTAATTACAGCTTTATTGAGAAGTTAATTATTATAGCCTTTCTGGGTGCAGAAGGCTGCATGAATCTTCCAAGCTGAGGCTTAGTAATTGAGAAGCAGTTTAGCATTCCCATCCTGACACAGAGCAGAGTGGAAGATACTGCTTTATAAACAGAAATGCTGATACCTTCCTGCACCCTGCATTAAAATAAATATCCTACTTAGTTCCAGTGACTACTTCCTCAGGGAAAAGGAAAGGACTACTTTCATCAGGATAAGTTGAAGCAGAGCAAAATACATTTCTGTCAGCACTAGTCAGAATGGTTCTCAGTGTAAGAAAAAGATTAAAAGAATGCGTGCATTTGAACAAGCTGAGGAAATACTGAAACTGGGACACTTTGTATGGATGATGTCTCTAAAAACATATCTAATCTCTTAGGAGGCAAGGACTACCTGAGGGAAAAGTGCACCCAAGGCAATGGATATTCTAAGAAATCAGGAAATTATTCATATACAATTAAAGGACTCAATCACTTCTGCAAGGGTGATACAGCTTTAATAATATGATCATGATTAAAAGCATTAAAGCAAATTGGTGGTAGCACATCTCCCATTTGTAATAAAAAATGGTACAAAGATGCTACTTGGTCCTGTGTTAACTTGTCTGGAAGGGTTTAATTTACGTTTCTATTCTTGATGCAATATGTTGTACTGTGTCAGGTTTCATCAGCCACATCATCTCACACCACGCACAACGTACGGATGTGATGGGTACAGCCTGGCATCATTCATTATGTAGCCTGAGTTGCATAGATTTTTAGTATGGGGGTTTTCTTTAACCTTATTACCAAACTGGCAAATCGATGGCTTTCTCGCTTTATCAATCCATCAATTATACCATTACCCGAGTTTCAAATACCACATAAATGAAAATCTTCTGTAGACTGTTGAAAAACATAAATATGTAAATGCCAGGAAAGTGGACCTGGAGATTTCTCCTCTGGGGTGGTTTCAATGATTTTTAATACAATTTGGTAAAGCACTTGTCTTGACTATTTCTGAATTGAGAAGCTGCTCTTAATATTTTAATTTCATGGGAATAATAGTGAGTGGCTAATTTAAGTTTTAAAGTGCTACTTTAGACTCCCACTTGAGCTCATTTAATGTCAATAGAAAGGTTCCTAATGACTGTATCATTCTTTCTATTTTTCACTTTTTCAGTTTAACTTTCAAGCTATAATTTTCTGGCTATGACTCTTTCAAAAGTTGAATTTATTTGATCTTATTTGTACAAAATTTTATTTTGGGAGAAAATATGTCCTTTTTAAGGACATCAGCAGTCATCCTCTCTTAGGAGACCGAATACCTTTAGACCTGAAAACCAAGAAGCCATTGGACATAATTTGTCAGCTAGTGGAATTTATTCTGCAAAATAGTCCAGTACTGGACTATTTGTTTCTTTCTGACTGACAAAAGAAAGCCAAAATAGATATTTGTTCAAACTTGTCAAAGTTAAATTTTTAAAAGCTCTGCTTCAGAAGGAAAGCTGAAGTTCTTTTAAAGTCAGTTTCCCTAAGGGAAAGAAAGTCCCCTAAACACAGTGAAGCACCTGCACTTGCTAGGAGAATAAAACTGTTTTAGAGGCGTTAGGCTAATTTAGCAGGGAAATTTAGCTAATTTTGATTGTAGTGAAGTGTAAAATTAGATGAGACTAAACACAAACCTCATTTGTTTCTTATGATCTTTTTTCCTTGATACTGATTCCAACCTCTGAAGAAAAGCACTTGGCTTTAGTAACACTGATGAGTTGCATGATCACAGGCTTCCAAATAGGGAAAAATCCCTCTGTGATTGGCTGACGGAAGAGCAGCATCCTTAAATCCCGAACTAAAAATACAATGATTTTGCTGATCTGCCCCCAGACAAGTACTGGGAAGAAAGCAGCAGCCAGGCAATGGTCATGAGCGTACCCAGCGACTGGTGGAAGTGAGGCAGATGTGCCAATAGCTCTGCGAAATGCCTCTGAGGCTCTTGCAAGGACCAAGTCTTTGGCAGAAAGCAGCGTAGTTCAAAAAGTTTGGATGTGGAATTCAAGTGAGTGTGTCATCCACAGGTGCAGGTCATGCTGTCTAGACAAAAAAAATTAATTCTAGCTTTCTATTCTTCCGCTCCTTATTATTTGATTTTGGTGTTTTAAGCTGATCGTGAAATGCCAGAAAGACAGACATTTTGGTCTGGGCAGATAGATATGGGTCTGAAGCAGAGAATTAGCTCAGCAGATCATCATCGTGGAGATAAAAGTTGAAATTGTATTTATGAAGAAGATCATTCAAGACAAGATTTAGAGCAAAAGAATCAGGGAGCTGAGCCCGGAGCCTGCAGAGCCCCAATGAGTACAGTCATTCGCAGGGCCCTGAGGGTTCAATTAACCTTGACAGCCTGGAGTCTCTTAAAAGGAGCAGAGCTTACGAATGAAATGCAATGAAAAATTACTACTTTTAAACTATTGGCAGTTTAAAACCTTGTCTCGACAGCAAAACCTACTCGGCAGACACCTCTAAAATGCTGTACGCTAAATGTGCTGTAAATTTATTCTTCTGGCAGGTTTATTTCTTCATTAAATATTTATGTTAGATGGGTTTTAGCATATGCATGACGTTGCTGTAAATTGAGTTAGAAATTTATCAGGTTAAGTCATGTTTGAGTCTAAAGGTCTCATTCTTGAATGTTCAGTCATGCAGCAAAGAAGAGGGGACCTACAAGTAACAGTCCTCAAAGCAAAATGTAATAAATTTGAAGATGCAGCTCTATTTTTCAGTCAATTCATATAGGTATCTGTTTGGGGATTATTTTTTTCTTCGTCTTCCCTCTTTCTATGCGTTGCACCTGATTGGATACGCTTTTCTCATTGTGTTCTGTTATACGAAATGATTTTTAAAAAACATATAGTTGTGCAATTAGTATACAAGAAGAGGATCTAAATTTTCAGTAGTGTGACTCTCCTGTTAAGTGGAAAGGAAGGAGCTATTAGCAAGTTGTTCTTGAATAATTGTTTGTTTTCTTTTATGTTAGATGGAGGACTTGCCAGCAGCTTGACAAATGAACTCTTTGGCTTGCTATGATATATACAGAGCATTACCAAACATTTACCAGATAAATAGTTCTCTGTCAGTGGGTAGCTCTATGAGTTTTCCTTTCTATTGGATCTATTTTTGTGCTCTACAGCTGCCATCAGATCTATTGCACTGCACTGCTTATATTTCATGATTAGAGAAATTAAATGTATTAAATACTGGAATAACAAACAGGAAAAATCGTACACAGCCAATTCTAATACGGAGTTCCTGCTAAAAAATCATGAAAACTTTGGCATATATGAAAATCTTCTTTAATGACCAATAGTTGTATGGATGTTTGTCACCAACAAGTAAAATGACCCCATGAGTTACAGAACATCAATTTCAATTTTTACTTGGGGGAGTGGAGGGGGAAGGAGATAATTCACAAATCAGTGCATTTAATATTTGACCAACTCTAGTTGACATTCTAGTGTATAAACTTTGCAGCTAGGAAATTCCCTACAGGATGTTTGCAGAATGAAAGAATTTTGTAACATCTTCTAGAAATCCCATCTGTGTTTCTGATAATATTCTGGAACAACTTCAGTGGTGATCTTAAGATCCATATGGATCCTAATATAGTCCTCCTGCTTGCTATGGGGCACTCTGGGAATTGAGGTGAGCTGTAAAAGAGCATTAGCTAAACTCAATGTGATTAATTAAAACTTCAGATTCCTAGCTTTAGTGTCCTAATGTGTCTTGTTAATTGAAAGGAAAAAAAGGTTACTTGAATTCTGATAATTTTTTTAAGAAATATGTGATCTTCATAAGTGGCACTTTTTTTCCGCTTCCTTGGTAGCTAGATATAAGATAGCTAGAATAGAATAATAGAGCATTCGTGTTTACTAATTTTTTTACCTTTTAACAGAAGAACTCCTACCTCCTATTTTCACTAAATACATGGATTGTTAATGATCAAATATACTGGCTGGCACTGCCAACAGAAAAACTATGCCAGGGTTAGGGTTTTACCAAGGTAATTTCTACCTGCTTGTGATTTAGCTAATTAGTAATGTTAGGGATGAACCAAAGCATGAACAGGAGGAAAAAACTGTAGAGGGGAAAAAAGGTTGTTGGTTTTGTTTTTTGTTTTGTTTTGTTGTTGTTGTTGTTGGTTTTTTTATTAATTAAAAATTACTATTTGTTAAAATCTGTACATTTTAATTGTCTTAATTAAATTTGTGAGAATATAATTATTTGCAGCCAACCTAGCCAGTACCTTGCATTCAACTGCCATGCAAAATATTCCTGTTATCTTCTTAATCTCTCTCCCTGACTCAACCTCTTATTCCCTGCTTGATTCCTACAGGCTATCAGAGTATTGTACCATAGGAGAAGGAATAGAGAAATTATTATTGTGATGTTCACTATAATGATTCCTTTTCTGAAACCTCCAAACTAATTTTCTGATGAGTATCTCAAATTGTGGCATTCATAGTTACATTAAGGCTGACAATCTGGATGTAGTGTCTGTCTTGGGGTTTTTTTGAGTCATATGAGAGGTCACAGAGCATTTATCAGGCCGTAGTTTTTAAGGGAAAAGGGACAAATGCAATAGAGACATTCGGTAATCTAACTGCATAGCGCCTGTTCTGGATGTGCACAGTTACCCCCATATACTGTGATTTCCACCCAAAGAAAACCTTATTCTGCAGGTAGGAGGTGGAGGGGGGAGCGGACACTGTGAGCACCGGTTACATCCCCCAGTTTCCAGTGTTCATAGTGTAAATGTACAGTGTATACCTCTTCCCACAGTTTAAATAACAGCTTCTGTGCTTGTTTAGTCTAAACTGGTAAATTTATGCTATTTAGCAACTGTCAAATTCACCATTTGTTGTTGTGCCAGAGTACTTCTGCTGGAAAGACTTCTAATTTTTATTTTGAAGAATTCACGGGATAGAGAATCCACTGCATCTCTTGATATGTTGCTCCAGTAAGAACAGAATAGCCAATGCTCCATCCCACGTTCCCAGTATCCTGCCTCTGACAGTGGCCAGGAAGATTATAAGTACAAGAGCATCATACCATACATACCCAGTACTTTCATGGCTTTTATGTATTTAAAGTTTGGGAATTTGCTAAACAAAATGGGAATTTGTGGTATGTATGAACTTCAGGGGTTTTGTCTGATCTCCCCAGGTATTATTAGTGTCTCTGGTGTTTAAATAAATGCCTTAGTTCCTGTATGAAGCAGTCGTGATATATAACAGGTACTGGTTTTGATGTTTGAACATTTTCAGACCTCAGTTATTAAAAATCTTAATATAGTAGCATCTGGAAATGCTACATGGCTCTTCTTTTTTGTTATATGAAGCCAAGAAAAGCTTATTTGATTCTTGAGCCTTCTGAGGAGATTAGGAGAGTTGTTGAAAAATCACAGATACAACAGTTTTCCCAGACAGAAAGCAGGGAGAAGGCATTTAGATGACTCTTTGGTGAACATTGAGAAAAGAGGTAGCAGGACCAAGAGAGGAGTGAAATAATTGCTATTTGCCTTTTCTTAAATTTCCTCTGTTGTAATTACACTATGTAAAAGACAAAGTACCAGAAGGCAGGACCCGTCTGCGTAATACCTTATGCCTATGTGCATCACTCACTGCGCAACTCGGTTTTCACAAGTAGCCAGAGAACAATGAATATTGGAGCAACATAGCAGGCCAGAAATGTTAAATTGTAAGAAAAGGAAGTAAGGAACAGATTACTGCTAATAAAAAAAATCTTTTTCAGGCACTTAACATTTTGATACTCTACTGGCAATGAACATTTAAATTCTATGAAGCAATCATTTTCTAACTTATCTGAATGACAAGTGCTAACAATGAAAAATAAACATAATAATGATCTAATGTGTGCATCTGAGGAGGTCTTGCATGCATTATTTGCTCCTAATCTCTGTTGAGAAGATAAATGTTATTAGGATATTATGCCATTCATATTTCTCCATTCACTCTAAACTGTTAGTCTTAAATAGGCCACAGGCAAGAGGCTGGTGAGCGTGATACCAACCAAATCCTTAGCCCTATCTGGGATGAAATCAAAGACAAAGATTTATTTATATGCATCCTTTCAAATAGGTCATTAGTTTTCAGAATTAAGCCAACACCTAAAAAACTGCTATTGTTTCTTTTACCAAAATGAGTGTTTTCCTTATAGCATGACTAACAGGTAGGGGTATTTGATGTCTTTCTGGCAAGCTAATATTGAGGTTATGGCATTTGTGATCTTTATATCCCCTGATTTTGGTAACTTCCTGCTTTTGGTGCCAGTGATGAGATAGGGAAACTGGGCAAAGGAAACCCATATAAATGGGAAAAAAGAGATACGTTTCAAAACACCACAGTGTATCTAGGCTGGGCATCGCGAGTCCATAAGCAGTTGGATAAATTTGTATCAATAAAACACACTTGATTTTCCTTTGTTTTACCACTTATTTCTTCCTATTACTCATTCCTTGTAACTTGTTATTTGTCCTTCTCGTGTGATTACTGTTATCAAGAACTTAGTAATGTCCTGACAGGCAGCATTTTTGGGGGGTAAGAGATTGGAGAGGAAATCCAGAGATTTATATTCTGTTCTGTACCAGTGATTTGCCATTCATTTAAACTGTGACTACTTGATTTACCTCCATTTATTGCTGTGTTGCCATCTCATTCTTTCTGTCTTGCCTATCAAGTACAACCTTTCGGCAGAAGTGTTTTTATTGCTACATATCTGTTCAAAGGAAGCAGGGTGACAAATGGAGCTTGGAGCTCAGTTACGCTCGCTGTAATTATGCAGTTGAAAACATTAAAAGACTACAAAGGGATTGTATGAATGTTGGAGAATAGCATGCGCCACACACAATAGCTAGTCTTCGTCTCTTACTTACATCAGCCAGTCTGTACCTCCTGTACTACCTAATGGTGGTACATCGAATAAGTTTTTTCATATTGAGGTTTTTCTCTGCATGGTTATCTTTGCCATCCCTATAGGGGCAGTTCACTTTCAGGAAGTCCTCTGCACCTTTCGCTGTCTATCCGAACGGCATTGCTTCATTTGAAGACTATACTTAGAACTAGTTCATTGTATGAAACGGCCATGATAGTAATTCGTTCAGGGGAAATTGCTTTTCCAAAGGTGGAGAAGTTAATTAAGTGTGTAACAGGAGGAAGCTAAACCTTACTAATTAGTGAGAAGGGTAACGATTATGGGAGAGAACAGATGACACTTGACTGAAGACGAACTCAAGAAATTGCTTTAGCCAAAAGGAAGTTAGAAGTGTGAATAGAAGATGAGCTTTAAGAAAGCAAAGACTCTGTCACTGTGTCCTGATAAATTATACCTCATTTATAGTGTGTCTGCTAGGTGTTAATCAATAATATGTCGGGATGATTCTTCACTCTTAGGCACATAGCCTGCTTTCTGTTATATAGAATTTCATTTAAGTCCTTTGGGTTCTCCCCCAGGAGGTTGTACTGAATAAAGCGGTGGCAGCTCTTGCAAACAACTGCAAGAATGTTTATAGGGAGTCTGAACTTCTGCAATGACAAAACTGCGTCCAGCACCAGCGCTCTGCTCTACTAACCCCTTGGAAAGGCAACGGCAGTTAGTCCTGGGAGGCCTACCAGCGAGGAGTCACACAGCCGTATCGTATCAAAATCGGAGGCTGTATTGTCCACAGATTGCTTATCTCCTGGGATGCTCTATTTACCTCTGAACAGTAAAGATATTTAACATTCAGGAAAAATAATTACAATTCTCCTGCTTCAGCATGTCCCCATTCTAAACTCACTCTTGCTGGTTTTAGCTCCAGATAACTACTGACTGTGGTATTGCTATAGTCAGGATAAAAATACAATACTTCTTTTATTTTGCTGTTGGGGGGGATGGGGAAAGGGACTGTATTTTCCATTGTTCTGCTGCATAGAACTCAAATGTTTGACCCATGATATCTTACTGTAGTTGTTCATTGGGAAGTATTAGAGGATCATCAATCCACTGGTGTCCTCCTGTAAGGGAGGGTTGCATGTGCAATGGAAATGCTTAATTGGTTTCTTTGTGCATCCTCCAGTGCTGGGTTAAATTTGTATTAGTGAAGAGGACTAATTCAAGGATAATATGCTGTTAAATTCTTATGTTAGAATTTAAGTGGGTACTGCTTTTATGCTGGAACACAAGTTGATAGCAGCCTTCCTGACTTTAGTTCGACAGCGTTAATATATAAGCATGTGTATGTCTGTCTCTCTATAAACATATATATGTTTGGGTTTTGTTACTAGGAAAGAAAGATTTTTCAGTAACTTAGGTAGAGCTGTCTAATAGCAGAATTCCTTAGTAAAGTTTCAGTGAGCTAGAAAAAAAAGGAGAAATTAAGATAAACATATACCTAAAGGAAAATGGTTTCCTTGCTTTAATGGCTTCTTTGCTATTTAATCATAAATAAAGTTCGGTATCTTTGGGGCAAAAAGTTATTAGGCAAGTCTTCAAAAAGGTTAAATACAGAAGAGTGTGACTATCCATTAAACACTTAAAAATAATGAATAAAATTTATTCACTTATTACAAATTTGCATGATGCTGTTAGTAAAATCAGAGGAAACTTCGACACTAAAAGACACAGTTTTCAAGCCGGCAAGAGATTAGTCATCAAATTATAAACAAATCTAACCATTAAAGGACTAAGAAATTCCAGCTGGAAGTTGTTAGACATTTATATTATCTCTCTCCATTTCTGGACTGTTTTTCCCAAGTGTTGTTCATTACTTTCATCTTGTTTGTTCAGATCAGTGGGGAAGATTGCTTGAAATGTCAGTTTTGTGTTTGGTCCAAAATAAAATTTTTACTTGTGGTGTGAATTCAGAACTAGTCATCATTCACACCACACTTTTTAACGGGTAGTTGCATACTGTATGCAGTAACGTAAATATTGAACAGGGAAATAATTTCTTCAGTTGACAGAGGATTACCTATGACAGTGACATGCTAGATCTACAGCAAAATCAAACCGATAGCACAAAAGCTATTTCATAAAAATAATAACATTTTAACCTGTTATAATTAAGTATAATAAACTGTTTCTCAGCATTTTCTTTCTGTTCTTCGCTTAAAGGGACTCTATTATAAAGCTCTATTTCTCTAAGACTATAGCCATACTGCATTCCCATGCCTGTTTGTATAACCAGATGAGACAATTATAATGTTGACCTACATTGTTATAATGACAAATCAAATTCAAATTGCTCACAAATACTATTTTATGTTGTTGATGCATAGCATCAAGGCTATACTACGAGAAACTTGTAGCTTGATTTTTGGCCATGCGTCTTCAGCCTTTTTTAAGGCCAGTGCTCAAACTCCAGTGTATGGTAGGCAAATACCATCACATGCTTATGACCTTTTCTGTTTTCATTCTGTAGCCAAGGACAAATAAGTGCAGTTCACCTTTGGTTTCAATGTTTCTTTGCTTTGAAGCAATAGGTCTGGCCTTTCATCAATCTAGTTACTGGTACCTGCATACTGCAACCAATTCTTTGTTCTTTTACTTGGAATGAATGGTCAGTGTCCTGGAATGATTAAAGATAGAAGGGAGAAAAGCTTTTTTCTTTGCTCAATGTTTAGCTTGCAGTAAGAGAGTCAGTAATGTTACAACATGGCAAAACCAGATAAAATGTCTTAAACTATTAAATTTCAATCATCTTTGTTATAGAGGATGTTTTAGCAAGTACTTTTTTTACAGCATTGTCTTTTCTGGATGTAGTGAATTCATAATGTCTACTAAACAAATAGCTTTTCAGAGAGTTATTAATAAACGTCCAAGATGGCTCAGCCTTGCAAAGGAGGAGGAATCCACTTGGAGTTCTCAGCATTGCAGTGCTGTGAGACAATCGCCTTGTTGAGGTGAAAAAAACTTTTAGGGCGCACTTTATAATTTAGATCTAAACCAGTTTCTTACTAGGGCAATTCATAATGGAAGGTGTGGAGAAAAAAAAAAAAAAAAATAGCAATCAGAATATACTAATCATTTATAAACTTCCTTGGAGTCTGGAGTACTATAGTTGTAAATAGTGATGCAAATAATATAAAAGAAGTTCTCTGTTTGGTACACGTATAGGATGTGGAAATCCTCTGCATTCTGCCAAATGTTACATGTAGTTGCTGTGACGCTTACTATGTCAAAATAAGGAACTTAACATGGCCTGTTTTGTGCCATTGTTATAATAAATGACAGCTGAAAGAGATTTTTAAGCAGAGAAGGTTATCTAAGTTTTTCTCATTTACCGAGGGTTTGTAAGAATTCATATTTACTGGCTTTAGCTTGCGTGGGCTACTATTTATTTGTATTACTGTAGTGCCTGGAAGCTTTTCTTACTTTACATAGACTAAACTTTTTGTGCTAGATGCCTTATAAATGATGCTTCTATGTAGAGAAAAGGATTGAGTGTGTATACATTTGCGTGTATGTATACATATATGTGTATATATACATAAGTCGGAAATATTAGTCATTAGTGAAGACTGTCACTTGTGTGGATCTGAAATAGATGGCTAATGGAGTTATTTGTTTTCTTCTATTTCTGTACTCATCTTTTTAAAACTCTTCAAACTCCTTTGCCTGAAGTCTTAAGCAATGAACATGCTTGATAACATGCCAATTTGATGAGATAGAAAATGCTTTAGATACAAAATACTGTTGGTAAAAGTACATGGGAGACCACCTATAATAAGGCTATCACATTTAATAAAGGAGACTGTGACAAAAGAGGTGCAAATATAGAAAGAATCTACTCTTATCAAGCTAAATGGTCATTATAAATAACTTAGTTACGTTACATTCATCTAGTGGAAAAAGAGCACCTAGAAAAATGGCAGAAGTCATCTGTTGCCTTAAGGAAAACTGTTGAAATTGATTACGAAGTTTGTATTCCAGATGAAAAAGGAAGAGAAGCTCCCTTCTGGATATAAGTATGAAATCAAAGTAGAAAAAATATTCCTTCTTATTTGCAACAAGACGTTACAGATCTTATCACAGAAGCCTGTCACAGAATGAGAGTTTAAAATATAAAATTGATACATTTTATTCTATGCATACATGGAAGTAAGACTTAAGAATAGCATACAATTTTAAAATCTTTTGCAGTCATTTCTGTCATCAGAATAAGACCTAAAAAGTTTCTATTGCATGATGTAATAAGGAACAGTAAAACTGATTATTTTAGAATTTATTTAGGGAAAAATGGCAGAGGTAGGAATGAGATTAACAAAATAGCCTAAATTCATCTGCAGATAATAGGATTGCATCAGGGATAAATTTGGTGCGATTAGTTTCCTAAGCTTTTTATATCTGAAGCTTGAGTTCAAATCAATAAGAGAAGAAGGAATAAGATGCTTATAAGTGAGTTATAGGATGTTGCAATGCTGAATAAAATGTATTTAGATTTATTTTTTTTTATTTTGGGATTGTGTTATAATAGTAAAACATCCTTAGAGTATTTCACCTCTCTCCTTCTGCTCCTCTCCTGCTTTATCACAAAACATTTTGAGATTCCAAGTTCTCTAGTCTGAATTTTCTTCTTCAAGAAAATTCTTTAAGGCCAGTATAAATGGTTCATGTCTAGCCTATTACTGGAATAGTGAGCTGGAACGGTGAGTAAAAAGACCACAAACAGCCTTTGCTGCTCTATCATATTCCCTGGCTATTGGAAGATCCCCAGAGGAAGCAATGCCGCTTCTTGCAAATTGAAGTCAGCCAGCCACAGCTCTTATTCTGATGGCCTTGACTGATCTTAGATTTGTACCTATAAATGTTACATACAATTCTCGTTCTCTGCCTTTCTTCTCAAGTCCTACAGAAGGCAAAGAGAAGGAAGTAGTGAGTTTACAGAATATAAGATAAACACGTCTTTCATTTGAACTGTTCAAAATTTCTCTTTGAGTTTTGATCTTGGTAATGTGTCTATTCCCCTGCATTTTAATTCTATTCAAACAAGTTCTTCCATCCGTGGCTGATGAGGCACAGTTTCACTCTTTGTCCATTTTTTTTTTTAAACTAATAAATCTCTAAAAATTTGTTTCATGTTTGCAACACTCTTGCCTTTTTGTCTGGCTACATTTATGCAAAAATGAATTTGCAAACATTGATGAAAGTAATTCACAATACTCTGTGGACTTGCCTGACCTCAGTGTTTTGTGGGTTTTTTGTTTTGGTTTTTTTTGTTGTTTTTGTTTTTTTAACTTGTAATCTGAAGACCTCAAAGTCATCTTCTTTTGAAGTGAAACTGGGCACTTGATTGTTTTAATTAAGATAGGGGTTATTTTGTTTTGTTAAATGATGCTGTCTACAGCTATTTGTTTGCAGAGAAAAGACTTTTTTTTTTTTTTTTTTCACTTTTTTTTTTCTCTCCTAGAGATATCCAGGAACTTTGGTCTGGGTTAATGGAACATATTTGTCTAATACATTAGGGCATAGATCTTTAGCTGTACTGGAAGAATGCATGTTAATAGAAGGGATGTATTTGATCTAATGTCACCTTTCCTTTCAAAAGTCACTGTTACATTTTGATGTCCTCAGAACGGTTTGAGCTATTTGGCAGGGTCTTTTGGATGATTCCTTTCTGCAACTAGTTGATTAAGCACACTCCTGCCTTCCCCAGAAGTGGGTTGGAGTGGTTATGAAGAGCACAACCAACTGACAGGTGCTTTACCTGGCAGAGGTGGAAGACAGAAGCAAATATCCTCAAATAGGAGATATCCTTCATCACTCAAGTTGTTTTTCAGGCTGCCTTCTAAGACCTTTAGAAAAGGTAAACACAGCAGCTCTCAACTGTGTTGAAAGCATCTGACTAAGTTTTTACGTGTGAGTATGAGTGAAAGAACACTTTGTCTCCCGACCTTCTACCCTTGCCAACCTTTCTGTGAGAAGTAGGCAGCTTTCAGGATTGAAGTTCATTAATTAGACAGGTAGAGTAGCTTGAGTAAACTTGCCCCAATCCTGACTTCTGCTCGTAAGAGCACAAGGTTCAGAAGTTCAACGTTGTGTCTTGCTGGAGCTTCTTCTGTTACATTCTCTTTTATGAGCATTATGTTTACCTACTGAAAAGAAAGCAATGGCAAATAAGAGAGAAAAATGAAAAAGAAGTTTGACCTTTTCAAAGCTGGAGATGTACAACACATGCTCAGAGCTTTTGAAGGTTATAGACATTGCTTTCAATAAAGCTGTAGGACGTAACTTAAGCTTTCTTCAGTGCATCACACAAGTTCTCTATGCTGGCAAGCTGAATTCCTCTTTACCTGAGGCATTTGAGGCCTGTTGTTGTAACTGCAAAATTCAGAAGTACGAGTACAAAAAGTGTGTCCTATAATTGTAATTGCTTTTATGTTGGCTTTTCAAAGTACCGTTTATTACCAGTGAACTTGACAGCCTGTCATTTTTATTTGAAGAAGTATTTTTACATTTAAATAATCACTACAATCACTGAAACCATAATAACTTAAAAGCAGCCATATTTCCTTGGGAAAGTTGCCTAGAAACTAAGATTTTGATGCTTCAGATTCAGAGAAGTAGATGAAATAAAATGTCTAGGTTCTTGAGTCCTTAGTATTTATACCCTTGGGGAGAAATGTGGAATCCTTTGTCAACTGGCCGGTGATAAGTAGTGCTTCAGAATGATAGTCAAACTATCCAATGTAGGAAAAGGTATATGAAGACACTTGGCATCTGCTTGGTGTCTGGAGATCAACACTCTTTCTTGAAAAGATGCACTGGTATAATTTCTGTGAAATGATTGATTGAGGTTTACTGCTGTCTTCTGAGTAACGACCAGAAATGGCAGTGAAGATCATGTCATCCCACGCTACTCTTTAATGGGCAGGATCTGGACAACGTGTGGTTATCCTTACTCTAGCAAAAAGGCTTGACATTTTCTACTCACAGCTTCTAAAAAGCATCCTAGCAGCCTGCAAAAATGCTGTGAAAATATTCACTTCACAGGAGAGGTAAAAATATTGGGCCAGATAGACAGCAAGACAGCAAGAAGCAGCATGACTCTGAAGGCTAATGGCAACGGCGCTCCCTAATAGAGGGAGTCCTGGCTCCAGTCTTGAGGCTTTCTGTTTTAGCAGTAGTAAGTAGATTTCAGAAAAATATCACATAGCTTTGTAGGTTAGCGGATGGATATTATCTATCTCTTTCAATGCGTATAATGCTTTCAGATATATTTCTTCCAAAATTAATGCCCTTTCACTGCTTTGGAATTATTTCACCCCGTATAGTTAATCCTTAGATCCTCAGCAAATTTGGTTGTTCCCCACTCATTTAGAAGATATTGCAAATCTCCCATTGTTGTCTTGTAGCTCGGGATAGGTTCCTGGTTGAAATGATGTGATGCTCTGTCTGAAAAGGCATAAGAAAACAGGCAAAGAACAACTTTGCAGCTTACTTTGATGATACTGTGTCATGTTTAATCAGTGAAGATTGAACCAGTCACCTTGAGATTCTGAGCGCATTGTTCAATACCATTTAAAACATTGATTTTCTGTAACTATGAATCCTCTCAAGTAGTCATTAGACAGGAAGCAAGTTACCTCGGGGTTTTTTAATACAGAAAATGTTAGAAAGATAGAAATCTAGCCTGGAGGAGGCAAGCTGGAAACTGAGGAGCAGTTTGTCAGACCTGAAGCAAAGGTATATCTCCCAGGACTGGCAGGGGTGATGGTATTCAATTGATTGTCAGAAAGAGCTAGATCAACTTTTTGACCTTACCTCAGCTGACAACAATACTTTTTAGATGACTAAAAATGGACAGAAAGTGGTGTAAAAAAAAAAAAAAAAAGAAAAAGAAAAGTTCTTGGTAGATATGAAGAGCTAAGCCTTGGTTCTCTTTTTCAGAGCTAACATCAGTCGTGACTATTTACTGACAACAGATGTTTCAATGTTAAGGCAATTACTTGAAAACACTGCCCAAGACTATGTGAACCTTTACTTCAACAAAAAGTTGTTTTCCATAATCTCTCTTGGTGCTTGAAAATGTTGAGATAAAAAAAAAAAAAGGTTATCACAGGTGTTTACTGTTGTCACTTAGCCTATTGGTTAGAACAATAGAGAATTACAAGTAACAACATTGTCAGATGATATTTACATTACAACAGAGACATAGGAAAGCAAACATACATGCAAAAATATCAGCAAGAAAGAAATAAATACATATATATATATATATATTTCTCTTTTCTAATATAACTTGTATTAGCTGTCTGCTTCTGACAGGCCCTATCTACCTAAATTACAGCAGTACCAGAAATTGCTGGAATCCCTCTGATGTAAGAAAAGCCCCTAAATAAGATTGTCTACTGCTATAATTAGAAGTAATTTATAGGGATATCCATGTACATATATCTAAGCTATTGGGATTTTATGTTGATCTCATCACTGTGGTATGAGTGTGGTCTGAATTTGGTATTCCGAAGTACAGCATCATTGACAGAAACCACTACTGCTTAGTAGGCTATCTTGTATTATGGAAGAAATAATGGAAATTACTGAAATAGTACATTTCTGCAAAATCAAAGGATGGTTTTGAGGACTACATTTGGGTGTACTTAAGCTTCATTTTTCACACCAAAGATGACCAGATTTGAAACTTATTTTACAATAGTTTTAGTCATCAAAAAAGTAAACAGTTTGAAAAGTAACAGGTTTTTTTCTGTTTGCCCTATCTGGCTATACAAATACGGTAGCATATGGACTGGAAGAACAGTTTTGGTGGATAACTTGTGGTTATTTTGTGGGTATCTCAGCAGGAATTGCCAAAGCAGAATAAACATAAACTGCATACTAATAAATTCAAACATTTCTTTGTCTCTGCAGTCAACACTAAAATATTTCGTATTACTCCAATATCGAAATGTAGCAAATGGAACCAGTTTATCAGTGTTTCTTCCATAAAATTTGTCATTAATTTTCTTTGCTGTCATGCTTACTCTCCTCTAAAATCTCTTAGACTTTAGTGAAGATTGTGCGTCATAATTGATTTCTGTATTGTTACAAATGACATAAATTTGCCCCAACCAATTAATTTGTTAGAGCTTCCAAACACTTATTTTGCTTATCCAACATAGTTCTGGTGGTTTTACGTTTGTCTTTGAGAAGCTGCTTTTCTGCAGCATCTTTTGTTTTAGTGTGACAGAACATATTTGAATAAAATAATCTTCAAGTAAATTGAGGGATTAAAAAGTAATGTAGTTAATTTAGAAAACTTTGATAATACAAGCAGGTTTTTTGAGGTATACTTAGATATGATACTGGACAAGCGAGTGAAGATACTGTCTAATTGCCTCTCTAAAAAGTTTGAAAAATATCTTTGTAAAAGCTACTGGTTATGCAGGATCTTTGCTTATTGTGTGTAGTGATTCCTCTGACACCAGTAGGAGAAGATATTTCTTTATTTCAACATCACTTTATCCGACAATGACCCTCTCTGTGTACCTGCCTGAGAACATACTAGAAAACTATTTGTGAGCAAATATAACTGACCTCAGCGGGGACTAATTGCTTCATTAAGACAGAAATCAAGGGAGTACAAAAAAAGAAGAGGGCAAAAGTGTGTTGCAATTAAAATTGACAGCTTTTTAAGTGTTAAAAAAAAAATAATCTATTACAGTCTGATGGGAAATTTGGCAGTGGAAAAAAGGTTTAAGTTGAAAAATAGAAATATTTTATTTAGAAAAATTTAGAATGAAAGGCATTATAAGTTCTTTTCATCAAAACGAACAGCTTGGTGACAGTTGCATGATTTCATCTAAACATTTCAGTTTTGTCATAGCTTTAGCTTAAAAAGACATATTATGAGAAAATTGCACTTCACTATAAGATGTCCATCTGATTTATTTTCCCCCATATCGCAATAGGCCTTTTGCTCTTATTTGCTTTGGACAGGGATCAATTTTTTTTTCTCCTTGTCTTTTTACTTACTCTGATATAACTCCTATTTGTTGCTGTTCTAGAGGTTGCTTTGCTGGAATATCAAGTCGATACCTCGTTTTAACTAGCTGGGAATGAAGGGCCAGTCATTTTTCACTTGGAAGCATATCTCGGAGAGCATATGATTAATCTGTCATTAACTTTGATCAGCAGCTCTCAGAGATATGTATATGCAGAAAACCTGGAAGAGGCCCCACAAATCTCTCCATGAAACACATGTTTGTCTTTTCTTCTGGAAGGCTTTTAAGGCCACTGTAAAACATGTCTCTTTATTTTGAATAATGTTCATGGAACACTGCTGAAGTTTGTGATAAAATCCATGTGTATGGGATCTGGCTCAGTGCTTATTTTCTTGTGGTTAGCCCCACAGTATGCATGTATCCATGAATAATAATTATTTATACAGATCCCCTCCTCTACAAAATAAAACTTCATCTAACGTAACATATTTACCATGTATGATTCAAAAGATATTTGTATATTAACAAAAATCAGGATTCCATGAGTTATTAATACTTTTTAGTATTTAATATGAAACAAAATATTCATTTCAAAGTAGATATATGCACACAGGTGAGGTTTCCATATATAAACTCCTGTGTTATTCGTAACTATTTTTTTGAATGAACCACTGTGCCTGTGTATATGTAATATCTGTGGCCCATATCATACTGCCTTTGAATTCATACAGTGTTTTTGTACCGTGACACTTCATTGAATAATTCTAGTCTAGTCATCAGTCTTGCCTGTAGTAAGTCCAGGCGTCCAGTCTCCAGGCTGCGTTGTTTGAATGGGAGGTGGATACTATGGAGAATGTTTGAATCATGTAACGCTTCAACCTTTCCTTCCGAACATCAGTCTATTTTTTCCTTCCATTTGTTAGTAAAACTGGTCAAATGTTTCTTTTGGTTATAGTGTTCCAGTAGGAGTAGCAGAATTTAGTATTAGGCTTGTCCTCGGTTTTTCCTGGTAACTCACTCTTTGGTGCTCATTTGTAAGTGCATTCCCCTGCAGGATTGTGGCTATTTTGGTTCTCATTAGACCCTTTTCTGGTTTTTTTGGAATTGTAGGTATCTCGCTGTCAGTGGCTTGTTTCTGTGCCAAAGGCTGTGTAACTACAAATTAGAAATAGCAGTAGTTAATGTTTAACTGTTTAAGTCGTCTTTGGTTTCTGCCATTCTTCCTGTTGTTAAGTAGTACTTAGGCAGCAGGACTTGGTAGGCGCTTGTCGTGGTTTCGCTCCCGCCCACCCAGTGGGATGGGGGAGGGAATCGGAAGGAAAAAGGTAAAACTCGTCGGTTGAGATAAGAACAATTTAATAGGACAGAAAGGAAGAAACTAATAATAAGAACAATAAAATTACAATAATAATAAAAGGATTGGAATATACAAAACAAGTGATACACAATGCAATTGCTCACCACTCGCTGACCTATGTCCAGTTAGTTCCCGAGCAGCGATCCACCCCCCCGCCAGCCCCACTCCCCCCAGTTTATATACTGGGCATGACGTCACCAAGGGGTATGGAATACCCCTTCGGCCAGGTTGGGTCAGCTGCCCTGGCTGTGTCCCCTCCCAACTCCTTGTGCCCCTCCAGCCTTCTCGCTGGCTGGGCATGGGAAGCTGAAAAATCCTGGACTTAGTCTAAACACTACTCAGCAACAACTGAAAACGTCAATGTGTTATCAGCATTCTTCTCATACTGAACACAAAACATAACAACATACCAGCTACTAGAAAGAAAATTAACTCTATCCCAGCTGAAACCAGGACAGCACTTACCTTATAATGGTCATTAGGAACACTCTTGCACGAAGGTACATTTTACATTACTAAGGAGTGAGGGCTGGACCTTTAATCATATTAAAGAGTTCTTCTGGTTCAGGATTTCCATAGAAATAAGCACATTCATTTTCAGAGTAAACCTGTTTGTCTTGGGGATAGGTGGCAAAATCTGGCCTAGATGTGAAGTGTTGCTGGTACTTTTTGGAGATGCAAATAGTGTTATCCAGAAACATGTAATATGAATTAGATGTACAACTATTTCTTATATGAAAGTAAAATATGCACACTGCCCTCTGTTCTGTTAAAATGCAGAAGTTCTAGTGATACCATTAGCATATTGATATGTCATCAGCTGTTCAACAGTTTCAAGTACAATATAATTCTGCCTAAGACTGTTTCTAAAAATGTACATTTAGCACTCAGATATATCTATGGCAGACATTACAGGAGAGTCACAGAGCTTTATGACTCTATTTAATAATTCCTATCTGCCAATTGTTTCATTTTTTTAATTATTATTTTAAACTGTTGCAAACAATGCTATTGAATTGTCAAGCTACATCTGCCATACCATGGGTCGTTGAAAAAGCAAAGAGAATTAGTTTGGCTGTGCTTCATTTCCTACCGGGTTTATAACTCCATTCCCAAGCAGTCTCTAAAATGTTCTATGAAATTAACCGAATCATAGCTTACATTCACATTTTGCTGAAGACATAGCTGAAAAATCAATAGATACCAAACAATAGACATTGAAACGTAGTCTTAGAATATCCAAATATGAAGTTGTACCCTTGAGTTCACCCAGAACTATTGACAAGGCTGAGGGGAAAAAGTAGTACCAGGACTCTGGCCTGGAAGGTGAGGTTACTGGAAAGTATTTCATTATTTTCCTGGTGGTAGGGGAGAACTGTAAACCAGTCCATTTCTTTACTGACACTTGTTTAGCCATCTTTGAAGCCTGGTTCGCATTATAAAGTCGTCGGTCCAGCTACATCTGTATACTGGGCTGGCAAGGTATTCCTGGTATGACAGCAGCTAAGATGAGTTAAAACCATGCTTAGACAAATACGGCTCATTCCGGTGCCCTGCTTAGTTTCTCTTCCCACAAGGCCCAGCAAGCCATGCCAGCAAGAATGCAGTGTTTGCCATTATGACTACCTACACCAAGAGCACGGTTACTTTAGTCACAAATCACATTTCATTACACAGCTCTGCCAGAACTTTTTAGCGTAGAACTTGCCTCAGGCACAATGTCTCCCAAAGCTATTTCTGGGCTGGTAAGGTTTATATAGTATCTTTTGTTCAAGGCTGTGCCTAAAACCACAATGCAGCCCTTGCTTCTGAACAAGCAAACACCTTTTTTCTTTTTTTGTAAGATTTCCATTTTCGGCTCTGACATTAGTACATTTTGTGGGTTCTAGGAATTAATATTTAAGTTTTAATGTTGTTAATAGATCAGCCTTTACTTTACCTGTGTTGCTAGAAGCAATTAATAATACCCCATGAATAGCATAAAATATTTATATAAGAGCAGAAAGACTATTTATACTCCCTGAATTATATACCCTCATTCTACTTGTCCATAACAGACAACTTTAGTAAGACTTTTGGAGGAGAGTTCTGTTGGTTTCTTATATATTCTCAGCCATATCTACTGAAATATTTGTTTTTAATCTGGAGTGTTGTATCATTAGCTATTCAATACGTTTTAGTCAAAGAAAATATATTGGGTTCACCAAGGAGCAAATGGGTAACTTTTTTTTACCTGTGTTCTATAGCAGGTCATACCAGATGATTTTAACGTGCCTTTTGTCCTTAAAATCCACAAGTAAACAGTGAAGCAGGACAACCGGCAGACTTTCAGTTCAGTGACCAAGCCAAAAATTCTGCAGGAGAAATGGATGTAAGTCTATTTTGAACATGAATTGTTTTGGGGAATTTGTCAAACCTTATAAATTTAAATAAAATGCATTTTTCCTTAGGATAACGCCTGTTTCTGTCAAAGCTCTGCAGGTAAAGACTAATTGCAAATGAGAGAAGGGTGGGGTACCCCTTCTACTACCACTGCTATTGAATAATATATGCCCATTTGACAAGCAATGCTCACAGATCATCTTGCAGAACAGAATATGATTATGATATGAATATTACTTGGGAAAGGAGAAGACAGATCACCCATCATTCTGAATAAGTTATCAGAGAGGGCAAAGGGAAAGGATTACATCCTGAAGGTTTGTCTCTCTTGTTCTGTGGCAATGAGAAAAATGTAGAGTTCCTTGGGATTCCAGGTTTTAAAATCACTAAATGTCTACGCTTCTGTGCTGCAAGCATTTGGCACAAATGTTCTGTTTTCTTCAAAGCTCCTTTGTAAATATATTTACTATTAAAACCTTTTCATATGCATATGTACTTTTTTTTTTCCCCATCCCCTGTTTAAATTACAACTGGAGACCTGAGGTCAAACCCCAAAGTTGTTTTGCAGTAAGTTTGCTTCAGATACGAGTCTTCAGTTTTACACCTAGAGCTTGGTTAAAAGTGGGGAACTGAGAAAAAACACTGAAGTCATAAAAAGAAACCCAGGCACTGTTATTAAAACTCTTCGTTATTGCAATGTCTGTTTGCTAAAATACTGAGGTATAACTATACCTCAAAAACATCAGTGGATGGATGACACATTCAGATATTTTATTATGGTCCTCAAAATATTACTGTATTACTAAACTAATGCAAAAAAAAAAAAATATATCCAAAGGTATAAGAAACAGGACTAGACAGCCTCTGTGCACTTATTGCCTTGCCAGAAGATGAAGTCAGTCTTATGTAAGACCTCTGAAAATCTGACAGTGTATTTTGTAGTGTGTTGCAAATGTTCATAATCTCAATAGCAGGGGTCTGTGAGAAAGGATGATCCGGTGAGCATGGAACTAGCCTAAGGCTTGTGATTGCCACTTCTACATCTCTTCTCAGAAAAAATTTTGCATGTGAAATTGGAAAGCGACTTACTCTCATTGTACCTCAGTCTGGTATATGTGGAAAGGAGCTAATAGGGGCTTTATGTCTCACAGTGAAGATAAATTATAAATGATAGTGAGGTACTCAGATTCTACAGTAAATGTGTGTGAAGTGTGAAATATACCCAGGCAGGGATAGCTAATGTTATTTTAATAATATCAAACCAGGAACCTTTGCTATCAAAGCAGGCTGAACCTGCATATAATAATCATACTGATGTATCACTAATTGCTGTTGTTTCAGTTATCTAGTGCTTTACATTGCCACCACATTTACATTAGTTTTATTTTGCCAGAAAAACAGTTATACTGAATTACGGCAGGCTGAGTTGCTCATGATTTTTGTAAACATTAAAAAAAAGTTTTGTTGCTTTTTGAGCTTTAGGACAATGGAAAAGAACAACACTATTTATTTATTTATTTATATATAAAAGAAAAGATTGTGACATTATAAGCAATAGAGAAAGGTTTCCCAATAAAGCCTTCCTAAGGAGCTCCAGGGGTCCAAGAATTACATGTTATCTTATTGAATGGTGCAGGTCCTACGTACGCTGTTCAAGATAGAATTCCTTCCTCTACCTCCCCTGGAGCAGATGGTTTCAATGTTTTCTTTGTTTTCTTGTGGATTTATTATTATTATTTCACTCAGCTGCCAAGGCTTTGCTTGTGAGAAGATTGGGACTTGCCATTTATTTTATTTTTTTTAATCGGGCCTTTTTTTTTTTTTTATTACTTAAAAGGCAAGAACATACCAAACAAGTGTGACCTCAGAAAAATACTCATTTTTTGATAAGGAGTCGTGACGTTTATTCTCTTATGATTTCTACAAACCAAAACTGCATGCTAGTGTGACTCGCTCTCAGCATCCATGGAGTTAAATCATGAAACCAAGCAGAAATGGAGGGAGGGCAGGCAGAAGAAACTGTGACAGTGTAAATGGCAGATAGAAGCTCAATTCCCTTTGGAAAGTGATTTCTGTATCTCACCCAATATCTTTTCTTTTTTAGTACCACGTTTCATAGAGTCAATAGGAAATAGCCATGTGAATAACAAAAATACATTGGGAGTGAAAGGTGGCATGAGTAGGGCTGTGAGGCCTGTAGATAAGGTATTGCTACCCTTTGAAGTTAAAGCTTTATTTTTCTTCTGACAGTGTGGCAAATCTACTGTTCGCTCTGTGGTGGTGTATGCATCGGTGTCTGAGGAGAGCGTCCGGTGGTTTGGATGGCAGCAGGCAATTTGTTTGTCTTTGAAATCTGAAGAACAATAGTTGGGGTCCCCTTTCATTTCTGAATTACTTAATCCGAAGAAAGCTCAGTGCAATGACATTTAGCACATATCGTAAATATTGTGTGAAGAACCAGGCGGGGTGTTAGACAAGTTGCTGGACTATGATATCCATTCGGTCTTTTGCTTCCGACACACGTGGCGTACTTAGACTACTGTAAAATTCTGTATAAAATATTATATATGATACTTGAGTTAAGTATCAGAGGACACTCGGCTTCTAAACCCCAGTAAATTAATTCACCTTGTCATCCCTTTGGGCAGAAATGCAGGAAGTGATATTTAAGTAGATTTTAAATAGCAGCAGTATTTTTCTTCATATTATTGCTTTACACTGTGTGTCAGATATGATAAAGAGAGAAACATGTCGTCTGTTTGTGAATATGGCAATATCTTTGAACAAATCCAGATAACTTCCAAGCTGACAAGTAAGATAGACAAGTGTCAAAACCTAATACACATTAGACTAGCAGGAAAATGTCATATTCTGCTCATTTCCACATCACAGATTTTACTATACGCTCAGTTATTAGGAAAGCATCAGGTATATTTGGGGATTTTGACAGAAAAGTTTAGAACAGATGGATGGATTAAATTTGTCAAGTGAAATACTCCCATTTTAATTTGCTGCTATTCAGCCTACAAGAAGGGCAAGGTGAATTTATTTTGCTTTTTCTATGAGGAAGAAAATTAAAGGGTAAGACGAAGGTTACTTACCTTGCTGCATAATTCTTAGTAATAAAACAACCTAATGGTAAACAAGATAGCACAAAAAGGTGCTTGTTTTGAGAATAATCCAAATGAAAAATTCACATTTTTTAAGGTTTGAAAATACATAACACCATCTATTGAAAGTAACATCATTACTTTACTTTATAGCCTAGTTATAAATATTATAGTATTGCCTTTCTAAAACAAATACAAATGCTTATAGAAGAAGTATATTTATAATCACAAAAAAGTATACATTTCAACTTGGGAGTATCCTTACTTGTGTTTAGTCTTTGATTTTTCCAGATAAGCCGTAGAGACTTTGTTACGTCACTTTTCCAGAAACCTCGCTACATTCTATGATGGTCTCAAATATTCAGCTGACTTCAGTTAATATTGGAGTATGTCCCAAAGCAAAAAAATAATTAGTTCTTGAAACCCTGAGAATAGTTTTGTAACAAAACTCTGCTATTCTCTTTTGGTATTTATGAGACAGCTTTGTAATGAAACATGCACATCACTCAAATGTATTCTGCACTTTTTGCAATTTTTACAGAAAATATTTCTCTTTTCCATATACCACCTGGAAATAATTACTAAGCTTTCAGTCAAAAATATGAGGATTTTCAATCAAATTCAGTTTTTTTCCTTAAAATGATGTTAGATTTTCACACAGGTACGATAACAATTGTACACTCAGGTTCCAAACAAACATTTTCACAAATTAGTGTGTTTTGCAGCATTCAGTTGTTTTCTGTGATTGTTTAAAGCAGTTTTTTAACATCACACAGAAATGTGATGGTAACACTTTATAAACTTATTTGCAAAACAGAGTATGTTTTGCGTTTTACAGAATTGCACACATGAAGCTTTTAAAAAAAGACTCTGGCTTAGTTTTGATTGTGAAATGTCTTTTTCATAGGTACTCGCTTATGTAACCTGTATAATGTGAAATCCATTTCACAAGTAAAATGAAATCAAAGAGACCAGCTCAGAATTTTATTAATTCGTATAGAGTTTGAATAGTGTTTGTTTGATAAATCCTCAGCTGTAGATTGAATGTTTGTTTCTTTATGGATTACCATTTAGTTTAGATAGTCATATAATTTAAATTAAATTTCATGATACGGTCATCAGTATTCACAAAGAAGAAGGTCTGCAAGCCAGACTAAGAGTATCAGGCCACGGTATTTTGTGCTAGGACTGACAAAGAAACCACTTAACACAGCCACTCTTGCAAAACACATTCAGAGAGTACATTCACAGATTTCCCCAAGGTTATCTCTGTTTACAGGCATCAGAGAACAATGCAGCCTTTTAAAAAAAAAATACATCTATGATTACTTTTATTGCAAAATTAAAGATGATGAATTTGAAAGAAAAGAATTAAGCGTGTTATATCCTATGACAAATCCTTTCATTTCCCTTTACCCATTAGGAGGGTACATAGAAGCAGTAAGTTAAATTAAAGCCTAATAGAAGTCGTAAAATACTGAACTTTTGCATGACTTATTGAAAACCTTTCATCAAAGAAAACATCATAACCATATATGTAAAAGAGGTCTCAGAAAGCAAATGGGTACATTAGGTGATTATTTGTGGAACAAAAGCATATGTGAAGCCCTCTTATGCATTTTTTTCCCCTACGGATTTGAATGTTATTTAGCATTGCATCCTGTAGTCTTCTATAATCTATCTTTACCACTCTCTTTTTGTGCTGTTATTGTATTCCTTATAGATGCGGCTACATTCTGGCCGTACGAGAACTGTAAATGACCTTTGACTTCAAAACAGCTATATCAATACAAAGGGTATAAAGACAAACTGGGCCAGTTTTGGAATGATATTGAATGGAGCATTGCTCCAAGGACAAGGCTTGCCCTAGTATTATACTGTGAAAGCTGTGCTGTCCTTAATCTGAAGTGTATGAACAGGCGAATCTGAAAGCGTTAAGGAATTCCTGCTGCCATTGCTATGAACATGTCTGGATTAAGGATGGTTGGAGAGAACAGGCTACGTTTCTGTGCTTTTAACCACCTAAATCCATTGCTGTGCACTTCAGTGAGCTGTTCCTGCAGGGTGAACAACCACTTAGAAATTTGTTTGTTGTGGTCAAGAATTAAGAGGGGAAAAAAGTGTGAGGAAAATGGAAAATAATTCGGGTTGGTTTTTTTGGAGGAGCTCCTGCCAGCACTACATTTGTGATCGAAGTGTGAAATGGATGGAGTCCCTGGGGCCCCCGAGTAGAGAAGCCAGTGCTTGAGGCTGCAGCCACACCAGAGGAGCAGGGTCAGGCGTTAGGCAGTCACCGAGCTGTCCCCAAAGAGCCACGTCAACCTTCTACTGAGTGAGAGACACCAGCCCTATTAGTGAAGGCAAAGTCTGGAGGAAGGGACAACTTCTAGTCCGCGCTTCAAATAAAACAGAGCAGGGATTTAAGTTCCAGACATTGCAGATGAATGCTCTCACTACCAAGCCTTCTGGCTGTTTATGATGAGCTTCTCCTTCCCTGTTTCTGCAACAAACAATCTTGGCTTCATTCTGACAAAGTCTAAAAACCTCGATTTTGTTCCTATGATGGAATTCTTGTTTTGCAGCCAATATATATTCCACTTAATAGGATTACCCTCTTTTGAAAGCAAAGGTGATATGTTGCACTCATCTCTGATATAATTCCATTGATATCAGAGCACTAATATTTGATCTGAGTTGCAGCAATGTATATATTTTCAGTCCAAAAAGATGGTTTATACCAACTTCTCTCTATGGATTTTTCATTGCCTTTTCTTTTTCCTTTTCTTTCTTTCTTTTTTTTTTTTTTTTAGCA